>NC_133324.1:572977164-573285682 GCF_042186555.1 Aquarana catesbeiana
TGCGAGGGAACAGGAACCAGGGGGCCTTTGGTAACCTCTTCTATAGTAGCCAGTTCAAAAGTGGAAAATGTTGACTGTGCTGTTAGACAAGATATGTTAAGTGAGCAAGATATCTGTACAGTGGAGGTGTCCTCACGAATTGCATCTATCTTGTTTTTGAAGTGATTGGCAATTTCTTGGCCAGTGACTGAGTTAGTGGGTAGAGGGGTGTAAGACAAAGCAGAGAGTTAAAGGTAGAGAAGAGCTGATGAGAATTGGATGACAAGATAGTAACAAGAGTGGAAAAGCAGGTTTGTTTGATAGGAATTGTATTTTAGGAGGGCAGATTTATATAGGGTGAAATCCGGCAGGGATTTGGTTTTATGCCACAGTTTTACAAGAGAACAGCAATGTCTCTTGAGATTTCTGGTGTTGTTAGTTTGCCAGGGTTGTAACAGTTGGGGCCTGATTCTGCGTGTAGTTAGAGGAGCAAGTGCGTCCAGTGAGGATGAGGGGTAACTGCTGTAGACAGAGGTGGCCAGGTTAGGACAGGAAAGAGAGAGATTTTGTCATAGAGGTGGTTAGTACAAGAATAGAGAATGGTTAAAGTGGTAAAGGTTTGTAAAAGGAATCCTTTGCTGCTTGGAGGGATAGGTGGTTGAAATCAAGGATATTGTGAAACTGATGATGTTGTGTTCAGAGAGAGGAAAGGGGGTGTTGGTGAGGTTGCCAGAAGTGCAGAGATGGGAGAATACAAGGTCAAGGGTATTACCATCAGAGTGAGTGTCAGGGATCTGCTGTGACAAGACAGAGGTGCATGCGTGCGCACATGCGCACACGGGTACCAGTACGGTGGCGTGTGTGCGAGGGTGAGCTGGAGCACGCGTCGGATGCGTGTGTGTGCGCATTAGATGCTGCTTGGCGCCAATAGGCCTTTAAAAGGACAGCAGATGCACAAGTGCAGTGCTGTTTGATCTGCAGCTAGTGATTCCTGAAACCCTGTATCCGCCTTCTGATCACCTGTATTGACCCGGCTCTGTTTGACTTACACGATTTCTCCAACTCTGACCTTGGCTTGCCTTGACCCTGCTATAAGGACTTCTCTGCTGATACCTTCTTGCCGACCTTTTTCTATTCATCTGACTCTGTTTCAGCTACAGCCCTACCTGCCTGATTACCTGTGTTTGACCCGGCCTGTCTCACTCTGCTCCAGCCTACTGATCAGTTCTGTTTGATTACCTGTGTCTGACCTGGCTTGTCCCACCCTGCTCCAGTCTGTACCTGCCAGCTTCCAGGTCGCTGACATGCACCTGCCTCCGCTGACACCAGTATCCGGACCTATCTGGTGGCTCATCGTCCATCCATCCGTGTCTACACCACAAATAGGTACTCCTACCTCAATTCGCTCTCAAGTCTACTGTTCCCACTCCAGTGGTTCTTGAGCCAGGGCTGTAAGAGAGGTCTCCTCCTACACATCAGACTCTACTACACGGTATGTAACAGTGAGTGGACGTGCGTGTTCATTGTGTTAGGTCAAAAGATGAGGTGAAGTTGAGAAGTTGAGCTGTAGCTGGGGTGTTAACATTAATGGGGATATTAAAGTCACCAAGAATGATAATGGGTATTTCAGAGGAGCGAAAGTAGGGTAGCCAGGCAGTGAAGTTATATAAAGAGTGCAATACTGGCTGAGGAGGCCGATAAATCACTGCAATCCTCAGAGAAATTGAAGAAAACAGATGAATATGGTGCATCTCGAAAGAAGAGAGGGATAGAGAGGGAGGGTTAGGAAGGACTTGGAACGTGCTCTGTGGGGAAAGAGGGGATCCAACTCCACCTCCTTTCTGTCCACCGGGTCTGGGTGAGTAAGTCCAGTGGACACCATGGAAGAGGGCAGCAGGAGAAGCAAAGTCAGAATTTTGAAGTCAGGTTTCAGTAATGGCAAGTTTGTTAAAGCAATGGGAGATAAAACGGTCATGCATTGATGTGAGTTTGTTACAGATGGAGTGGGCATTCCAAAGGGCACATGAGATTGGTGGGCTGGATTTTGAAAGCAGGGGGGTAGAAATTAAATAAAGTAGATTGCACTGTTGCCAAAGGAGGAAAGGTGCTGGATATGGGGGTTGCAGTTAGAAAATGGAGGGCCAGGATTGGGGGAAATATTTCTAGAGATTAGAAGAAGAAGGAGGATGAGGAAAGTAAGATGGGAGCGGGATGTATATGAACGCACATATCTCATTGCCCTGGAGTTTAGATCTGCATGTCGGTTCAGTATTTGCAGGAGGTGATGGGTGCAGTAATAGGGAGAGGGTAGGAGTGCGGTGATATGTGTAAGCTGTGGGGTAGAGAGTAGGGGTAAAATAAGGACAGTTTGAGGACAGAGAACAGAGAACACTAATGTGAGAAGGAAGAGTAGAGGGAGCAAATTAGTTGGAAGAGAGTGGGAATCAGACTTCATAGCAAAGAAAATGTTGGTTTGCTTGCCGTCTTTCCACAGTGGATCAGAATTCCTGTTGTATCTTCATACAGCTTAAATTACCCTGCTTTAGTTACACTCTGATTTTTTTTTGATTAGGGATGAGCACACGTGTGTTTGGATCCTAGCCAGGAAGCTGTCATCTATACTGGGCCTATCATAAGAGGCTGAGGCATTGACCAGACACAAAAACCCCAACAAAGCAGCTACTTTGACAAACAGTAATTTATTCAATTCTAAAAAATGTATCAAAATTATTTACAAAATTTCATAAAATGTATTAACCCCCAGCATCAGAGGATACATGCAAAGAACAAGGAAAGATGAAACAACATATGTTGCATACTTAGCAAACAGACAAAAAACATAAAACACAAATACAAAAATGTCTGGACGCCAAGTTTCTCAACACAGGTCTGTACCATGGCAATATTGCCACTATATTCTTAATAATCCTGTAACCAGAATAATATCTGGTACCAGCTCATGTGTGTGGAAACCCTTGGGAGCTTGAGCTGGAATCCTGCTAAGATGGTGTCCTATTGGATCCCCTAGACTATATTCACTAAAATATAATTCCTGTTGACTATAGGAATGGATCTTCACATTTCTCGTCCAATAGGGCCAAAGGGTTAATGATATTAGTCCATATGGCAGGGGAATATATTCAATACAATAGAGTTCAGCTCCTTTAGAAATATCCTAGGGGTAAGCAAACACAGTGGAGACCTGTCCATAGAGGGCACACGGGTGCCGCCTCCCCCATCCATGCATCTGGCCCCCTGATCTACATATCAGGGCACCGGACTATGGATTCCAATGAGGGGTGGGTGTTTTTTTTTTAAGCATGTGATTAGAGCCAGAGGCTCTAATAGGCTTCAAAAAAGGGTGGGCGAGGAGCACAGAGAATTGCGTTTCAAGCCCACCCAGTTGTGTAAATGAATTTTCACACTAAAGTTCCTCCCTACCAATCAGGAGGACACAACAGCCCACCACATAGATTGCATATGTGCCGGACCGTCTGTCCGGGGGGGGGGGGTGCTAAGAAGATTGTACCTTAGATACAGCAGGGCTTAAGCAAACAGTTTATGCAGGTTGTTCAAGCATAGTAGAAAGCAGTGACGGCTGGTGGTTTTTTCTTTTGGGGGGGCAGCAAACAACCACTCCCCCTCCCCCCCAGTCTGTCGGTCGGACGGTCGGGACATCAAAGCCCTGAACTTCTTCCTTTCTCCTCCTGTGGATCACGGCGACTTCCTCCATGCATCTCCCTCCTCCTCCTCTTAGACATCCATTAGGATCGCCAGTCTTTTTGGCCAATCGGGAAATGGGTAACAGACCTTTCTGATTGGTGGAGAGAGGCAATTCAGTGTTAGAATAGCGAATATTCATTTGCTATTTTAACACACCTGGGTGGGCTCCGAGCGCAATGCTCTGCGCTCGGAGCCCACCCTATTTTGAAGCCTATTAGAGTCTCTGGCCATAATCAGGTGATTAAAAAAAAACGCTGCTGTAATTCATGCTGAAAGCGGCTGGACGCATGAATAGGGGGTGGCGGTGGTGATGGAAAGGGGAGGCAGCCCCCAATGCGCCCTTAATGGACGGGCTGCCCCTGGTAGAAAGCACACAGGGCAAGTGAGGGAAAAAGAAGAAGGCAGCAGCATGTAGCAAATAGCAAGGCAGCAGATCATACAAGTGGGTTAGTGTGGATAGTATCAGCGGATTGCTTAAATCGTCCTCACTCCCACATAGTCACGATCAATGCTTAAATTCCTTCTTCCATGCAGCAACATGTATACAAGGGGGCTTGATTCATGACAGCTTCCTGGCAGGATCACTCAGGTGGGTTTAGACTAGGATTCATACACACCTGAGCTCATCCCTATTCTTGATGAAAGTGAATAAAAGAGCATTTCACTCCAAAACATCTGAGCTACATAGGTGGTCTAAAAAACAGATTGGCTTCTTGCATCCTTGCATTTTCTGGAACTGTACACTCTAGTACTTGCACCCAAGTCACATTAGCAGTACTAGAATTTCCAGTTAGTCATTAAACCATCCAGCTATGCATTGTTGGAAAGCAAGGGTGGTGTTAAATGACACAAACCCCAAAGCATAGGCACCATGAGATGTGTTTGTGTTGGGGGGATTTGTTTTTTTCTTCCTTAGGATAGGTTTGCTTTAAAGATACACTATCACCATAGCTATTCAGAGCAAAGAGACATTGTCTATGTAACTCCCCACCTGAGCCAAAGATACGTATCTGGCCAGCAATCCCCTGCTGAGGACAGCACCACAGTTCCCAGTGTTGGCCACTAAATGAAGTAGTGACATCACTGTCTCTGTCATGTGACAGACACAACACAAACACAAAGGAGGAAGTCACATGCTCCTCCAAATCTAAAAGAACCAGAACATTTTGCTAAAGGAGCAGGTGTGGAGGGGAGCACTGGCAAGGTAAGTGTCAGTGGGTCAGGGGGTCTTATGTTGTGTCTTTAAATCCTCTTTCATTTGATGGTGTTCATAGTAGTACTATAAAGTTTAAGACAAATGCTTAATGTATTTTCTATGTGCTTGTCATGCCTCCAGCATAGGGTTTAAGGAAAAAGTTTACCTTTGAAAAAAAAAAATGAATAAATGCACATCTATTTTCAGGTAAAAAAAAATAATTTTTAATTTTTTTTACTTGGAGCCTGCAAAACATTTCACCAATCGGGACTCCTGCAGACTTCTCAGTGTATCTGTCTGCTCCTACTTCATACGGGCAGACAGATACACACTGACAAGAAGAATAAGTAACTACCAGAGCGCTCAACAGTGCCATGGTAGTTCACTGAAACTAAAAGCCAACCGCCACAAAGGCTGTCGGGACCTGTAGTTTCCTATTCACAGAGGACTGTGAATGAATGATGTGGCCAGGTGGGCGGAGCCCCTATAGACTCAGTCTTTAGAGATGCATGTCCATAGAATTACTATTATATATACTATCACCTATACTATCATCTTCTGAAATGTATACATTCAAAGAGATCTCCCGCTTGCAGACATCTTGCACGGACCATTTGATGTACTAGTAACTAACAGGGATCCCCTCCTTCACCCCCTTGTAAGCTATTGTGAGGCACTCATTCTATCAAGCTTTATAATGACTTGAAACTAACAGCAATTGCAAATGTGTCAAACTCCTATACTACAAAAGGTTGAATTTAATAGAATAACATTTCAAGGGGCCGCAAAGTCTAAGCACTTTGTTCAATAACATAATTATATTTGCCATCACAATATTTATCACAATATTCTTTTAATAATAAAGGTTGAAGGAAAGCATTTTCTGAACTATTCACCTGCAAAATTATATAATTAAGCGTAAGGTTTATGAGCCATAGAACAGCATTGAGCTTCATTCAATTAAAATGATTAAACGGTCTGAAGGGCTAAAAAGAAGCAATATGAGGGCTGCAAGCAACATAAAAAAACACCAGATTGACATGTCTAAGCTAATAAATCCAACCATGCTGTAATAGCAGTCACAGAACTGCTGGTTTATAGGTATAGGTGGGTTATTATAGCACGTTTCATTGTGGGAAAGGGCTTTGTGGTGTTCCAATATAAGGGTTTGAATCAATAATTTACAGTTGCTTAGAAAAAACACATAAATGATCCTTTCCTGCCCCGGGGGATTTCACAAACATTATTAAAGCTTAAGTGCAGTCAAAATAAAAAACAGAAAAAAATAAAAAAGCAGCCCAGGGGATATAAATTACAGTCAGTATGATGTTTCCATTGTGCTGATGCCTCTTCTTTTAGTTGAAATCCTCCTCAATCCATTCACCCCCCCCCCCCCCCCGCAGCACCCATGAATGCAACACGATCTAAGAATGGAGAACAAGCAGATGATTAAAAGGCTCGCCCCCTCCATTCATAGATTGTGCTTCATTCATAGAGGATAATGGCCGCAGGCATTCAACTCTAGCTAAGATGAAGTCTGACGTGCTACTTACTATACATGCTGTAAGAATCCTATAGTAAACCCAGCCAATAAAGTTTTCCTCAAAGTTCCACATCATTACTTTTTTCTGAACTCACTCATATAATGGAGTCGCCAGTACTAAATTCTACAAAGACCAATCAAACAATCAAAAAGAAGAAAAGAACGAGAAAAATATTTATTAAACATATATTATTTTATTTAGTATCCAAAATGACATACAACATACAGTATACTAGACATATGCATTCGTTTTCGTCTGAATGCATTTTCGTCGGAATTTCAGGGATTTTCACGTTTTAACGATAACGAACGCGCAGAATCCGAAATCCAAAGGTTCCGAAATAGAAAAATGCTTTATTTTCTTATCTATTATATTTTCGTATCGTTGCGACAACAGTTCAATATAGATAGATGAAAGATTCGACATGAGGGTGACAATAGAGATCTGTGTCTATCGAACCTGCGGTTGAATGTGCCTAACCTAACTCTGTTAGTCCAAGAATATTCGACATAGAGAGAAAATATTCGACATGATAAAGACATGAAGATTCGACGAAGCAGTTAAAAAACATACGATTGCCGCAAGCAGACATTTACGGTCAAATGCTCCGGCCATAGGCCATAGAAGAATTCCAATGTTGTTTGACTAGTAATAATATTTAATAATTATAATTATTATAATTATAATAATTATTACTAGTCAAACAACATTAGAATTCTACTATAGCGTTGGCAGAGCATTCAACCAGAAATGCACGATCGCAGCGTCGTACAGTTTAACTGCTTCGTCGTTTCATCTTAGAACATCCGACAGACACCATAAGCCTTGAACTGACAGATTCGACCTTAAGTAATTTGGATTTTCGGACGAATGCATTTTTTAACTGAATTAAATAAACAAAAACGAATTTCAGGAGTAACTAAATAAATGTATTTTTTGGACGAAATCGAAATTCTGAAACAAAATATTTCAGTGTGCACATGTCTACAGTATACTAGGGGTGTCAAATTCAATTTCATTGCCAGCAGCATCGGCAGCGGTTGTCTTCAAAGGACGGGGTAGAATCTCTAAAACTATATAAGATTATATATGAGCCAAGCCGCATCGAAGAGTGGGTGTGGCCAAATTGCACACAGTGGGAGCATCTTAAAGGGGCAATAAATACCAGGAGTGCATTATGTGTGGAGTTCAGAGGTGTGCTCTGTAGAGTGCAGTTTCAAGGGTGCCCTATGCACAGAGTGCAGAATTCAGGGGTGCAATACATACAGAGTGCAGAGTTCAGGCATGAACTATGTAAAGAATGCAGGGTCGAGAAGTGCGCTACAGACAGAGGGCAGGATTTAGGGGTGGTTTCTATGATTATAAGCGACAGTGGTGAGCGGGGAGCAGATGGCGAAAGCCAGAGGTGGCGAAACTCCGTTCTGCCACGTTCCAGCTGAAAAAAGCCTTGAGGATGAGGGCCACATGAAATGTCCAGGTGGGCCAGATTCAGCCTGCAGGCCTTATGTTTCGCACAAGTAACTTATACATTTAAAAAAGACTTGGTCAAGTGTAGCACTACCCCGCAAGGACTGCTGGGAACTTGCTCCCCTATTCCTGCACAGCCAGGCAATACATATTTTTCCACTTGCATCCTGACACAAGAAATAAGTCCCTGGGCTTGTTTTTGTTTTAGTTTTTTATTATGGATAACAACTTGGATGGGGCAGAGGGGCTATGGGATGCCCAACTTGACTGAAACAACAGATCGGGACAACTTCCTTCCTATGTACAGAGAAAATATCCTGGACTGTTCCCCTTCCTGGACACAATCAGTCTTTAAGGACTTGTGGACTAGGAGCTCTTACTCCACTTTGGAAAATAGCACAAAATGTATCAAAAATGCATGCAGGAATATCTCCTCTCCTCTATAGAACTGCTTCCAGCTCCACTGCCTGCAGTTACTACCAGCCCTCCTGGCTGCTTGTCTACCAGCCCACCTGGCTGCTCCAAAGATCTCCCAGGGCAAGGGATAGTAAGGGTCAAGCATAACGCTGTCCTGAAAGCTTGCTATATATGACAGTCTTTTCCCTTGTAAAATCCCTGGGTGTGTTGATGTACTCACACTGTCCTCTTTGCTCCCTGCTGCTCCTTAGGCAAAATTCCTCCTCAAATGGAGATGCTGATAGGATCTTTCCAAGCCAGCCAGAGCCCAGCCTGGAGGCAGTGTCCCCTCCCCCCAGACCCAGAGGTCCCCTCCTAGGCCACCACAGTCTCCTCAGCACTCCATCTTCCACCCGTTTTCCCTGCTAGCATGGCTCCACCATGTTTAATGGCTGACTCAGCCACCCTGCCAGGACATTCTGTCTGGGTATTGGCCAAGCTCCCTCCTAGCCTCCACGCTCTAACTTCTAGAAGTTTCTCCAAACTTCCAGATCCAGGGGGAGGTACCAGAGACCTGCCTCTGTGAAGCCATCCAGCCTGACCTGCAGTAACCCTGACTTGATTTCTGACTCACAAACTAACCATGAGTCATGCTTAAATTTGAATGCACTAATCTAGTAGCACACTAGAGGGTGGTACACAGACAAGATGGGAAAGCTTAGGGCTTGCAAGTTCCCTTCCTGTTTGAATACGAGGTGGCCAGGCCGCATTCTACCCCTCCAGACAGATGCTGTCAGTTGGGCTGATACCTGCTCCATTACAAGCTGTAGACATTTGTGAATGCTCCCAGTTGGGTTTGTTCTGCCTTTACCGCAATACAAGTTTTGCCTTTACTGCAATACAAGTTATGCCTTTGCCACAATACAAGTTCTACTGATTAAGGTGTCCGTTTATGAAGCAGTGAAAAAATTTTACTGCTTCCATTCTCTGGCATTCTCAGAGGAGATCGTTCTCCTCTGGATGCCAGTTTATGATGCTTGGTAGATCACTTCTCCTTTGGAGGAGTGACGCGATCTACAAATGCTTCAAACAGTGGAGAACGGCCCCTGATACTGGAATGTCATGAGACTTTACGTGATTACAGTACCAGAAATTCACTGAAACACAGAGATGTCCGTGTTTTAAGCAGTGATAAATTATCACTGCTCAGTACACGGACAGATGGCATGGTTAATGCAAATAAAATAAAGAGTCCCCCTACATAATATATATATATATATATATATATATATATATATATATATATATATATACATACACACGTTATATATACATATATATATATATATATATATATATACACATACACGCGTTATATATACATATATGTATACATATACATACACATATAGATAGATAGATAGATAGATAGATAGATAGATAGATAGATAGATAGATAGATAGATAGATAGATAGATAGATAGATAGATAGATAGATAGATAGATAGATAGATAGATAGATAGATAGATAGATAGATAAAATATACACACACACACACATATATATATATATATATATATATATATATATATATATATATACACACATTATATACAGTATCTCACAAAAGTGAGTACACCCCCCACATTTTTGTAAACATTTTATTATATCTTTTCATGTGACAACACTGAGGAAATTACACTTCGCTACAATTTAACCGCTTGCCGACCAGCCACCGTCATTTTACTGTGGCAGGTCGGCACGATCCCGCATGCTGTCGTAGCTATACATCGGCTCGCGGAAGTGGGATAGCAGGTGCGCGCCCACACCTGCTACACAGCGGGGGTCGCGATGACTGCCGGCCACAAGCGATCGCGGGCACGAGAGGCAGAACAGGGACGAGTGTGTTTAAACACACAAATCCCTGTTCTGTTCTGAGAGGCGTGACAGATTGTGACTTCCTATAAGCTAGGAACCACGATCCGTCACGTCCTCTAGGTCAGTCCCCTCCCCCTACAGTTATAAGCACAAACAGGGAACACAGTTAACACCTTGATCACCCCTTCCCCGCCAGTGACATTATTACAGTAATTAGTGCATTTTTATAGCACTGATCGCTGTATAAATGCCAATGGTCCCAAAAATGTGTCAAAAGTGTCCAATGTGTCTGCCATAATGTCGCAGTCCCAATAAAAATCGCAGATCGCCGCCATTACTTGTAAAAAAAAAAATAATAAAAATGCCATAAAACTATCCCCTATTTTATAGACACTATAACTTTTGCGCAAACCAATCAATATACGCTTATTGCGATTTTTTTACCAGCAATATGTAGAAGAATATATATCGGCCTAAACTGAGGAAAAAAAAAATTATTTTTATATTTTTGGGGGATATTCATTATAACAAAAAGTAAAAAATATTGCATTTTTTTTCAAAAATTATCGCTCTTTTTCTGTTTATAGCGCAAAAAATAAAAACTGCAGAGGTGATCAAATACCACCAAAAGAAAGCTCTATTTGTGGGGAAAAAAGGATGTCAATTTTGTTTGGGTACAACGTCGCACGACCACGCAATTGTCAGTTAAAGTTATGCAGTGCCGAATCAAAAAAAATGGCCCGTCATTCAGCAGCTAAATCTTCCGGGGCTGAAGTGGTTAAAATAGTGAGTGTACAGCTTGTATAACAGTGTAAATTTGCTGTCCTCTCAAAATAACTCAGCACACAGCCATTAATGTCTAAATTGCTGGCAACAAAAGTGAGTACACCCCTAAGTGAAAATGTCCAAATTGGACTCAACTAGCAATTTTCCCTCCCCAGTGTCATGTGACTTGTTAGTGTTACAAGGTCTCAGGTGTGAATGGGGAGCAGGTGTGTTAAATTTGACGTTATCACTCTCACTCTCTCATACTGGTCACTGGAAGTTCAACATGGCATCTCATGGCAAAGAACTCTCTGGGGATCTAAAAAAAGAATTGTTGCTCTACATAAAGATGGCCTATGCTATAAGAAGATTTCCAAGACAGTGAAACTGAGCTGCAGCACGGTGGCCAAGACCATAAAGCGGTTTACCAGGACAGGTTACACTCAGAACAGAAGAGTGCTGCCAGCATTGCTGTAGAGGTTGAAGGGGTGGGGGGTCAGCCTGTCAGTGCTCAGACCATACGCCCCACACTGCAACAAATTGGTCTGCATGGCTGTCGTCCCAGAAGGAAGCCTCTTCTAAAGATGATGCACAAGAAAGCCCACAAACAGTTTGCTGAAGACAAACAGACTAAGAACATGGATTACTGCAACCATGTCCTGTGGTCTGATGAGACGAAGATAAACTTATTTGGTTCAGATGGTGTCAAGCGTGTGTGGCGGCAACAAGGTGAGGAGTACAAAGACAAGTGTGTCTTTCCTACAGTCAAGCATGGTGGTGGGAGTGCCATGGTCTGCGGCTGCATGAGTGCTACTGGCACTGGGGAGCTACAGTTCATTGAGGGAACCATGAATGCCAACATGTACTGTGACATACTGAAGCAGAGCATGATCCCCTCCCTTCGGAGACTGGGCCACAGGGCAGTATTCCAGCATGATAACGATGTCAGAGCTGGGCTCAGCCCTTCCTTCTCTGAGCTGGCAACTCAGCTGTCGGCTAATTGCCAGCTCCTATCTCTCCACAGATGCAGTCAATCCACTTGTTGGTAATATTTTTTCCAGATTGGATGAGCAGGATCACCGCATGGATCAGTTTGCCATGGCATTACAAACGCTCCTGAGTCGCATGGCTTACCTGGAATCTCCCACTGTAGCTGCTCCGGTACAACCTGAGTTGCAGGCTGTCCTTGCTGCTGCTCCAGTCTCTGTGCAGGCACCCGCCTCGAGTATTACCTCTATAAAAGGTATATCTGGTTCCGCTCTGCTTCCTCAT
Source organism: Aquarana catesbeiana (assembly GCF_042186555.1). Classification (NCBI taxonomy): domain Eukaryota; kingdom Metazoa; phylum Chordata; class Amphibia; order Anura; family Ranidae; genus Aquarana; species Aquarana catesbeiana. Next base: position 572,989,385 of record NC_133324.1, read on the forward strand.
CGATTTGGAGGTGATCCAGTCCAATGCAGAGGGTTTCTCAACCAGGTTGAGATTTACTTTGAGATCCTGCCCCAGGTGTTTCCCACGGATGGAAGCAAAGTAGGTTTCGTGATATCTTTGCTTTCTGAGAGAGCATTGGCCTGGGCAAAATGGGAGATGCAAAAACCTGTTGTCTTGAGTTACCCTGAGTTTGTGGCTTTTTTTAAAAGGGTATTTGACATTCCCGCATGCTCCGCTTCTGCTGCCAAGTCCCTCATGTCCAACAAACAGAGTACGAGAACTGTTGCCAATTACACCATTGAATTCCATACTCTGGCAGCAGAGGTTGCATGGAACAATGAGGCCCTCGTGGCTGCTTTTTCTCATGGTCTCTCAGATACCATCAAGGATGAGATAGCAGCCTAAGATACACACACTGAGCTGGAGAAGTTGATCATGTTTGCCTTCCTCATTGACTGTCAAGATGAATGTTGTATGTACCCGCCCTATCCACAACAATGCTCTGCGCTTAGAACAATATACCCAACAGTATATATAGCATATATATAAATGAACACATGAATGAATAAATGAATAAATAGCAGCCGCTTAAATAATAGGTAATATATATATAGGCAATAGTGAGTCAGTTAAGTCAATAGCATTCCTTCAGTATTGCAGCAGCGCTGTGTGATCCCAATAAATAGGGTCCTTTTTTCCAATCAAGTTCATAAAGTGCGAAGACGGGAAACAGATGATAAAAATCCCCCTAGTCAATAATCTCGTGTTTTGTGAGGGTAGTTAATCCACTCACCAAGCGATACACCACGTGCTGGGATCCCCAATGAAAAACTCACTCACCGGAAATTTAATCAATATGAGCCTTGATTAGTATTAGTTGGTCTGCACCAATTTCCAAACGACCACCAGTTGTCAGTCTAATTCTCGGTAGTTCCAATGCAATATGTGGGAGAAATAAATGTCCACATAGTGTGATACCGCTAAACACTTTTATTAAAACATCTAAAACATTTCCCTTTAAAAACATGCGTACCGGATAATCATTAGATAAGAGCAAAGAAAATTAAGTGCACTGTGCCTGTTGCGTCCTTCAATCCGACAGGGATGACAGGAGCGCTCACTGTGTGTAGTTACAGCTGTGCGTTTCCTGATTCCTCGGTCGATGGAGCACATGCGTCACTTCCGGTGCGTCACGTCCCTGACGTTTCGTCCTATCCCGGACTTCTTCTGAGGGCGTGCCACACCAGACAGGAAGCCGGTATTTATGTGTGTGATGGGTGCAGCTACCAATCAGTAGAGCCTTAGGTCCGGGGAAGGTTATAGGTTCCCGCCCCCATGCTCAATACTGTCAGCAGTGGGAGAATCAGCCAACTCCGATCCGTCCCTCCCCTAGCTTGCACTGAACACATCTATACCGTTTTTTTGCGTGGAAGGTGACCCATTCATAAAAAACAAGTGCCTACAATGCTCAGAGTCACCCAGTATGTGCACTGCGATTATTGCTCCGCAGCGCAACCACCGGAACACCCACGGGAGCACTATAGACATTCCTTAAATTGCCATAAACATATTCTCTCCTATATAGTGCAATCGTCCACACCAGCATTACATAGCATTAATTTATCATGCCGAACCCTCTTTCAGCATAATGACATAATGTCTAAATGAATAAAATGCATAGCGATTTTTTGGATACACAAAATCCTATCTGGCCAAAAAGGTGAATTACATCTAAACCAGACAAAAAGTACACTACATACTACTAACTGAAGATCATACAAAAATGGTATATCTTAATTACATACAATAGATTGCACTTAGTAAATACATTTAAAAATGGCCGTACTGAAAACATGGCCAAAAAAGATTAAAAACGATCCTTAATAAAATGATCAGTGCTAATAAAAAACAATAAAAATCAATAATCAATAAGAGTACATCAAATGAAATTGGAAAGCGTTAGAGAGTGTTAAAGTGTATATATTGAATATCAAATAACACAGAAATTATATACCCCAAGTGTACCTAAGTGTCGCTGATGAAGCAATTAATGTCGAGTTCTATATTGAGACCCTTGGGCGAAATCACATCCACAGAGTAAATCCACTGAGTTTTGCGTTTGGATAATTCCCGGATGCGATTTATGCCTCTCCAATAGGGTTTGAGGTGTTCTACCCCCCAAAATTCTAATCCTGTCGGATCCCTATTATGTTTTAATTTAAAATGCAGTGAGACGTTGTGATCCTTATAGCCTATTTTTATGTTGTGTATGTGTTCAGCTATTCTCACCCGCAATAGTCTTTTGGTGCGGCCTATATAAATTAGACCGCATGAACATTTTAATGCGTAAACTACAAAGGTACTATTGCATGTAATAAACTGTTTAATTTCAAAGCTGCGATTATTCACTGGAGAATGGAAATTATCAACACCTCTAAGGGGTCTCGAGGCCTCTCTGCAGGCTTTGCATTTCCTGCATGCAAAGAAGCCATTACGGTTCCAAAATGTTGGAGGACGCTAAGGGGGATCAGTCACTTCCAACCCTCTGGCTGGGCCCATTGTCAACAGCATTGACTCGGTCTCTGCCAGAATGGGCCAGTATTTGGACCGGTTCTTGCAAAAAAGTGTTATTAGAACTCGTTCATATATAAGGGACACTAAGAATTTTTTTAATTGTTTGCAAAATGTGAGTTTGATAGGAAGAGAGCAGGCAATTTTGGTTACAGCTGATGTTTCCTCTCTCTACTCCATTATACAGCATGATGATGCCTTATTAGCACTTAATTGGGCCCTTAGCCAAAGAGAAGATCTCCCCCACAACCAAAAGATTTTTCTAAGGAATGCCCTGGATTTTTGCCTTAGTCATAATTATTTTTGGTATGACGGTGCATTCTACTCACAACAAAGAGGCGTTGCGATGGGTGCGAAATTCGCACCCAGCATCGCCAATTTATTTATGGCGGAGTGGGAGGATAAGACCACTTTCAGAGAACAAAGGCCCGAATTAATATTTTACAAGCGCTTTATTGATGACCTGTTCTTTATTTGGGATGGCACATCCGATTCATTGGAAACATTCATACAGTCCTTGAATAATAATAATAACAACATCAAGCTTACTTCAGACTGGCATAAAGAGGAAATAAACTTTTTGGATGTCACCACTTATAGAGTGAACGATAAACCAGAAACAAAAGTTTATTTAAAAAAAACTGATAGGAACAGTTATTTGCCCATCTCAAGTGGTCACCATCCATTATGGCTCCGTAATATTCCGAAGGGTCAGATTATGAGAGTAAGAAGAAATTGCTCTGAAGATGCACAGTTCTTGGCCCAATCTAAAGTCCTCACAAATAGGTTTGAAGCCAGAGGTTATGACCCGTTAATATTGAAGAAAGTGGTTGAAGAAGTGGCAACAATACCAAGATCCACATGTTTACAAGAAATACGTCCAGTAGGATCTGAGATATCACAAATGCAAACAAATCAGAATAAAGAATGGGGTTTTATTTCCCAATTCCAGGTTCAATACAAGGAAGTTGAGGAAATCTTTAAAAGACACTGGCACATACTTTTGATGGATAAGAAACTCACCACAGTACTACCTCCTGTACCCCAATTTATCTATAGGAAAACCACGGGTTTTGGGAACAGAATAGTAAAAAAAGTGATTGATCCCCCTAAGCATCCTCCGACATTTTGGGACCGTAATGGCTTCTTTGCATGCAGGAAATGCAAAGCCTGCAGAGAGGCCTCGAGACCCCTTAGAGGTGTTGATAATTTCCATTCTCCAGTGAATAATCGCAGCTTTGAAATTAAACAGTTTATTACATGCAATAGTACCTTTGTAGTTTACGCATTAAAATGTCCATGCGGTCTAATTTATATAGGCCGCACCAAAAGACTATTGCGGGTGAGAATAGCTGAACACATACACAACATAAAAATAGGCTATAAGGTTTACAACGTCTCACTGCATTTTAAATTAAAACATAATAGGGATCCGACAGAATTCGAATTTTGGGGGGTAGAACACCTCGAACCCTATTGGAGAGGCATAAATCGCATCCGGGAGTTATCCAAACGCAAAACTCGGTGGATTTACTCTGTGGATGTGATTTCACCCAAGGGTCTCAATATAGAACTCGACATTAATTGCTTCATCAGCGACACTTAGGTACACTTGGGGTATATAATTTCTGTGTTATTTGATATTCAATATATACACTTTAACACTCTCTAACGCTTTCTGATTGCATTTGATGTACTCTTATTGATTATTGATTTTTATTGTTTTTTATTAGAACTGATCATTTTATTAAGGATCGTTTTTAATCTTTTTTGGCCAGGTTTTCAGTACGGCCATTTTTAAATGTATTTACTAAGTGCAATCTATTGTATATAATTAAGATATACAATTTTTGTATAATCTTCAGTTAGTAGTATGTAGTGTACTTTTTGTCTGGTTTAGATGTAATTCACCTTTTTGGCCAGATAGGATTTTGTATATCCAAAAAATCGCTATGCATTTAATTAGTTTAGACATTATGTCATTATGCTGAAAGAGGGTTCGGCATGATGAATTAATGCTATGTAATGCTGGTGTGGACGATTGCACTATAGGAGAGAATATGTTTATGGCAATTTAAGGAATGTCTCTAGTGCTCCCGTGGGTGTTCCGGTGGTTGCGCTGGGTGACTCTGAGCATTGTAGGCACTTGTTTTTTATGAATGGGTCACCTTCCACACAAAAAACCGGTATAGATGTGTTCAGTGCAAGCTAGGGGAGGGACGGACCGGAGTTGGCTGATTCTCCCACTGCTGACAGTATTGAGCATGGGGGCGGGAACCTATAACCTTCCCCGGACCTAAGGCTCTACTGATTGGTAGCTGCACCCATCACACACATAAATACCTGCTTCCTGTCTGGTGTGGCACACCCTCAGAAGAAGTCCGGGATAGGACGAAACGTCAGGGACGTGACGCACCGGAAGTGACGCATGCGCTCCATCGACCGAGGAATCAGGAAGCGCACAGCTGTAACTGCGCACAGCTGTAACTACACACAGTGAGCGCTCCTGTCATCCCTGTTGGATTGAAGGACGCAACAGGCACAGTGCACTTAATTTTCTTTGCTCTTATCTAATGATTATCTGGTACGCATGCTTTTAAAGGGAAATGTTTTAGATGTTTTAATAAAAGTGTTTAGCGGTATCACACTATGTGGACATTTATTTCTCCCACATATTACATTGGAACTACCGAGAATTAGACTGACATCTGGTGGTCGTTTGGAAATTGGTGCAGACCAACTAATACTAATCAAGGCTCATATTGATTAAATTTCTGGTGAGTGAGTTTTTCATTGGGGATCCCAGCACGTGGTGTATTGCTTGGTGAATGGATTAACTACCCTCACAGAACAAGAGATTATTGACTAGGGTGATCCTCATTGACTGCAGACTCAGAGAAAGACTCTCTGTTAAGGAGCGCTTGAGGAAGCCTCCTGTACATTTGTCTCAGAGCTTTGCAGTCCTACCCTTGCCTCCCTCACCTCCCATGCCTCCTGGTACCGAGTCGGTCAGTGAAGATGAACCCATGCACTTGAGCTTCACGAGTCTCTCTGCGGATGAGAGAACCCTTAAGAGGAGGGAGAGATTGTGCCTTTATTGTGGCCAGGCAGGTCACTTTTTGAAGTCTTGTTCTACCCATCCAGGGAACACCCGAACCTTGAGGTCCTGTCACGGACAGAACTTAGATGGCTTTGTTTCATCCCCAGTTATCCTGAAGGATAAGCCCCTGGTTTTGGTTACCTTTTCTTGGGCTGAGTCATCCAATGAGATACAGGCTCTAATCGACTCTGGGGCTACGGGCCTTTTCATTGATGCTGCCTTTGCATCGAAGCACTCGATTCCGCTGCAGCTGCGTGACACTCCACTTGCCATTGAGGCTCTTGATGGGAGACCTCTACAGCCTGCCCATGCGACTCATGAGACTGTTCCATTGTCCATGGCTGTACGGCTCTTCACCATGAGATAATCCAATTCCAAGTTATTTCCTCACCTAAGTTTCCGCTGGTTATTGGTTATCCTTGGTTACAGAGGCACAACCCCTCTTTTGATTGGCTCCATGCTGAGGTTCTCTCCTGGTCACCACAATGCAGTAAGACATGCTTCCAGAAGGTAGCCAAGTTCCTGTGCATCTCTTCACTCTCCTCCCTGCTGGAGGAGTACCGCGATTTTATTGATGTCTTTAACAAAGGTCAAGCCGATAGTTTGCCTCCACACCGGTCATATGATTGCGCAATTGACCTTCAACCTGGAGCCAGTCCTCCTCGTGGCCGGGTTTACCCTTTGTCGGTCTTGGAGGATAAAGCTATGGAGGAGTATGTTACAGATGCACTTTCTCAAGGTTTCATCCGCAAATCCTTGTCTCCTGCTGGTGCTGGTTTCTTCTTTGTGAAGAAAAAGAGTGGTGAACTGAGACCTTGTATTGATTATAGGGGCCTCAATCGTTTCACAATTAAGAATGTCTATCCGATTCCGTTGATTACGGAGTTATTTGACCATCTCAAGGGAGCAAGGTTTTCACAAAGCTTGATTTGAGAGGGGCATATAATCTTGTAAGGATTAAGGAGGGCGACGAGTCGAAAACTGCGTTTAATAGAAGAACAGGCCATTATGAGTACCTCGTAATGCCTTTTGGCCTTTGTAACGCCCGGCAGTTTTTCAAGAATCTATTGACAATGTCCTCCGAAATTTGTTGCAGTTATGTGTGGTGGTTTATCTAGACGGTATCCTCATATTTTTCATGTCCCTTGAGAGCCACCACACAGATGTCTGTCGTGTGCTTCAGAAACTAAGAGAGAGCAATCTCTATTGTAAATTGAGAAGTGTGAATTTCATCGTGAACAGGTTAAATTCCTGGGTTATGTCATTTCCACTGCTGGTTTTTCGATAGACCCAGAGAAACTTTCAGCAGTCCTACAGTGGCCCTGATCCGTGGGTTTACGTCCTCTGCAGCGTTTTCTTGGCTATGCCAACTATTAACGGAAGTTTATTCATAACTTCTCGTCTCTGGTCAAGAGCCTGACTGATATGACCAGAAAGGACTGTAACCCACAGAGTTGGTCTCCGGAGTCCATTAAAGCCTTTGAGAGTCTCAAGGCTGCCTTTTCTGCTCCTGTATTAGCACATCCTGATCCTACGTTACCTTTTATCCTTGAGGTTGATGCTTCTGAGTCTGGAGTTGGTACCCTTCTGTCTCAGCGTCCTACCTCTGAGAGCGCTATGCATCCTTTTGGCTACTTTTCCAAGAAATTGTCACCTGTGGAGTGCAATTATGAGATTGGTGACAGAGAGCTGTTAGCGATCATCTTAGCCCTGAAAGAATGGAGACATCTCCTTGAAGGTACCACTGTGCCAGTTCTCATTCTTACTGACAATAAGAATCTCACATTCTTGTCTGAGGCTAAACGCCTCTCTCCCAGAAGGTCGTGATGGGCTAATTTCTTGTCTAGTTTCAATTATATTATCGTGCTCCAGACTTACCATTCTCCCAAGTCTCCTGGCCACCCTGGGAAGAATCAACTCTTTTGGGCCATTTCCCAACAATTGCAGTGGCCTAGTCCACATGCTGATGTGACTGCCTTCGTAGCTGCCTGTTCCGTGTGTACTCAGAGTAAGATTCCACGACACCTTCCAGTGGGCCTCCTACAACCCATATCCAATGGAGAGAGGCCCTGGATCCACCTGTCTATGTATTTGATTGTGGAGTTACCCAATTCCCAGGGCAACACAGTTATCCTTATGGTGGTTGACCGGTTCTCAAAAATGTCTCATTATATTCCATTTAAGAAGTTAGCCACTTCTAAGGAACTGGCTTCCATTTTTTCTCGGGAGATCTTTCGCTTACATGGACTACCCAAAGTGATTGTCTCAGACAGGGGTAGTCAGTTTGTGTCCCGGGTCTGGGGAGCCTTTTGTGCACAGTTGGTAATTCAGCTTGCTTTCTCCTCTGCGTATCACCCGCAGTCTAATGGGGCCGCAGAACGAGCCAATCAATCCTTGGAGCAATTCCTAATTTGCTATATTTCTGACCATCATAACAACTGGTCAGACCTCTTACCATGGGCGGAGTTTGCTTACAATAGTGCCTTGAATTCTGCTTCCTGATTGTCCCCGTTTATGGCAAATTATGGTTTCCAACCTTCCATGTTGCCTGACTCATTTGTTCTGCAGAGTATTCCTGCCTTAGAGGAGCATCTCTGTGGTCTTCATTCCATTTGGGCACAAGTCCAGTAGGCTTTGCGACATGCTAATGATAGGTGCAGACTCCATGCTGACTGTAGACGCCTGTCTGCGCCTTCCTACCAGGTTGAGGACAGGGTCTGACTTTCATCCCCGGAACCTCTGACTTCGTGTTCCCTCTCTGAAGTTCGCACCTCGGTTTATTGGGCCTTTCCGTATTCTTCGCAGGATTAACTCAGTGGCTTACACATTAGACCTTCCTTCTAATATGCATATCTCAAATGTATTTCATGCCTCCTTATTAAAACCTTTGGTCTACAACCGCCTTACCACCTCGGTGCCTCGTCCTCACCCTGTACAGGTTGAGAATCCTGAGGAGTATGAAGTACAGTCCATTAAGAAACAAAGAAGAAAACTAATGCGCAATGCCAAGGCGAGCCAAAGCAGCTAAAGAGGACTAAGAAGCCGCCACACATACGGCAGTGTTCCCACACAGAAAAACAATAAGGTAAATAGAGATATGTGGCGCTAACTCAAAGTGCATAAATGTGATGAAATAAATATAATTCAAATCATCAAGTAAAGTGCATATGCGTAAACAGCAAAATCAAATAAATAAAGTGACTAAACATCCATTAAATTCATAAGAAGTGACATCGGATGAATAACAGTGAAAATTCATGAAATATGACATCAAATAAATAAATAAACAAATCCAAATGAAGGTGAATAAATACTACAAAAATAGTCTAAAACTGCATCAAGATGAAAAAAATCACAAATTTAGAAAAAAATAGAAAAAAACCGCATGAGAAAAAAAGTTGCATGCAATAACAAAAATCGCATAAAGTGCAAAAAAGTGCAAAAACGCTATAAAAATAGCCACAAGTCGATCCAATTAATGTAAGACCAGAAGTACTGGGATCTGTGCTGTTCATTTTATGCTGTACATGTAAGTTACTATGTTGTTTTGAATAAACCTGTTTTGAATACTGCACAATGGGGATACTCCTTTCTATTGCATGCCTCCACCCAACTTGCCGAACTTGAGGCCTTCCATTGGAGATTTGCCAGACCTGTGACGATAGGAGGAGACTGATTGATTGATGGTGTTTCATCCACTTCCTAATTGCAGGCTCGACTTGCTAGAGGTGAGTGGCTGGGGGAAACGTGTGGCGCACCACGGAGTTATTAAGAGGAATCTGTCACCTATCATCGTTTGCATTTGCACTTTTTTCATCTATTTTTTGCACAAACTGTTTTATGAAGACTCACTTTGTTCATGGTGGAACTGTATTACATTAATTGGATAGACTTCTGGCTATTTTTATAGTGTTTCTGCACTTTTTTGCACTTTATGCTATTTTTGTTATTGCATGCGACTTTTTTTTATCTCATGCGATTTTTAAATTTTTTCTAAATTTGTGATTTTTTTCTTTTCATCTTGATGCACTTTTAGACTATTTTTGGATTTATTCACCTTCATTTGGATTTGTTTAATTATTTATTTGATGTCATATTTCATGAATTTTCACTGTTATTTATCCAATGTCACTTCTTATGAATTTAATGGATGTTTAGTCATTTTATTTATGTGATTTTTTCTTTACACATATGCACTTTACTTGAAGAATTGGATTATATTTATTTCATCACATTTATGCACTTTGAGTTAGCGCCACATATCTGTATTTACCTTAAGTACAGTCCATTGTTGACTCCCATAGGTTTTCCGTTGGCTAATACATTACCTGGTGCATTGGAAAGGGTACGGTCCGGAGGAAGGCTCTTAGGTCTCATCCTCAAATGTACATGCCCCTGTCCTCCTCTGCAATTTCCATAGACGTTTTCCCTTCAAGCCTGGTGGTCCTCCGAGGGGAGGGGTCATTGAGGAGGAGGTACTGTCAGGGCTGGGCTCAACCCTTCCTTCTCTGAGCTGGCCACTCAGCTGTTGGCTAATTGCCATCTCCTATCTCGCCATAGTGACTTACCTGTTGATGATATCCTGCTCGTCAGTCCTGCCTACTTAAGCCATCCAGTCCAGATGATCTCTGCCTTCGCCTTGGTCACACCTCTAGAGATGCTCTCCTGTGGTCCTGTTAAAGACTTGCTTGTCTGACATTCTTTCTGGCTCCAGATCCTGCTTGCTGTTCTATTACTCTCATCTCTGGCTCCCTGATGTTTTGGCTTGTCTGACTATCCTTTCCAGTTCCTGAACTCTGGCTATGTTTTGACTACGTTTACTCTGTTTACCTTTTTTTATTATTATTAAACATGTGTGATTTAACTGTACTTCTGCCTCAGTCTGATTCATGGTTTCTGACAAATGACTCCAAACACACCTCCAAGACGACCACTGCCTTGCTAAAGAAGCTGAGCGTAAAGGTGATGGGCTGGCCAAGCATGACTCCTGACCTAAACCCTATTGAGCATCTGTGGGACATCCTCAAATGGAAGGTGGAGGAGCATAAGGTTTCTAACATCCACTAACTCCATGATATCGTCATGGAGTAGTGGAAGAGGACTCCTGTGGCAACCTGTGAAGCTCTGGTGAACTCTATGCCCAAGAGGGTTAAGGCAGTGCTGGAAAATAATGGTGGCCACACAAAATATTGACACTTTGGGCCAATTTTGGACATTTTCACTTAGGGGTGTACTCCATTTTGTTGCCAGCGGTTTAGACATTAATAGCTGTGTGTTGAGTTATTTTGAGGGGACAGCAAATTTACAATGTTATACAAGCTATATACTCACTACTTTACATTGTAGCAAAGTGTAATTTCTTCAGTAAAATATTTACAAAAATGTAAGACACTGTATATACTTGATAAATTAATGGGCTGTGTTGTTCAGAATATATTGTTGCTTTTTTTGCTGTAACTGTAAAACATGAAGAAGAATATGGACCTGTCTAGAGTTTATATTCTTCTACATGTGTTTCATGGTCATCTTTAGTAGAGAAGGCAGAACAACCCCATTCATTTGTAATGGTGTTTCTAACACAAGCAGTAAATCCGTATAAGTAGTAAATCGGTATTATATTATATATAATCTAAAAAGTGTTACATGATTATGTTGTTTTTTAGAGTGTATTAAGGGTTTTCCATTTCGCCTACTTGTGCATGTAGTTGGCAGAAAAAGGATCAAGTGGTTCATTGAGTCTACCCCATTTTTTTTTAGTATAGACCTATGTTTCCCCCAAGCATGTTTGAATCCACATACTGTTGACTGACTCACTCACTACCGCTGCTGGAAGTTTGTTCCAAGCATCAACTATTCTTTTGATAAAATAATACTTTCCTCCTGTTAGTTTGAGGTCATGTCCCCATGTTCTTGATCTTGGCTTCATATTGAAAACACTGCCCTCCTGAACACTGTTCACCCCCCTAATGTATTCAAAGGTTTCAATCATGTCTCCACTTTCTCTTTCCTCCAGAGTGTGAATATTAAGTTCCTGAAGTCTCTCTTGATATGTTTTATCCCTCAGACCCTTCACCATTTTTTTGCCCATCTCTGGACTCATTCTATCTTATCAACAAGTTCCAATTATATTCCTTTTTTGGCTGACAATAATCTGCAGGAATCCACATAATTAAAGTGTAACCGAAGGCAAGCTTAAGGAAGTGTTATAACGCCAGTCAGTTTTTTTCCATCTGCATCCTATTGGGGAGATTTCTGTTCACTTTCTGTCGCAGAGCCAAAACAGTAAGTGAGAGGAACTCTCTCCAGAATGGGGACATCCTGGTGTGTCACAAGAATTAGTGTCACAATTGGAAGATTTACCCTCTCTTACTTTTTGGAGGACAACCCAAAATTTAAGATTTTCTTTTGCTTTCCCTTTGAAAGGATAAAGGTTAACATGACAAATAAAGACGGTGAATCTCCCTAATGGGGGCACAAACAGCAATAAATACTACCTTATAGGGGTTTTAATCCATCTCCACTCCACCAAAAAAAAGTTTTGCCTTTAATTAAACATTAAGGTGCTACAGTCTCTGGCTGTGCATAATGAGTTATTAGGCCATATGTATAAATGATACCTGTACAAAACCCTCAGAAGACAAACATTCTGCATACACAAATCGACATTGCAGGCATCCACTGCACAAGCCACAAACTGTTTTTTGTTCAAGACAATGCATGGTATGATTGCATAGGAAGAATAATTATTAGATCGGTCCAAAGTTGCAGCCAATGAACCCCTAGTATTTTTTCATGTTGTATCCCTTCACAGCTTTATACACATACTTTATATGTGCACTACAATCTGATATCTACAAAGTGGTCTTGAAGCTGTTGCATTGCCTGATTTAGATCTAACATCAATGGATAGCTTTATACTTCAAAATCACTTCTACTGAAAATCGTTGTTGAAGGATACAGTTGATTAAATAAGACCTTTATGTGTCACAAGGTTAAACGGGTAAATTTACAAATGAAAATGCTCTTGTATTTCTTAAGCACCTCAAGCTGATAAATGAATGTACAAATTCTACAGCTTAACTGACCAAGTAGGATGTTTCCATTTCAATGTCATACAACATTCAAGTCGACTACAGATAAAAACTAACTATGGATTGTCAAATTACATTTTTATCTATCAGAAAAATGTGTATCTAAAAGATAACCTTAAAGAAATATTAAACCCAAAAGAAAACATTTATTATATTGCAGCTTACTGATTCTTAAATGTGGTGGCTACATTTGTTTTCTTTTGTTAGGCTTTCTTTCCTTTATTTTAACCTGGTGATCTGGCCAATTATAACAAGCAGAACAAGTTGTGCTGCAGGTGTAGCAGTCAGAGAGTTGAAACAAACCATTTACTACTGACAGGGGTGCTTACAATGATCAGCTTTTAATTATTTATGTAAAACCTTTATCCCAAAAGGTAGATGCTTATTAAAAAAAAATGTTAGATGGAGTTTGGCTTTAATTTGTCAGTGCATTTAAATCTGCTAGTCCATCTAACACTCCCCTCTCCCCAGACTGACATTGCTGCTGTTCAAAGGAGCCTCTGTGGAAGGAAAAAAAAATCTGTATTTTTCTTGCACATGCGTAGCCAGGTGCTGCACTACAGAAGCATGGAGAAGAAGGAGACATTTCCCTCTTCACAATCAGTTTACATTTACTGTCTGCTGTTATGCTGTTGCATTATCACCTCCAGCCAACAGAGGGAGAACTATAGCCAGAAGAGGAAAAAGAAAAAAACAAACTGTGCTAGGTAAAACAATAAAGCTTAAACCCATTCAAAATTGACAAATGATTAAACAAGTGAAAAATTAGCAGCAATTCTCCTGCATAACATAAATACAGTGCACAAAAATTAAAAAACCTAGAATCGCGCTAAGCATAAAAGTGAAATAAATGTGTTCTCATATACCAATCAAAAGAATGAATGGTCATATACCTGGTGAATAAAATACTAAGAAAATAAAACAAAATAAATACAGGATGTAGACAATCAATGTTAGACAACCCCACCTTAGTGTGTGGGAATGTCAAAAACAGTAATCTTGTGACAGTGTCAAAAAACAAAAATTAAAAATATAAATTAACCACAATAAGTGTCCAAATGAGCCTAAACGGCAATAACACCCGTGATTAAAAGTCCAACCATACATGGTATCACTTTTCAAATAGTAGAAAAAACTTGTGAGGAAATCCACCACCTGTAAGTAAGGGGTTACTGCTTACCAAAAGCCCATGATCCTCCACTACATAGGATCACGGGGAGCCTGTATATAGAAAAGCCTTGCAGGACACATCAAGTGGATCAGCTGTTCTCAATAGAGTGGGGATGATGCTGCGATCTCCAAAGTACCCCAACGCGGCTCCTAACATTCAGAACTCTCCTCATGCCATTTGGGCATCATGGTTGAATGTACATAGCAGGGAAAGAAATGAACGCTCCATAGTGTAAAATCTTCTTGTTTATTAAATAGTAAAATATAATACACTCACATGAGAAGCAGGAAGACAAGCCTTTAAGTCTAGTGCGCCGGCCGGTAGCACACAGACCAACCCGTCCTGCTGGAACGATCAATAGCAATACGAGGTGACGTCAGCGTGTCGCTCCGACTTAAAGGCTTGTCTTCCTGCTTCTCATGTGAGTGTATTATATTTTACTATTTAATAAACAAGAAGATTTTACACTATGGAGCGTTCATTTCTTTCCCTGCTATGCACATTCAACCATGATCCCCAAATGGCATGAGGAGAGTTCTGAATGTTAGGAGCCACGTTGGGGTACTTTGGAGATTTGAAAAGTGATACCATGTATGGTTGGACTTTTTAATCACGGGTGTTATTGCCGTTTAGGCTCATTTGGACATTTATTGTGGTTAATTTATATTTTTAATTTTTGTTTTTTGACACTATAGCCAGAAGAGCCTATGGAATTATATGCAAAATGCTGAGTATCATGGGATTTGAATCAGCCTGTATGCTATATTGTGTTCTTTCCATTGTTGATTCATTTTATGCTTGCCTAACTACCAAACATTTTGGGTGACAATATATTAAGTTTGCCTTTACTACCTGGTTTGGTGCCTGTTTTCTTTGATATAGCACCACTACTGGGTACTAAGTGTAAGGGTGGCCATACTTTATACAATTCTCTTGTACAATTTTCCTTTAGATTTACCAAAACCATATAATATGAGGTCAAACCTAAACACTTTCAATTGGTATGCAATCAGGCAGGCCATTGCACTACAAGTAACGGAAATTGAATGAGAAAGTTGTATAATGTATGACCATCCTTATTTTCAGTGGTTTTCTGTGATACTGAATGCTTTGTACACTCCACCTAGTGTGTCAAAGGGGCTGAAGTTCTTAAGAAGGTTGAGGCAAAGAACAGAGTACTCATCCAAACCAGCGGCTCCTGCGGGAGTAGCATGACACATGATTGCATGATGGAAGTTAGCAGAACTTCACCTCTTTCCCTAGGCTTAGGGAAAATTCCAATGTAAAGTGAACAGTCTAATTGTTTTTAGTAAATCTCCCCCAATGTGACTGTGTTGCTGTACAATTCTACTTTGTCAGTTTGATCACTAGAATTTGTATTCATCTACCTTGGCCTTGGATATCAGAACAGGTTCAAAAAAGTGGCAACCACCCCAACCTATAACTGGCCTTTGCAGTAAGGTGCATATGGAAGGGCAACACACATCACAAACAAACAAAAGATTTCCCAGCACACTTAACAGCCAGCCTGCAAAACAACCACATTTTCCCTGTTTAACAATTTACATTCAAAACAGGATTTTATTTGAACACATTTGCAAGTATATGTAAGCTGCAGTACCCACGTCAGGGCTCCTCTGTATATACTGCGGTCCTAACTCTATAATTTTCAGAGTATCCTAAGTAGGAGCACATATAGCAGTGGATAGATTAAGGGCAGGCGTGCCTGGAGGGAGCCCACCCTGCTTAAAGACACAAGGACGTACGTGACACCCAGCAAGATCCCAATGGCCGCAAAGGCATCTAATGTGTCCCCGCACCCAATTCAAATAACTTTACAAAAAAGTGGCAACCTCCCCAACCTATAACTAGCCTAGTTTTAGTTCTTCTGTTTGTGATGTGCGTTGCCCTTCCATGTGCACCTAATGGCAAAGGCTAGTTATAGGGCGGGGTGGTTGCCACTTTTTTGTACAGTTGGTTTAATTGGGTGTGGGGATGCACTGGATGCCTTTGCGCCATTGTGCTCTTGCTGGGTGTCATGTGCGTCCTGTGTCTTCAAGTGGGATGGGCTCCCTCCAGGCAGACAGGCCCTTAATCTATCCACTGTTATATGTGATCCTACTTGGGAGAATTATAGAGTTAGGACAGCAGTATATACAGAGGAGCCTTGACGTGGGCACTGCAGCTTACTCATATAATTGCAAATGTGTGCAAACAAAAGCCTCAGTTTTTACTGTAAATTGTCAGTCCCAATTTGGTTGTTTTGCAGGCTGGCTGGTAAGTGTGCTGGGAAATAAGAGCAGGTAGGCTCAGATTAATAGAAGAGATACAGATCTACAGAATCACTACACAATTTGAAGCAGTGGCCAATTTTACAGAAAAACAGTAAACTCCTTTAAGGGCACGGCAGAAAGTTGTTCATTGTGCTTGTTCTTTTTTTATATATCTGCAATTGTATCTGTAATAGTACATAGGAGAATTGTAATAGTGTAACCTTCAAAGTTCATATCAGTTCAGGAGACTTTTAACACAAAACTTTGATTTCCTACTTGAGTCTTCAGTACATGCAGCTGCTTTAGAAAAACATATTCAATGTGTGAAATGTTTGTACTATGGGTTTTTTGAGCTACATTTTATGTTAATGCCCATTAGTCCAAGAGAATATTCATCAACTCCAATTACAAAATATTTCCATAAAGATGTTCAAGAATATGTAAATGAGTTTGACTGCAAGATTCAGTGTAATTACCAAATCAAAATTTAACTAAGCGATAGCATCACAATAACAGCACAAAGCAAAATAAAATAAAAGCTATTTTCTTGTAATGGAAATCAATCAATGGAGAAATTGCTTTTCTGTGTCAGTTTTCTTGTTTTCTATTACTTACTTACAAAATATAAGTTTTACTTACCACATCAATTATTTGAAGAAGAGAAAGTTGTAGTTCTACGAGTAAAGGCTGGGAGTCATTCATCACAGGTCTTTCGAGGCGATTGTAATTCCTTAAAAGTTCTCTGTAAAGTTTCCTTTGGTATTCACCTTGATGGGAACCTTTTAAGAGAAGAAGAATTTAAGATGAAATTATGTAATATTTAGTTTTATACTATATTTAAAGTGTCATGTGATATACGTAATACTTTTACTGATCTTTGTTTCAAGGGGTAATGCTACCCAAAAGGGATACAGTATTTCAGTGTATGGTGGACACTGGTGGGCTGAATCCATCATTTGAAATCATGAATTTTAACCCTGAGATTTTAGCGAACACCCAGAGTTCTTAGCCCTCCCCCATTTACCATGAGTAATGAGGCCGGTGTCGATGGGCTTTGGGCATGTGCCAATGACATCAGTTTAGCACAAGTTTGAGACCATTCATGACCTAAATTGGACCTTCTTTAAGCAGGTTTTGCATTCTGTCTGATGCAAATAAAAGACCACCCACAGGCCCTTAGAAAGCGAAGTTGGAATATCTTGTGTTTCCTGCAGATTTTTGGGTCATGTAAATGTTATGAAAATATTATTAATTTCTTAGGAAGGGAACCATAATGGAAATGGCAGGTTGGTAAAGCTAGGTTTCAGTACATTTGATAGATTACCAGAATTCTAGATGATAGTTTAGCTTGTAAGGGGGGTTGTGAATGGCTAGTACCCAGATAGCAAGCAGTTGAGCTGCAAGTTTGAAAATGACTTGCTAAGCTATTGCTAGACTTGCCAGGCTTTACAAGTTTGTTGCACAATTGCAGCAAGGCCGCATTGCATGACTCCAGATCAACTTTCTTTGCAAACATTCTGCAAGTTTGCTGCAAGTTCTGGTTCAGTTATGTTGTGCAATAGTCATTCCACCACAGGGGGTGTAGTGGTGTGTTCCACCACTGTGACATTTAGAGCTCTTGCTGTAGACTCACCACTGCAACTTGCCAACTTGCCATGCAAATTTGCTGCAAATTGAAAAACAGTCAACTAGAACTTGTGCTTCAAGTGCTCTGCAAGTGTACAACTTTCCAGTGAAAATGTGCAACAAGTTAACAAGACTTACAATTCAACACTGCAACAAGTTTGATGCAAACTATCTTTGCTATCTGGGTAGTAGTGCCAAGAGCACAAGTCCCTGCCCCACTTCCTCTTCTACTAGAACAACAACCCACTTGCATGTTTTAATCCTTTGCCATCTTGTGTCCATCTCCTTGCCAGGGACATCTCATGAGATTCCCAGCCATTGACCTTTATATCCCAAGGAAGGAATGTCCACAGAAAAGTTAGCATTGCTGCACTTTACTGATGTTACTTTAAGATGGCATTAGAGTCACATCACATAGACATACTATCCGGGGTCACTTGACAGCATTTTGTCAATCACATATAGTGGAAGAACCGCAGGAGTCACACGTGAGAGCAGCACACAGTACATTTTAGTAAGACATCTACCCTCCTGTCTCTCTTCTCCCGGGGTCATCCTTTCTAATTCAGAGGATCATGGTTTGCCTTAGGCTGTCTGTGTCTAGCTCACTGCCCCTTGCAGGTAATATTTTTGAGACAAGATTACTGCAGTAACCTCTGACGTGGGTACACTTTTGCCTGGCCTAAAAGGCCTCTTGTATCCGGCTCTAGCCTCCTCCACCATAATAGTCAGGATGTCTACAACCAGCTCTTCTACGTACTGGTCTATCTCTACCTGTTCTCCAGCCCTGTCCAGGGCCTCCACAAGCTGGCTACATCTGCCCGGTGGTGGAGTCTCTGACTCCCATGTCCCAACTGCATTTCCTCAGTCTGATGACCAGAAACATTCCACCCACTTCCTCTGAGCCCAGGTCATCCTGGATCTGCCCCCAGTTTGTTATTGGGCAGTGAAAGGGGAAGCAGCACGGTGATGAATTTATATCTTGGTCACCCTGCTTTTTCTTCCTCCATCAGCATGCGTCTTGTAAGTACATGAACTGATTTGCTCCTTGTATTGCTTCTTTCTCCCACACTCCAGGCCTACTGTACAGGGACTGCAAATGGGACTGCAAATGGCTGATACCATTGTAACCTGGACTGTAGCCAATAATTGCTGTGGAAATTTCTTTGTTGCTATTGTATTATCCTTCTGCAGTGTGGACAGGGGTTAGGCTAAATATTCATTAATGCAGAAGTGCAGCAGCCTTCTTTAAGGAAACCACTTTGCAATACTTATCTATGGAGTGTCTCCAGTGTAGGGGGCAGCCATCTTGGCTGGGTCTGATGCGATCATGGAAATGATTGGCTGATGTGACAAAGCAAGGAGCATGGGTCTGCAGTTGGGAGAGAGGACCACAAGGCTGCTGGTATCATTAACTGGCCAGTGTGACTGTTATATTAAGTTAGGTCTTTTTATACTGTTGCTAGATAAATGCAATAAGGGTTTGTTAATTACTGTAAGTCAAAATACTACTACTACATATCTCCCAGAGTAATGTTATTGACTTATTGATTGTTTGTATAAGTACACTTGCTAATCCTTTCTTCTTTTAGGCTATACTTGGGCTAATACATTTTTTGAAAACTACCTCAAGGTATGTTGGTAGGTGCTGGGTGAGCGAGGTGTGTCATCTTCAGAGAAATCACAAAAACATATCATGGCTCCTTTGGGTGTAGTGCTACATAGGAATTTTACCAGTGATTTTTCCTGTGATGTAGCATATACTTTAAGGTTGTTAAATGTGTTATTTTTTGGAAGCATATTTAACAGTTTACTATTATTTACACTCATATAAGAATTTCTGTAAGACTTTTCTAATCTGCATAGTTATTTTGGGTCAGCAACTAAGAAAGTATTGGAGACAGCGAGGTGTTCAGCCATAGCAGCCCCACATTTCTTATAAGATGCTTACTTTATTATGGTGCAGGGACCTAAAGCTGAACTTGGGGAACAAAAACGTTTATTGAAATATATTGAAATATATTCCTCAATAGCCACAAAGGATATAAATCTTATTTGTGTGAGTCAAATGCCTTTGTGACATCATCATTGTGCTGAACATAGCCTGTGTCTCTCATCTATTACACAGTATACCTTAAACATATTTTTTCAGGCCTCTCTACCACACACATTGCCTAATGCTTCTTTTTTACATGTATTGCATTAACCCTCTCTTTTGCACACATTGCCTTCTGAGTCTCTACTATGCACTATGAGTAACACTTCTTTACACACAGTGTTTACTGCACTTATATTACATGGAGAGTAGACTTGTGCACAACGGGAAATTTTGTCTAGTTTCGGTTCGTTGTCATTCGTAAAATACATAATTTCGTTCTGTTATATTCGTTATGTTACGTTAATTTGTTTTCAGATAATTAGTTATTATTCGTAGAGTGTCAATATTCGTTATACTGAATCTCGAATCATGTCGAATTCATTTGTTATACCCGCTATAATTTCTTTCATATTAGTTGAAATTTGATATTTATGTATGTATATTGATTTGTGATAATGATTCGTAGTTTGGAAAGTCGTTTGTTTATTGAATCTATTAACACACACAATGACAATATCTCTTCTCCTCTGCTCAAATACAATACAACACCCTTCTCACTCAGTTCTCAGGCATGCACTTTGCCAGTAATCCAACCTCCAGCACAAAATTAATCAGCTGATTGGACTGTAAGATTTACTTTGAGTTGACCTTTTGTTTCATTAGATCTTTAACAAATTGCCGAATCATGTCAAATTCATTTGTTATATTCGCTATAATTTCTTTCATATTAGTTGAAATTCGTTATTTTTTTATTCGGACATTCGGATGCATCCGAATGTCCAAAAGTTGCAAAATTCGGCCGAATTTCGATTCGTTACCAAACGAATTCCACATGTCTAATGGAGAGCCTCGTGCCTCTCTGTTGGACATAGTGCCTTCTCTTTATTACAGACAGTGCCTCACTTCCAGGGCCAGGTTGGGGGGTAGGGGCAGCCGTCCTGAGTGCAATGCCTTTACACAGTAGGGTGTGGCGCAGACTGCATTCTCCCTCTAAATTGGTGGTAGGCAACATGCAGCCCACAGTATCCCACCACATTCTGTCTGTTGTGACAGAAAAAAGGTACCCTTGAGAAGTTGAGAGAAATGGGAGCAGTGGTGGCTGGTGCTCAAAATCTTTGGGGGGGCACAAACAAACTGAAAAAAAAACATCAATTGCAGCCACTGTGCCATCAAAGGCAGCTACTACGCCCATCAATTGCTGCCACTGTGCCATCAAATGCAGCCACTGTGCCCATCAAGCGCAGCCACTGTGTACAAAAAAAAGATGTACAGTAAAACCTTGGATTGAGAGTAACTTGGTCTAAAAGTGTTTTGACTTGATAAGCGAGCGATGTCTTGATATACAAGTAGCGTCATGCCACAACTGAGTATAAAAGAAAAGAGAGGTGCCTCTAAGGGCCAGTTTACACTTGCTTCAAAACATGGCTTTGAACACGCTTTGTTAAAGCTCTCTGGATGCCAGTCAAAGCTCCTGTCACTAAATAAAATGGTTAGCTTACAGTCCTGTTTACACCTTGCTTTTGCTTGGTGCTTCGTTGAGGCTTTGGTGGGGCTTTGATGAGGATTTGGTGGAGCTTCGATGGGGCTTAAGTGGGGCTTTGGTGGGGCTTTGGTGAGGCTTTGTAGGGCTTCGATGAGACTTCGGTGGGGTTTCGATGAGGCTTCAGTCGGGCTTCAGTGGGCCTTCAAGTGAGCTTTGCCATAGACTTATGGAGGCTTTGAAGACGCTTTGAAGGACCACTAAAGCTACATGGGGTATCATTTTTTGAAGCAAAGCAAAGCAAAGCAAAAGCAAGGTGTAAACAGGACTGTAAGCTAACCATTTTATTTAGTGACATTAGCTTTGACTAGCATTCAGAGAGCTTTAACAAAGCCTGTCCAAAGCCTTGTTTTGAAGCAAGTGTAAACTAGCCGTCAATGTGTGTTGAAGCCGAAGCAAGTGTAAATGAGCCTTAAGGGCTAGTTTACACTTGCTTCAAAACATGGCTTTGGACACACTTTGTTAAAGCTCTCTGAACACCAGTCAAAGCCCCTGTCACTAAATAAAATGGTTAGCTTACAGTCCTGTTTTCACCTTGCTTTTGCTTGGTGCTTCGATGAGGTTTCGATGAGGCTTTGGTGGAGTTTCAATGAGGCTTTAGTGGATTTCGATGATCCTTTGGTGGGACTTTGGTGGGGCTTCAGTGAGGCTTCGTGAGGCTTCGATGAGGCTTTAGTGGGGCTTCAGTGGGGTTTTAAGCAAGCTTTCCCGTAGACTTCTATGGAGGCTTTGACGACGCTTTGAAGCACCACTAAAGCTACATAGGGTATAATTTTTGAAGCAAAGCCGAAG
Organism: Aquarana catesbeiana; assembly: GCF_042186555.1. Taxonomy (NCBI): domain Eukaryota; kingdom Metazoa; phylum Chordata; class Amphibia; order Anura; family Ranidae; genus Aquarana; species Aquarana catesbeiana. Next base: position 573,011,647 of record NC_133324.1, read on the forward strand.
CAAAATAAAGCAAAAGCAAGGTGTAAACAGGTCTGTAAGCTAACTATTTTATTTAGTGACAGGGGCTTTGACTAGCGTTCAGAGAGATTTAACAAAGCGTGTCCAAAGCCTTGTTTTGAAGCAAGTGTAAACTAGACGTTAATGTGTGTTGAAGCCGAAGCAAGTGTAAATGAGCTCTAAGTGTAGCAATATGGTTACATTTAATGAAGGTGAACATTTAGCTACTCACGTGGTTGATGATTAAAACAGGCGCATCTAAGTATGCAGGCATCTGGGGTAAAGCTGTCCACATAGACCATCCTCCGCACTGTTATCAATGTCATCCCTTCCACGCTGCGCTCCACGAGTGCTATAAGCCTTGATTTCAGATCACTCTACTGCAGGGTACTCTTCCCGGTCACAATTGCAGACTGACATCGGTGAGAGCCGGCGGTGCGAAGGATGGTCTTGTGGACAGCTTTACCCCGGATGCCTGCATACTTAGATGTGCCTGTTTTATTAATCAACCATGTGAATTGCTAAATGTTGTACCTTCATTAAATGTAACCATATTGCTACACTTAGAGGCGCCTCTTTTCTCTTTTATACTCTGTAACTCCTGCTGGATTTTGCTTTTAATCCCCTTGTGGAGGCTGCCATTTATGGATGGACATTTTATGGTTACACAACCTATCACATTGCTATAATCTTTTTATATGGACTATAGACTGAAGGACTTATGAATAAATGGTTGTGGAACGAATCATATGATATCATATCCAAGGTTTTACTGTATATTTTAGAGTATAGAGTATTTAAAGTATATTTTGAATAAAGTGTAGTACTTGTATATGTTAACATTATGAATTAGAAATTGTTTTTCTCCTAGTTGTGGTATATTGTTGGGTCACAGAGTGGCGAGCTACAAAATTGTGAATAATATGAGATTACAAGATACATGTAGTCATAACCAATCATTTCTGCAAGTCTCTACATTTATCATAAGGTACCCTTACTTTGCTCTGCCTGACTAAATAGGCAGCAATAAAAAAAGAGGACACACAGCCTGCTTCCAAGTGCAGTGATTCTATATGATAAAATTATTATATGCAGGAATACATTATAGAAACTTAAAGGCTATTGATCCTCTAGCTGTTCACATCAATGCATCACAATAATAATATAGGCCCTGCACAGACCTTAAATAAAATGCTGATTGTCCTAAACTACTGTATGCAGTTGCAAAAAGACAGGCTCTCCATTATTCTCTATGAGTTAAAGCTGTTCATGTGAAGTAGCACAGAGCCTACTGACCCAATAGACAATTGAAATGCCACCTGAAATAGGTCACAGCATTTAATATTTAGGGTCTGATCTGAGGCCTTGACAGGGCCTATAACATTTTTAGGGATGGTGAGTAGGGATGAGCCGAACACCCCCCGGTTCGGTTCGCACCAGAACCTGCGAACGGACCAAAAATTCGCACGAACGTTAGAACCCCATTGACGTCTATGGGACTCGAACGTTTGAAATCAAAAGTGCTCATTTTAAAGGCTAATTTGCATGGTATTGTCCTAAAAAGGGTTTGGGGACCCGGGTCCTGCCCCAGGGGACATGTATCAATGCAAAAAAACTTTTAAAAACTGTCGTTTTTTCAGGAGCAGTGATTTTAATGATGGTTAAAGTAAAAAAAAAAAAAAAAGTGAAATATTCCTTTAAATATCATACCTGGGGGTGTCTATAGTATGCCTGTAAAGTGGCGCGTGTTTCCTGTGCTTAGAACAGTCCCTGCACAAAAGTCATTTTTAAAGGAAAAAAAGTAATTCAAAACTGCTTGCGGCTTTAATGTAATGTCGGGTCCTGGCAATATGGATGAAAATCAGTGAGACAAATGGCATGGGTACCCCCCAGTCCATTACCAGGCCCTTTGGGTCTTGTATGGATATTAAGGGGAACCCCGCACCCAAATTAAAAAAGGAAACAGCAGTATACAGGCTCTGTACTCTGAACAGCAGTATACAGGCGGTGCAAACAAGACAGGGACTGTAGGTTTGTTAAGTAGAATCTGTTTGTAATTTTGAACTGGTACATTTTTAACATGTTTAGCTCCAGACAAAAAATCTATTTTAAGCTTTTTGGAAAACATAGGGAAGGGTTATCACCCCTGTGACATTTGTTTTGCTGCCTGTGCTCCTCTTCAGAAGATTTCACCTCACTTTTTGTCCCAATGACAAATGTTTTTTGAAAATTTGGGTTTTTTTGTGAAACAAGGATTGGTGATAAAGCATCAGTGGAAAGGAGAAATGTTTTTCCCATATTAACTCTTACAGGAGAGAATTTCCCTTCCTAGGGGTAGATTTCATCTCACTTCCTGTTGTCTCCATCCGTTTGCAAGTAGGAGTCGTTTGTAAGTTGGATGTTTGAAAGTAGGGGCCTGCCCTATATACTCAGCAGAAATTTGGGCCTTAGGTGTTGTTGTGGCCACAACACTGTAAGCCCTCACAGGGCCCTGCTGTGAAATATTAGATCAAGAATTGTAATTACATGCCCCTGTTGAACAGGGGCAGAAAAATTGGGCCTTTCGTGGTGGTGGTGGTGGTGCTGGTGCCACAACACTGTAAGTCCTCACTCGCTCTTGGTTGGTGCAGAAACGGGTCCTGCTGTGAAATATTAGATCAAGAAATGTAATTACATGCCCCTGTTGAACAGGGGCAGAAAAATTGGGCCTTTGGTGGTGGTGCTGGTGCCACAACACTGTAAGTCCTCACTCGCTCATGGTTGGTGCAGAAAGGGGCCCTGCTGTGAAATATTAGATCAAGAATTGTAATTACATGCCCCTGTTGAACAGGGGCAGAAAAATTGGGCCTTTGGTGGTGGTGCTGGTGCCACAACACTGTAAGTCCTCACTCGCTCATGGTTGGTGCAGAAAGGGGCCCTGCTGTGAAATATTAGATCAAGAATTGTAATTAAATGCCCCTGTTGAACAGGGGCTGAAAAATTGGGCCTTAGGCACTGGTGCTGGTGCCACAACACTGCAACCCCTCACAGATACTCTAGGTGGAATGCAGGAACGAGCCCTGCTGCAAAGTACTGCATCAAAAATTGTAATTACACGCCCCTGTTAGACAGGGGCTGAAAAATTGGGCCTTAGGCACTGGTGCTTGTGCCACAACACTGCAACCCCTCACAGATACTCTAGTTGGAACACAGGAACGAGCCCTGCTGCAAAGTATTGCATCAAAAATTGTAATTACACGCCCCTGTTAAACAGGGGCTGAAAAATTGGGCCTTAGGCACTGGTGCTGGTGCCACAACACTGCAAGCCCTCACAGATACTCTAGTTGGAAGACAGGAACGAGCCCTGCTGCAAAGTATTGCATCAAAAATTGTAATTACACGCCCCTATTAAACAGGGGCTGAAAAATTGGGCCTTAGGCACTGGTGCTGGTGCCACAACACTGCAACCCCTCACAGATACTCTAGTTGGAAAGCAGGAACGAGCCTCGCTGCAAAGTATTGCATCAAAAATTGTAATTACACGCCCCTCTTAGGCACTGGTGGCGGCGCCCAGAACCAAAAATGTTCTTACAAGCTGTCAGCGTGATCATTGAGGAGGAAGAGGATAATTACTTAGGATAGTCATTCAGCATCAGCATAGTCAGTCTTTGAAGGGATCTGAGATTTAAAAAAAAATGATTCGGTTACATCAGCATCAGGTGCTTGGTAGCTGGTGGTGATCTAAGACTGATTCATTTTTATGAAGGTCAGACGATCGACCAAGTCGGTGGACAGACGCACCCTGTGATCGATTACAAAGCCTCCAGCAGCACTGAATGTGCGTTCCTAAAGAACGCTGGATCCAGGACAGGCCAGTAGCTCAATTGCATACTGTGCAAGCTCTGGCCAGTGATCCATCCTCAAGACCCAGTAACCCAGAGGATTTTCAGTGGGAAAGGTGTCCAAGTAAGATCTTGCCCCTAGGTATTCCTGCACCATGTAAAACAGACGCTGGCGATGGTTGCTGGAACCGATCATACCTTGGGGCTGTGGACTAAAAAATTGTCTGAATGCATCGGTCAGACGGCCACCTTCTCCACCACTCCTTCTTTGACTGACCAAAGCCTCAGCAACACGTTGTGCAGAAACAGGAGTTTGTAACCTCCCAGTCTCTGGGAACGCGTTGCACAGACCTTTCTGCATGGCCTCCCAAAGATGTTTCATCCTCTGCTCCCTCTGCGACGGCAAGATAAGGTCCACAACCTTACCCTTGTAACGTGGATCAAGGAGGGTTGCCAGCCAGTCTCCTTGATACCACAAATACGAGGATCCTTACGCAGGCTTTGCAGGATCAGGGAGGCCATGCAGCGTAGGTTTGCTGAGGCATTCGGTCCGGAGTCCTCTGGGTCACTAAGGACGACATGGTCCGCAGCCACCTCCTCCCAGCCACGTACAAGTCCATGTGTTTCTTGGGACTGATCCCTTAAAGACTGCTGCTGATGCTGAGTGTAAGGCTCCACCTCCATACTGACACAATCCTGCTCCTCCTCGTCCTCTTCCTGTGTGATCGACGGGCATGCAGGAACACTGTCTGGATAAAGAGGGCCTTGAGAGCTAAGGAAGTCCTCCTCTTCCTGCCTCTGTTCTGCCTCAAGTGCCCTGTCCATTATTCCACGCAGTGTGTGCTCCAACAGGTGGACAAGGGGGACAGTGTCACTGATGCATGCACTGTCACTGCTCACCATCCTCGTGGCCTCCTCAAATGGTGACAGGACAGTGCATGCATCCCTGATCATGGCCCACTGGCTTGGGGAAAAAAAAAACAAGCTCCCCTGACCCTGTCCTGGTGCCATAGTCGCACAGGTACTCATTGATGGCCCTCTCAAGCACCACATGGCATCTTTTGGCCTGCATACTTGCGTAGTCCCTTGAACGGCTACGGAGCACTGCTGGTTCCGAGGACAAAGCACAGGAAGAGGCCATGGAGGAAGAAGAAGAGAAGGGGTGGAGGAGAGAGGTGTGTCACAATCATTAGTAGTGGCATTTTGGAGGTGTGGTGGCGGAACAACCTCCAACACTACTGCACCTTGTCCTGCATCCTTACCAGCTGCCAGCAGAGTCACCCAATGCGCGGTGAAACTTAGGTAACGTCCCTGTCCATGCTTGCTGGACCATGAGTCAGCGGTAATATGCAGCTTACCGCTGACCGCCCTGTCCAGCGAGGCATGCACATTGCCTTCCACATGCTGGTAGAGAGACAGAATCGCCTTCCGTGAGAAAAAGTGGCGTTTGGGTACCTGCCACTGAAGAACCGCACATTCTACAAACTCACGGAAGGGGGCAGAGTCTACCAACTGAAAAGGCATCAGTTGAAGTGCTAGCAATTTTGCCAAGCTAGCATTCAACCGCTGGGCATGTGGATGGCTGGGAGCAAACTTCTTTTGGCGGTGCAGCAGCTGGGGCAGGGAAATTTGCCTGGTACAATCTGATGTCGGTGTACCGAAAGCAGATTGCCCACAAGTACTTGGCTGTGACACACCTAATTCTACACCTTCATTCCTCTCAGTGCAGGTCTCAGAGAGGACTGAAGGTATAGTGGGGTTGGAGATCTCAGCTGATGAGGAGCAAGGAGAGGTCCTCTTTGTTCTTTGGTGTGGGTCTTTTAGATACGCTTGCCAACGAACTGCATGGCAGGTCAACATATGTCTGGTCAAGCATGTGGTGCCCAAGCAGGAGATGTTTTGGCCACGTGAGATACGCTTGAGACACATGTTGCAAATAGCAGCGGTGCGATCTGATGCACTCATCTCAAAAAAGGCCCACACCAAAGAACTTTTGGAATAACGCGCAGAGATAGCAGCGCCCTGCATATGCGGAGCTTTGGGGTGTGATGCAGTCAGTGTGCTGCCCTTAGGCTGGCCCCTGGAGGGCATCCTGCCTCGCTGCTGATGTGCCTCCTCCTCCTCTCTCCTATCAGGCACCCACATTGAGTCAGTAACCTCATCATCCCCTCCCTCCTCATCACTGGAGCAAACCTGGCAGTATGCTGCAGCAGGGGGAGCATGACTGCCAGATTGCTGTCCTTCTTGGGCACCCCCTCTGTCCATGCTCACGTTATTGCCTTCATCTAGCTCAGTATCATCATCAGAGCCTTCTAAACGGTGGACATCCTCCTGGAGCATGTACCCAACACTGTAGTCAAACAGTTCGAGGGACTCCTCAGGAGGACATGGTGGGGCTAGGGAAGGAGTCACTGATGCCATTGAGCCGAGGGAAGAGGCCGCGTTGGCAGCTACTTTGCCAGACAAAGTACCCTGAGCATGGGTGAGAGAGGATGAGGAGGATGAGGATGGCTTGGTCATCCACTCGACCAAGTCTTCCGCGTGTTGTGGCTCAACACAGCCAGCTGCCGAAAAAAAGGCCAAGCGTGTCCCACGGCCACGTGCTGATGAGGATGCACCGTCTCCACGACCAGCACTGTTGCCTCTAGACACAGAGCCTGCTTGCCCTCTTTTATTGGCTTGTGACTGTCTGTCTCTCCTTGTTGACCTTCCAGACATACTAATAGCCTGTAGCTGCACTAAGCTGGGATATATATATATATATATATATATCTATATATCTATATATATATATAGATATATAGATATATATATATATATCTATATATCTATATATATATAGCAAAATCAACTGCCTGCCTGTAGCATGAGAACACTACCAACCTTCTACAGGTAGCTTTAGCTGAACACTGTGCAGAGCTTGCAAAAAACTAACTTGTAGCTTATTTAGCTGTCTGCGGTAGTAATAGGATCAGGAAAACACCACTAACCTTCTACAGGTAGCTTTAGCTGAACACTTTGCAGAGCTCGCACTACACTAACTTGTAGTTTTAGCTGAACACTGTGCAGAGCTCGCAAAAAACTAACTTGTAGCTTATTTAGCTGCCTGCGGTAGTGATAGGATCAGGAAAACACCACCAACCTTCTACAGGTAGCTTTAGGTGAACACTGTGCAGATCTCGCAAAAAACTAACTTGTAGCTTATTTAGCTGCCTGCGGTAGTGATAGGATCAGGAAAACACCACCAACTTTCTACAGGTAGCTTTAGGTGAACACTGTGCAGAGCTCGCAAAAAAATAACTTGTAGCTTATTTAGCTGCCTGCGGTAGTGATAGGATCAGGAAAACACCACCAACCTTCTACAGGTAGCTTTAGCTGAACACTGTGCAGAGCTTGCAAAAAACTAACTTGTAGCTTATTTAGCTGCCTGCGGTAGTGATAGGATCAGGAAAACACCACTAATCTTCTACAGGTAGCTTTAGCTGAACACTGTGAAGAGCTCGCAAAAAACTAACTTGTAGTTTTAGCTGAACACTGTTCAGAGGATGCACTACACTAACTTGTAGCTTTAGCTGAACACTGTTCAGAGGACTCACTACACTAACTTGTAGCTTTAGCTGAACACTGTGCAGAGGTCGCACTACCCTAACTTGTAGTTTTAGCTGAACACTGTGAGGAGGACACATTACACTAACTTGTAGCTTTAGCTGAACACTGTGAGGAGGACGCACTACCCTAACTTGTAGCTTTAGCTGAACACTGTGCAGAGGTCACACTAAACTAACTTGTAGCTTTAGCTGAACACTGAGAAGAGGACGCATTACACTAACTTGTAGCTTTAGCTGAACACTGTGCAGAGGTTGCACTACACTAACTTGTAGTTTTAGCTGAACACTGTGAGGAGGGCGCACTAGACTAACTTGTAGCTTTAGCTGAACACTGTGCACTACACTAACTTGTAGTTTTAGCTCAACACTGTGCAGAGGTCACACTAAACTAACTTGTAGCTTTAGCTGAACACTGTGAGGAGGACGCACTACCCTAACTTGTAGCTTTAGCTGAACACTGTGCAGAGGTCACACTAAACTAACTTGTAGCTTTAGCTGAACACTGTGAGGAGGACGCACTACACTAACTTGTAGCTTTAACTGAACACTGTGCCGAGGTCGCACTACACTAACTTGTAGTTTTAGCTGAACACTGTGAGGAGGACGCACTACACTAACTTGTAGCTTTAGCTGAACACTGTGAGCAGGATGCACTACCCTAACTTGTAGCTTTAGCTGAACACTGTGCAGAGGTCACACTAAACTAACTTGTAGTTTTAGCTGAACACTGTGAGGATGCACTACACTAACTTGTAGCTTTAGCTGATCACTGTGCAGAGGTCGCACTACACTAACTTGTAGTTTTAGCTGAACACTGTTCAGAGGACGTACTACACTAACTTGTAGCTTTAGCTGAACACTGTGCAGAGGTCGCACTACACTAACTTGTAGTTTTAGCTGGACACTGTTCAGAGGACGCACTACACTAACTTGTAGCTTTAGCTGAACACTGTGCAGAGGTTGCACTACACTAACTTGTAGTTTTAGCTGAACACTGTTTAGAGGACGCACTACACTAACTTGCAGCTTTAGCTGAACACTGTGCAGAGGACACACTACACTAACTTGTAGCTTTAGCTGAACACTGTGCAGAGGTCACACTACACTAACTTGTAGCTTTAGCTGAACACTGTGAGGAGAACGCACTACCCTAACTTGTAGCTTTAGCTGAACACTGTGCAGAGGTCACACTAAACTAACTTGTAGCTTTAGCTGAACACCGTGAGGAGGACGCACTACACTAACTTGTAGTTTTAGCTGCACACTGTGCAGAGGTCACACTAAACTAACTTGTAGCTTTAACTGAACACTGTGAGGAGGACGCACTACACTAACTGTAAATAGTCTAGCTGCCTGACTGTGGTACTAATAGGATCAAAAGAACACCAGCAATTTTCTTCAGGTGGCTCTAAATATTGTAACAAGACAAGCCTGCCTGTCAGTAGGAAGATAACAGGAACGGATCTAGCTAAACTGAATACAGTGTGTATATATATATATATATATATATATATATATATATATATATATATATATACAACACCTGGGATGCATATATATATACACAATACACTGTAAGTGCAGCTAACTCACTGACCGTCCTGCCTAATCTAGCTAACTCAAATGAAATGACACTGTCTCTCTCTCTCTCTAAGCACGCCGGAACACACTACATAGGGCCATCGTGCAGGTGGCCTTATATAGTGTGGGGCGTGTTCTAAACCCCCTGAGCCATAATTGGCCAAAGCCACCCTGGCTTTGGCCAATTACAGCTCTCTCTACTGACGGCGCTGTGATTGGCCAAGCATGCGGGTCATAGTGCATGCTTCGCCAACCATCAGCCAGCAATGCACTGCGATGCTGCAGTGAATTATGGGCCGTGACACGCCACACAAATTTGGCGCAAACGGCCCATATCGTTCGCAATTCGGTGAACGATCGAACAGACGATGTTCGTGTCGAACATGGGTTCGACTCGAACGCGAAGCTCATCCCTAATGGTGAGGGGAAGGGGGAGACAATTGGACCAATATTACATGAATGTATATTCACCTTTTAAGTTTTACAAACTTATTATGAAACGAAGAAGAGTGTTGTCATAATTATTGCTGTAAATTCAGTTGTTAATACCGCTGAGCAGACTTTATTACACACTGCAAAATTTTTAAGACCATTTGACTTATTCATATGCCTTTCCTTATTCAGATTCCAAGCCTCAGATATGTGGATTTTTCAAGTCTGGTTGCAAGTTTTCAAAACCGTATTTATTAAAGTGATACTAAATGCTAATTGTTTTTGTTGCTTTAAAATAAAAATTATGTTATACTTACCTGCTTTGTGCAATGATATTACACATAGCAGCCTCTTACCTCTCTTCTGGAGTCCCCTGCCAGCACTCTCCACAACTCATTCCTCCAGGTGCCACCTCAGCAAGCTGTGTGTTAAGGGGCACTCCTCTGGGCACACTCTTGAGCTGTGTGTGTCCATAGACACATAGTGGTGTTAAGCCAATTCCCCCTCCCTCCTCACAGGAGTTTAATTGACAGCAGCAGGAGGTTATGGCTCCTGCTGCTGCCTGTGTCTCCTGTGACACCAGGAAAAAATTAGCCACACTCCTTAAGGAAGGCTGGTTTCTAGTTGGAGACATCATTATCATTTATTGCAACTCACTGATTATTAAAAACACTGCAGGAAGAGCTACAGTAATTGGAGTTTTTTTTCCCCTATTTTCAATGCTGAGTGGAGACGGACTGTGATGGCCGGCACCCAGGTTGTCCATGTGGAAGAGAGGCCAGTCTTGATCTGTGTGTGTTCTTTTCCTGTGAAACCAGGAAGCGGAGGAGTGGTGCTGAAGCTGGGAGAGCACTGCATCAGTGAGAGCAGCCAGGTAAGTGTTTGGGGGGGGGGGGGGTGGCTTGGACAGGTCATGGAGCATTTTTTTACTTTAATTCAGAGAATGCATTAAGGTAAAAAAAGTTTTGACTTTAGAACCACTTTAATCTATCCTTTCAATGGCCTAGTCCACTGGCCTAATGGGCTTTATAGGCACCTTCACGTGAACTAATTCATACAATAATAGTTGGTCTTAAAATCATTTTGCCTCCTTTTCAACTTCTACAATGCTTAGCAAAGTTATGTACTAATTTACCCTTTCAATGATATGCCATCTTAAAATTAGATATTAATATATGCTAATTAAAGTGTAGTAACACTAGGTGGTATAAAAGGGCCTCACTGAACCTTAGGGAGATAACTTGGTTAATACAGAGGTACATAACGCCTTTCAAAAGTATGAATGGTAAAAACAGTAGAATGTATGCAGAAAACAATGGAAAAGAAACACATGGGATTTGATGTACCACTGCCCGTGAACACTATTATTCGCTTCCTTTAGGGAAAACATACTCCTGATTAGGGCACTGAATATGATAAAGGAATTACTTAAACAAATTGAATAGTTTGTGATGACTGCATCTATTAGATGTAAATGAGCATCATGGCTCAATAACTTTCTTACAATAAGAATTCAAAATGAATTTCACAACAGTTATTATGAAACTCATGCTTACGTGTAATTGTATATTTAACAAGAAATGTGCCAAGCTGGGTTGTGGGATGAAATCTGAAACTAGAAGTTAATGGCTATTATGCAAATGCTAGAAATCATACTATTGTCTGGGGAATGTGGATTATGATATGCAGTCTACATTCAGAAACTTGTAAAATATACTCTTAAGCATTTTACACTTTCGAGGGAATTCAATCAGTACTGTATAAAATCAACTGTGCCATCTATATAAACTGTCCTTTGTACTTTTCACCCCATATATTCTGGTCTGAAAATCTGTACAAGACTTAGATAATATAAAAAGTTTGATTTTCAATTAAAGTAAAACTTATCTGCTCAAAATTTTAATATTTACAAGCCATTATCGAGTTATAAACACACCTCTGCCAGTCAACATGATTACTCTGCTACTTCCTTGTTTAATATTAAAGTATATGTAAACCCAAACACTATAATCTCATATGCGCTTTAAAATGTTATTGCCATTTCAAAAGTCACTTTTAATATGTTTAAATCAGCACCTTTCCTTAAAATAAGACCTGGTGATCCTGCCATCTTGTTTAGGCACTTTTTGCTATGGGCTGAAAGTGCTCTATCACTCTGTCAGACATTCTCACAATGGAGACTGCCTGTTATTATGGACCCCTTTTATCATCAGGAGAACCTGTCCTAAGAAACACCATGCAGCCATCGCTTCAGTGAACGTACAGTATGTAGATAGGAAGTGGCTGCAGGAAATCAACAATACTGATATCATATATCATAGAAGGATGAAAAAAAGTGAAAATAATTGTTTGAAAAAATTGCAATTGTTTAAAATACATAGGGGGAGATTTACTAAAACCTGTGCACACAGAATCTGGTAAAGATGTGCATAGTAACAAATCAGCTTTTAGGTTTTATCCTCAAAAATTAATTGAACAAGCTGAAGTTAGAAGGTGATTGGTTACTATTCACAGCTGCACCATATTCTGTGTGCACCAGTTTTAGTAAATCCCCCCATAGTTCTTTAGCAAACTGAATATCACTCAGTTAGGGTTTACATTCACTTTACTCTCCAGCTCTGACCAAAAAAACCAAAACATCAGTTTTTAATGGTCTACAGAAAAGGCAAATAGACTATGCGCTTTGCAGTTGCACTCATTTTCGCCAGAGCTTAGTGAAAAGGGTGAAACTGCACTTTGTAAAGAATACCCAATTGGGGGCCATTAAAAAAAAAAACATTTTTGCTTGCACATGATTAAATAATGAAAATTAGCAGAGCTTCACTACATTGACTAAGCTCTGGAAAATGAGTGAAACTTAACTTGAAAAGTTCAAATTCGATTTGCCTTTAATACAACGTAAATCAACCCCCAGTACCATAATAACTCTTTTATTGTATCTAAATATTTATTGACTTACCTACTTCATCCTACATTTAGTAACTGTCTTCCAATATAGTCTTTGCAGGTGGCAATCTTAACTTCTCCAGATCCACGCTATAGCCGAATGATGGCTACGGCGCAGACCTGCTTTGCCGGGAGGATGTCTATTGACGTCCTCCCGTGCCCGATCAGCCTAGGTGCCCCCTAAAAGGCGCAAGCGGCGCGCTTTGCAGTCAGTGAGTCTATGAGACCCCGACCCCTTACCACGTGATCAGCTGTCAGCCAGTGATGGCTGATCATGTGATGGCAACAGAGCCAGTAATCGGCTATTTTTTCTCCTCACGCTGACAGCGTGAGGAGAAAAAAAAAAGCCGATCACCGGCGGCAGTGAGACGGACATCAGTCCCGATCATGGCAAGCTGCCGCCAGCTCCTCAGTGCCCACCTGTGCCCCCTAACAGTGCCACCTAGCAGTAGGCAACAGTGCCGCCTACCAGTGCCCACTAGCGCCACCCATCAGTGCCCACAGTGCCACCTATCAGTGCCCACAGTGCCACCTATCAGTGCCCACAATCAGTGCCTCAACAACAGTGCTGCACATCAGTACCACCTATCAGTGTCCATCAGTGTCACCTACCAGTGGCCATCAGTGCCAATCCATGCCGCCCATCAGTGCCAATCAGTGCCACCTATCAGTGGCCATCAGTGCCATCTATCAGTGGTACTTATCAGTGCCACCCATCAGTGCCCCCATCAGTGCCACCCATCAGTGCCACCCATCAGTGCTATATTATCAGTGGCCATCAGTGCCACCTTTTCTGTGCCCATCAGTACCACCTTATCTGTCCCCATCAGTGCCGCCTTAACTGTGCCTATCAGTGCCGCCTTATCTGTGCCTATCAGTGCCCATCAGTGCAGCCTATCAGTGCCCACCAGTGCCGCCTCATCAGCGCATATCAATGAAGGAGAAAAATTACCTGTTTAAAAAATGTTATAACAAACTATGAAACATGGTCCTTTTTCGTTTGTTTAGCAAAAAATAAAAATCCCAGCTGTGATTAAATACCACTAAAAGAAAGCTCTATTTGTGGGGAAAAAATGATAAAAATGTCATTTGGGTACAGTGTGGTATATCCGCGCAATTGTCATTCAAAGTGTGACAGCACTGAAAGCTGAAAATTGGTCTGCGCATGAGGGGGGTTTAAGTGCCCAGTAAGCAAGTGGTTAATACTAAATTTTGGCCATTTTCAAGGCCAATACGCTACTTATTGTTAAAAATGGCATTTGGACACTGCCATTCAAAGCAGAAGAAAAGTTAAAATAAATACCATGCAACGGGGAGAGGGCCCATTTGATTTGGCTTCAAGGACAACATGGAAATAAATCCTTCAAATTACATGCTTGAAAGATGTTTTTATGCTGTATGAGGTGTTACAGAAAAGTGTGATTTACATGGACAGGATCATCAACACCATATTTTGGTATCACATATTTTAGATATGTAATTTTTTTGGTTTTTAATTTTGACATGGTTTAATCATAAGTACATGATAAGTACATAATAAGAACAGCAGCGCTCCAATCTGATTCTTTCCAACTTGAAAAAAGTCTTTTTTTTAGGAAGCTTTGGCCGTGACGCTTACATTTTATTATTATCACGGGGTAGTAGGCCAAAACTGAATGGTGGAAGTAACAGCACAGCAGATATAAAAGCTATAGGAATGTTTTCTCTTACAAAAATAAAGCTAAAGCTCTTGACTTCATACAAATTGGTCAGTGCAAAACAATTGAATTGTATAGTTTGAGAGCTTCTTTTCTCACAGTACCACACCATATTGTCCCAAAAGTTTAATAAAACATGAAAACAAAGTGCACAAAAACACTTCAAAACCACCACCAGATATTCTCCAAACAACTCTCATTCATGTATCCCAGTGCTGTCTCTTGGTCTAGGCCAACAAGGCCCAGGCCTAGGGCGGGAGTCCATAGTTGCTAACATTGTAAATAAAATTTTAGGGACACTTTTTTGGCTGTAGGCGGAGTTGCATTATAATTAGGGAGGGGCATGCGTTAGTAGGAGTGGCATAGGGAAAATAAAAATGGGGCGCGCGCAGTGCGCCACGACAACAAATGGGCCTGGTTTACGTGAAATGGTGGGCGTGGCTTGAAGGGGCGTGACTTGAAGGGGGTGTGGTTAGAGTCTGAGATGAACGAGGGATGGAGGGAGAAACAAAGGGAGAAAGAAAGAGAAAGAAAGGGATGGAGGGACAGTAGGCTCAGATCCTACACCACAATAGAAATATGTGTATTTCAGAAAGTTTAAAAATCAGCAAATAAAGATACTCCAAACACCTGGTGTTAGCGCTTCAATCATCCCGGCACCATGGTTGTTATGGTGTCAGGATGATTGAAGTGAATTATTATTATTATTACATTGTAATATAAAATTAAATAGTTCAACTCACCATACTGCAGAACCAGTGGGACTCCCAAGTGTGTCACTTGTCACGTCGCCTGCCACCAGATGCCATCAGGTGTCCCCAGTAGAGTCCCTCCTTACATCTCAGGTGTCCCCAGTGGAGTGCTTCCTTACATCTCAGGTCGATCAGTATGCAGTGTTGCAGTCTAGGGGTCCCTCTATGATAGGGGGTAGGTGAGTGTGGGGGTCCCTCTATGATGGGGGTAGGTCAGTGTGGAGTGTAGGGGTCCCTCTATGACAGAGAGTAGGTCCCAGAGGGACCCCTACACTCCACACTGACCTAGCCCCTGTCATAGAGCCTTTATGACAGGGGCTAGGTCAAGAAACATCCAAACTGGTGCACTCACTCACAGGGCTGCTGTTAGAAATTATTGGGACCCCGTACAGCCTAACAGCAGCCCTGTGAGTGAGTGAGTGCACCAGTTTGGATGTTTCTTGACCTACCCCCTGTCATAGAGGCTCTGTGACGGGGGGTAGGTCAGTGTGGAGTGTAGGGTTTCCTCTATGACAGGGGGTAGGGCAATGTGGAGTGTAGGGGTCCCTCTGGGACCTACCCTCTGTCATAGAGGGATCCCTAAACTCCACACTGACCTACCACCTGTCATAGAGGGACCCCAACACTCCACACTGACCTACCCCCTGTCATAGAGCCTCTATGACAGGGGGTAGGTCAAGAAACATCCAAACTGGTGCACTCACTCACAGGGCTGCTATTAGGCTGTACAGGGTCCCAAAGAAAGAGAGAGGTGAGAGGAGGAGATGAGAGAGGGAGGCAGTAGTGAGGGGGGGTGAGAGAAGGGGGGAGGAGAGAGAGAGGGATGAAAGAGGGGGGTCTGACAGAAGAGGGGGGTCTGACAGAGGAGTGGGGTCTGACAATAAAGGAGGACTATACGTCCCAGTCTTTCATGTCCCACAATACAGGAGGACTACCAGTCCCAGCCTACCATGCCCCCCAATACAGGAGGACTACAAGTACAACTCCCAGCCTCCCATGTCCCAGCTACTAGGAGGACTACAAGTCCCAGCCTCTCATGTCTCAGCTATAAAGAGAACTACAAGTCCCAGCCTCCCATGTCTCAGCTACGAGGAGAACTACAAGTCCCAGCCTCCCATGTCTCAGCTACTAGAAGGACTACAAGTCCCAGCTATGAGGAGAACTACAAGTCCCAGCCTCTCATGTCCCAGCTACAAGAACTACAAGTCCCAGCCTCCCATGCCTCAGCTACTAGGAGGACTACAAGTCCCAGCCTCTCATGTCCCAGCTACGAGGAGAACTACAAGTCCCAGCCTCTCATGTCCCAGCTACGAGGAGAACTACAAGTCCCAGCCTCTCATGTCTCAGCTACCAGGAGAACTACAAGTCCCAGCCTCCCATGCCTCAGCTACTTGGAGGACTAAAAGTCCCAGCCTCTCATGTCCCAGCTATGAGGTGAACTACAAGTCCCAGCCTCCCATGCCTCAGCTACGAGGAGGACTACATGTCCCAGACTCTTGTGTCCCAGCTACGAGGAGAACTACAAGTCCCAGCCTCTCATTTCCCAGCTACAAGGAGAACTACAAGTCCCAGCCTCTCATGTCTCAGCTACCAGGAGAACTACAAGTCCCAGCCTCCCATGCCTCAGCTACTTGTAGGACTAAAAGTCCCAGCCTCCCATGCCTCAGCTACGAGGAGGACTACATGTCCCAGACTCTTGTGTCCCAGCTATGAGGAGAACTACAAGTCCCAGCCTCTCATTTCCCAGCTACAAGGAGAACTACAAGTCCCAGCCTCTCATGTCTCAGCTACCAGGAGAACTACAAGTCCCAGCCTTCCATGCCTCAGCTACTAAGAGGACTAAAACCCTCAGCCTCTCATGTCCCAGCTCTGAGGTGGACTACAAGTCCCAGCCACCCATGCCTCAGCTACGAGGAGGACTACAAGTCCCAGCCTCTCATGTCCCAGCTACTTGTAGTCCTCCTGTATATAGGAACATAGAAGACTGGGAGGAGAGGGGTTTGACAGAGAGGAGGGGGGGCGGCTGACAGAGCAGATGAGAGAGACCAACCTCAGGAGACAGAGACACGAGTTAGGACTCTGGGAGCACTCAGGGCTGGCATAATTACCCACAGACACAGTCCTCCTGCATCCACATTGGACCAGCTCCCTCATGTCCTCTGTCCGTCCTGCACATAACCTGCTCAGCCAATCACAGGACACCCGCCGCTGCCCAATGCTGAGCCTGAGCTCGGCTCAAACACAGAGCGCATCGATGTTTAGGCAGCAGTATGAAAATTAGTACCAGGCACGGGATGATCATGCACCCTTCCGGGGCGGGGTGGTGGGCAGCGCTGCAGCTCTTTCCATTGTAGCCTTGAACCCGTCTGGTCATCTGGAAAATGGCGGCCAGCGGAGACATTATCTACGCTGGCCGCAGGCCTCTAGCTGCGGCGAAAAAAAAATTGTGAAAAAAGGGATTTCCCGGGACATTTCCCAGGAAACACTAAAATCGGGAAAAGGGTCTAAATCCTGGGAATGTCCCGGTAAATTCTGAACTGTTGGCAGCTATGGGAGTCTGGGGGGGGCGGCAAAAAAGCTGCCCTCCCTGCAAAAAAAGCCCCCTCCCTGACCTGTCCTCCCGAGTCCTGGCTCCCCCACAAATATAGCCCCAAGCGGTAGGGTGGCCACGTGTCCCGGAATAAAAGTGACAGTGGGAGCAGTCCGTAATGCAGCTTGACTCTTGGCCACCGGTGTAGAGCCGCCTGGCGTCTAGTAACCAGTGATGTCACTGCGACTCCCTCCCTGCCCAGCAATCAAAGCGGAGGAGGACCTAACTTCCTCCTTCTCCAGCGCGGAGGGGCTCAAAGTAGCTGCCTGGCAGTGGGGTGCAGGGCAGCAGCATTTTCAAATAGCAAGATTGAGGTCTCGGCAGCTGAGAAGAGGCTGACAGCCTGCCATAACCAAGAGCCCGGGAGGGAGTGAGAGAAGACTACGCCTCACCGTCACTCTGACTTGAGCAGCATCCGTGGCGCCTCCCATAGTGGCAGAGCCTGCACTTCTTTTCCAACTCCTCTCCCAGCTGTGACTGTCCTGGAGCAGGAAGAAGACAGGCTGACCGAGGACGGGCGTGAGACCAACACAGACAGGGGTTGCCTGGGACAGTCACAGGGGGAGACAGTGGGGACTGCAGGCAGGGCTAGGGGGTATCCCTATCCCACCCCACCTTCACACCCACCCCCTCGCTCTCCCCCCTTTCTCCCCCCTCTCCCATCCTCTCTCCCACACTCACCCCCTCTCTGTCCCACCTCCCTCTCTCTCCCTTTCTCTCCCCCTTTCTTACACCCACCCCTCTCTCTCTCCCACACCACCCACCCACCTCCTCTCTCTCCCCCCTCTCCACCTCTCTCTCCCACCCCACACCCCCTCTCTCACACCCCCTTTCTCTCCCCCCTCTCTCTCTCACCCCCTCTCTCCCACCCCCCTCTATCTTTTCCCCTCTCTCCCTATCCCCTTCTCTTACACCCACCCCTCTCTCTCTCCTACCTCCACCCTCACACCCTCTCTCTCTTCCACCCCCACACACCCACCTCCCTCCCCCTCTCTCTTCCACCCCCACACACCCCCTCTCTCTCTCACACCCTCTCTCCTACCCCCTCTCTCTCTCACACCCACCCCCTCTCTCTCTCCCGCCCCCACTATCTCTCCCACCCCCTCTCTCTCTTACACACCCACCCACCTTCTCTCTCACACCCACCCCCTCTCTCTTCCACACCCATCCCCTCTCTCACCCCCTCTCTCCATCTCCCCTCTCTCTCCCTCTCCCCCCTCTCTTACACCCACCCCACTCTCTCTTCCACCCCCACCCTCACACCCACCCTCTATTTCTTTCCCACCCCCACTCCCCTCTTTCTCTCTCTCTCTCTCTCTCCCTCCCCCTCTATCTCGCCTTCTCTCTCCCACCCCTACACCCCCTCTCTCTCACACCCACCCCCTCTCTCTCCCCCCTCTCTCTCACCCCCTCTTTCTCTCCCCTTCTCTCTCCCTCTCCCATCTCTCTCATTTCTATTTCCCACCTCCTCTCTTTCTCTCACCCCCTCTCTTACACCCACCCCTCTCTCTGTCTCCCAACCACACCCTCACACACCCCCCTCTCTCCCACACACCCCCCCTTTCTCTCACTCCCTCTCTCCCACCTCCTCTCTCTCACCCGCTCTCTCTCTCACCCATCCCCCCTCTCTCTCTCACCCATCCCCTCTCTCTCCCTCTCTCTCCCACCCTCCCTCTCCCACTCTCTCTCCCCTGCTCTCTATCTCTCCCTCTCCCTCTCTCTCTCTCCCTCTCTCACTCCCCCTCTCTCTCTCCCCCTCTCTCTCCCTCTATCCCTCTCTCTCTCTCCTTCTCTCTCACTGTCTCCCACCCTCCCTTTCTCTCACTCTCCCACCCTCCCTCTCTCTCACCCTCCCTCTCTCCCACTCTCTCACCCTCCCTCTCTCTTACCCCCCTCTCTCTCACCCTCTCTCTCTCCCACCCCCCTGCCCCACCCCTCTCTCGCTCTCTCTCCCACCCCCTCTCTCTCTCTCTCACCTTCCCTAACCCCCTCTCACTCCCTCTCTCCTCTCCTCTCTTGCATGCTGGCAGGGGGATTTAAGTGGACACTGACTGACAGGTGACAGCAAGTGAGAGTTACTGAACCCATCCCCCTCAATCACTGACACTACACCCACCCCCCCAAGCACTGACATTGAACCAATCCCCCCAAGCACTGACACTGAACCCACCCCCCAAGCACCACCACCACTGCCACTGATTCCATCCTCCTAATGAAGTACTACAGGTTCCTGTATGAACCTGTGAGATCTAAAGGGTTAAATTCCTAGATCTTAGGGGTTCATGCTGGGACTTGTAGTCCTTCAATTTTGGGGGAAGTCACATCCTTAGATCTAAGGAGCTCATGTTGGAACTTGAAGTTCTTCACTTTTGGGGGATTTGATCCCCAGCATGAGCCCCTCAGAGCGGAAGATGTGACACCTCCCCCATCTAGGGACATGACCCCCAAAAGTGAAGGACTGCAGGTGCCAGCATTAACCCCTCAGAGCTGAGGATATGACCCCCCTCCCCCCAAACTAGTCAACTAGTGAAGGACTATAGGTTTCAGTTATGTGTTTGGTTTAAGAAAATAAAATTAAAATAAATAAAATACATTAGCTAGCATTAGGACAGTAGAAAAGCACTTGAACGGGGAATAAACAGAAAAAGAAAATGCAGGTTGTCTCTTGCAATAAAAGATTTAGTGTATTATCTGAGGGATAGTAGCCACAAATATTGCCCAGTGGCTTGACAATATGTAAGCAGCTTGGTTGGCCTGCAATATAAAAAGGAGAGACAAGCCAGATTTTATCTTGAAATAGAATTTACAGTGTATTATTTGAGAGACAATAGCCACAAATATTTTTGTCTCCAGAGCAGCAGAATAGGCCATAAACTTTGAGATACAATGCAGGGTTTACCCTGGAGCAAATACCTAAAATAATAAACAGCTGAGTTTAAGCTACAGAAATATTGTTTGACAGCCACAATGCAGGTGTTATCCTGCAACAAACATTATCAATTTCACAGCTGAGGTTCAGCGGCAGAAGCATTGTGCTGCCAGAGCAGCCTTTTTATTGTTCCTCTGATCACCTTCTTTTTGGTGCTAGATAGTAGAGTTCCTAGATCAAGACTCCCTGTCTCTAATTTTACAGCTCAGTTTAGTTTCACTTACCAGGCCAAGACAGTGCTTAGAAAAGTCATTATCTACCTACACTTCAAAAAAACTTGAAAAACATCCTTTGTACTGCATTTATCTGAACTAAAACTATGTTGGATTAAACTTCTGTACCCTATTGAAGAGTTAGACTGCCTGTGTTCTTCCAGTTCTGCAAGTGGCCATATTCTCTATACAAGCTGGTTCTTAGAAGGCCTATCATTGCATATACTGGCATTTGAAACAGAACATTGTTTGGCACCTTTACAGTGGAGCACTGGAATAGGCGTCAAACATCGAAGTTTAATGCAGATTAGGTTAGCAAGCTTCACCTCCCATGAATTACGAGTCAGGTTCAATCATCCCTATATAGTAATAAATCACTGTGCCACTTGCCAGTTTGTACAAATAATGACAGACTTCAGTTTGCCAAAATATTGCAGAGATTTCTAAAATTAAAATTTTTCATCCAAATGCACTGGAGTCAATAGGAAATGCAAACTAAAGCTAACATTATTTTTCCACAGTGAAGTCCATCCTGCACTGCTATTTCTAATGCAAGACATGCCAAAATTTCCTGGTTTGAGACCAACATTTTGCGGAGACAGCTTATACAGCTGTTGGGATTTCTAAGAACTGCCATGTCTCATCTTTTTGCAAGAACTGAGTCAGCTCTACTAACCTATCTGTATCTGCGACAGGAATGGTGCAGGACTTCAATTCCTCATTAAGGTGTTTTTTGTGGCTGCAATAAACTTTAAATAGTTACAGAGTGGTTTGCTTGGAATGTGGTTTCTATTGTTATTTTTGTTGTTGTGATTTAAGGTTTTTTTATACAATAGGGAAAAATTGTAGACGTAAATTATAGTGTTGTTAACTATATAACAAAATTGCACAAAAATGGGGAAAATACATAAACACATTTTTATGTATAATGCATTATCTCACAAAAGCGATTACACCCCTCACATTTTTGTAAATATTTTAATATATCTTTTCATGTGACAACGTTGAATAAATTACATTTTGCTACAATGTAAAGTAGTGAGTGTACAGCTTGTATAACAGTGTAAATTTGTTCTCCCCTCAAAAAGATTCAACAAACAGCCATTAATGTCTAAACCTCAGGCAACAAAAGTGAGTACACCCCTAAGTGAAAATGTCCAAATTGGTCCCAATTAGTCATATTCCCTCCCCATTGTCATGTGACTCATTAGTGTTACAAGGTCTCAGGTGTGGATGGGGAGCATGTGTGTTAAATTTGGTGTTATTGCTCTCACTCTCTCATACTGATCACTGGAAGTTCAACATGGCACTTCATGGCAAAAAACTCTCTGAGGATCTAAAAAAAGAATTGTTGCTCTACATAAAGATGGCCTAGGCTAAGAGTAAATTGCCAAGACCCCGAAACTGAGCTGCAGCACGGTGGCCAAGACCATATAGCGGTTTAACAGAACAGGTTCCGCTCAGAACAAGCCTCGCCATTGTCGACCAAAGAAGTTGAGTGCACATGTTCAGCGTCATATCCAGAGGTTATCTTTGGGAAATAGATGTATGAGTGCTGCCAGCATTGCTGCAGAGATTGAATGGATGGGGGTCAGCATCTCAGTGCTCAGACCATACGCCGCACACTGCATCACATTGGTTTGCATGGCTGTCATCCCAGAAGGAAGCCTCTTCTAAAGATGATGCACAAGAAAGCCTGCAGTTTGCATTTGTACTGTTGTTTGAACAATGTTTACTGAAGTTTGTTCACATTATTTTTAACACTATAATGGATGTTGGACTGTGGTTATATTACATTGTTTAGTTGCGGCTGTTACTCGCATATATTTAGAGGTACCACTGACACTAGCACAATTTTTTAAGTATTTTTTGCTATAAAACGTACCCAATAAAAAAATGTAAAAAATAAATTTCTTCAAAAAATGAAGGCCAAAATGTATTCTAAAGTAAAAAAAGGGCGCTTACACATCAATCAGAAAATATATTTCTAAAAAATTCCTTGTGCACATATATAATCAAGTAAAGATATAGTGGATCCATATTTATACATACACTAGATCAGTGGGTGGCGGTGGACATCCATTGACCGGCACCCGCTGAGCCGCATCTACTGTGACTAATCACAGCAGAAGCGGCGCACCCCCTATGCGGAAGTGCTGAATATATATATATGTGTGCATATATATATATATATATATATATATATATATATATGATTCTGCACAGAATGGCTGCCCTGTAGCAGTAAATCTGCTATAGGGCGGTCAACAAGTGGATAAACAAATGCCATGTCTGCTGTTGATCAACAAAGCCATGTTACACAGCAATGATTAACAAGGCCATGTCACACAGTAACTGGTTTTGATATGGCTTTGTTGACAAAGCCATATCACATAGTGATTACACCTGTATAAAGCTAGGTGCTTTATAATTGAAGACATTTTGGTGAATGCTAGCTTCAGTGGCGGTGCATTCATTAAGGGCGCACAGGCGCTGCCCCCTCTGTCACGCCGCCCCCTCTGTGTAGAATGCATAGATTCATACATTGCATGAATCTATCCATGGCCGCCGTAGCATCCTCCTATTCAGGCATCCGGCCTCTTTTCAGACGCCGGGAGCTTGACTTCCAGTGACGGGGGTGTTTTTTCGAAGCACCTGATTAGAGCCATAGGCTCTAATAGGCTTCTAAAAAGGTGGACATGGAGCTCAAAGCATTGCACTTACAGTCCACACAGGTGTGTTATCAAATCAAATGAATATTTGCTTTTCTAACACTGAACTGCCTCTTAGCCAATCAGAAGGCACAAATCTAATACCTGTCACTTGATTGGCTGAAGGCACAGGCGCGGAATGGAAGAAGAGATCCGTTCCCAGTCGATGCCTGTTAAGGGGAAACATGTCGGGTGGAGCATGAGCCTGAGACATCACCACGCTGAACAGCTGACTGGTAGACACCGTGGCTGATTCAAACCTACTTTTCTTACCTGCTTGTATTTATGGACTTTTTCCTTGTATGATTTGTTTTTTGAATAAATACTTTTGCTGGAACATACTGCACCATGAAGCCCTCTTGTATTCCTCTTTTCATGAGAATACCCAGATCCTGGCTTTTATGAGAGTGTCCTGGAGAGTGAAGTTTTTTCCTTGCTGATTCCTGGGTAAACAGGTGGATTCCTCTCTGCTCTCAATCACTGTGAGTTTACCTGCCGGCAGGCTAATGCACAAGCGATTCTGATCTCTATTATTTGAGATTCAACGGATTTGGAGGGGCAGGAGGCGGAGCCTAGCGGAGCAGACATGCATTGTTAGAGCTCCACACCGCTGAGGAGAGAAGAGAAGGACAAAGCGGAGCCTGCAGGCTCAAAAGGTATCCATTTGAACCTTTTTGCAAGACTCTCCATTTGCCCCAGGGAACAAACTGTGAAAGTTTGGGCAGGAAATATGGTACTGGGAGGAAACCGTGGCAGAAATAAAAATCACCTCACAAAGAGCTCACAGGCACTCACTGCAGCTGAAGCAGCTCCAGTCACCTCACAAGATACAGCATCAGGGCGCTCTCACAGAAAGAAAATGTCACAGCAAGACTCTCCATTTGAGTCAGATACAGAACAAATCCTCTCACAAACTTCTCCACAAGCCTCCTCAGTATCCCCAGTAATATTATTACAATTTGAAAAGATGCTTCATAAGGCTTTAAAACAAACCTCAGACCAAATAACAAAAAGCCTAACCAAAGAAATAAGAGAGCTGGGAAACGGCACCGCAGCCTTAGAAATAAAAATGGATGAAATTGAAATTACAACCCAAGAAAATATAACAGAATTGGAACAATTAAAAAAAGAGAATTTAATACTTCAAACTAAGCTCGAAGATTACGAAAATAGAGCCAGACGTTCAAACTTGCGCATAAGGGGAATACCTGAAACTGTGACAGACCTGCAATCTACTATTACTGCTCTATTACAAGAACTAAAGCCAGATATCCCTATTGAACGTTTAGAACTGGACAGAGTACACAGAGCCCTCACAGCCAAAAAGAAAGATGGACCCCCACGTGATATAATCACAAAATTTCATTATTACAGAACGAAAGTACAAATACTAATTGCTGCAAGAGAAAAAAAGGAACTTAATTTTCAAGGACACAATTATCAAATTTTTGCTGACCTATCCCAACTTACTATTACTAAAAGACGATCCATGAAACCCCAACTAATGGAACTGCAACGCCACAACATTATGTATCAATGGGGCTTCCCCTTTTCAGTCAGATTTAACTACCAAGGTACAATTTACAGAAGCAGATCAGCAGATGAACTACAACAAACCCTTTTAAAATTAAATCTGACAGAACCCACAAGCAGCAACACTCCCACACGCAGAAGAATGGCGTCATCTTCACCTCCAGGCAGCACCCAGAAAATTTCAGAACAAAATGGGAATCATCATTCTCACAAAAGAGGCCGTTATGCCACATCATCCATGGACCAAGAAGATTCAATGGACTGACATCCTAATTCCTGATATCTCTTCATTTATTATACTAAGAGATGGTTCTCTATAAAAAACCTGTATTTATAACTGAATGTAACTGCATTCTGATAGTCACACACTGTGTGGGATCATGTTACATTCCAGTTATATTTCTTATTACTTCTGATTCATATAGCCTTAGAATATATTAGTGAAATAAGGAAATTCTTGTTCAGTTATATATTATCAGGTAATAACAATAGATTTATTACTTTTTAGGACAAATATGTTCAATAATCCAGAAGTAATGGAAGCTTTTTCTTTCTTTTCTTAAAACAAATATATTATTACCTAACTAGTTCCTAGAATTATGTTTTTGTTTATTCTAATCTGAAGCAATACAACCTCAATTTTATGAGTTAACATATCTAAACAGTTACATATGAATAAAATATGTAATTGTTTACTCTAAAAGGGTTAAAATCCCAAAATAATTCAAACTATCTTCATCAATACCAAAGTTATTAACAGTACCTTTCTAACTGAATTATTTAGCCTAGGGCAAGACTAACCATATACAACCACCCTGGAATAAATAATTTCAACAAAAACTATATTCTGCACTCCAATTAAGGAAACATCATTTTGATGTCTTTTGACATAGCACTTCTCTCCTGTAAGCGGAAGATCCGTGTACCCCCATTAGCCCTCCTCATTCTCCCAACCATATTATGTGGGAGTGTGACGAAGGCACTTATTCCCCTGAGAGAGATATTTATTCTCTTTCACGGGTAAATTGTGATTACTTGCAAAAAATAATTTATACAATGTATCATCTAATCTCATATGTTTTTTGTTTACTCTTTACTCCAGAATTCACTGGTTTTTTTCTATCTATTCATCTCTTCAGTCCACACAGGTTGATCTGCGCAGTCAGCTCTGCATAACAAAAAGTAAGTCAAAACTATTTGATCTATTGCCATGGCACCACTGAATATACTTTCCCTGAATGTTCAGGGAATAAATGTCCCTCAAAAAAGGACCAAAGCCTTCCGTACTTTCCATAACAAGAAGGCTCACATAGTATGCCTCCAAGAAACACACTTCACCAAAGATTCTACTCCAAAATATATTTCTCCTTTTTATCAACAAATTTACACGGCTTCTGCCTGTACCAAGCAAAGGGGAACTCTAATTGCATTTCACCGATCCACACCATTCACCTTATCATCAGAAATTAAAGACCCAGAAGGTAGATACCTGATACTCATGGGTTATATAATGGATACAGCAATCACGGTGATTTCCTACTACGCTCCTAACAAACAACCTACACCATTCCTCTCACATATATTACAAGTGATTAATACACACAAAATAGGAACAGTGATAATATGTGGGGATTCAAACCAGGTCCTCCTCCCATTTCTAGATAAATCACCTTTTACACCATCCAAAATAACCTCTAGATTACCTTTTTCTCAACTTCTTTCCAAATACAATCTGGTAGATTCATGGAGAGAAAGTAACCCAATGAAAAAGAAATTCACTTATTTCTCGCACCCTCATCAAACCTTCACCAGAATAGATCATATTTTTCTAACAATAGGAATGATACCAGAAATTATTGCATCAGATATAATTCCGATTCCGTGGTCTGACCATAATGCAGTATACACTACTATAGCCCCAGCCATACCAAAAGCGCATGACCCAACGTGGTACTTACCGGACATAATGCTCAAACACCCACTACATCAGAAAGCCATTGAACAAGCTTTAAAGGAATACATATCAATTAATAATACAACAGACATCTCCCCAATAACACTGTGGGAAGCTCATAAGCCTGTCTTGCGTGGTACAATACAAAGACAAATGGCACTATTTAAACGGGAACGCAAAAATCTAGCAAAAAAACTAGAACTCAATTTTAATGCAGCCTACATATCATTTCAAGATAATCCATCCCAGAGTACAAAATCTCATCTGGAAAAATCTAGATTGGAATACGATCTATTTCTCACTGAGTCAGTTGATAAATCCCTCAAACGCTCCAAACACAATTTCTACATGAATACAAACAAACCAGGTACATATTTGGCTCGGGCATTAAATTCAACTAACAAATCTTTCAAACCAATACGTTTGAAATTATCAAAAAATGTTTACACTTGTAATCCAGTTAAAATAGTCCATAAATTTCACTCACATCTCGCAACTTTATACAAGACAAACAATGAATTTAATCCTACAGAGGCTGAATCCTTCTTCTCAAAAATAACCTTACCTGAGTTATCTCAGAATCAAAAAAGCAGTTTGGATGAGCCTATAACTATAGATGAAGTTGCTAACGCCATAAAAGACCTAAAACTTAACAAAAGACCAGGCCCAGACGGCTACTCGGCTTTATACTATAAAACATTCTCAGAAATACTCTCTCCCATTCTCACTGAAACTTTTAACAAACTTCTAGATCAGGGGTCTCAAACTGGCGGCCCTCCAGCTGTTGCGAAACTACAAGTCCCATCATGCCTCTGCCTGTGGGAGTCATGCTTGTAATGTCTCGTGGGCTGTCAGCCTTGCAATGCCTAATGGGACTTGTAGTTTTGCAACAGCTGGAGGGCCACCAGTTTGAGACCCCTGTTCTAGATGGACATTCTTTTCGGCAAGAAACACTAATGGCAATTGTTTGTATGATCCCAAAACCCCTTTCTGATGATACTTCCTGTGTGAATTATCGGCCTATCTCTTTGTTAAACCTCGATATTAAATTATTAGCAAAAATAATAGCAAAACGCCTCAATAGCATTATAGGAAAATTAATACATAGAGATCAAGTAGGCTTCATGCCAAATAGACAGGCAGGCGATAATATACGCAGGGCAGTGTTATTGGCACATATTGCTAAAAAACGGAAAATCCCTTTATGTTTTCTATCTCTCGATATTAAGAGGGCATTTGACACAGTATCCTGGCAATATATGCAATATTCATTACAAAATTTGGACCCCACTTTTTAACATGGATCAAAGCATTATATAATAAACCCAAAGCCTATATAAAATATGCTGGATACAAATCTGAAGCCTTTAATATCGAAAGAGGTACCCGACAGGGTTGCCCATTATCTCCCTTATTATTTGCCCTTATACTCGAACCCATGGCCCAATACATCAGAACAAACCAAACTATAACTGGCATTGAAGTAGGAGGTATTACACACAAATTATGTATATTTGCAGACGATATATTACTTTTTCTATCATCACCACAGGTCTCTGGTCCTAACTTAATACCAGCTCTTGATGGATTTGCAGCCCTATCCGGCCTTATGAATAATCCTAAGAAATGCCTAGTGCTTAATATTTCACTCACAAACATGGAATTGATCCCGGCTAGGGCTGCACTCCCATTCACATGGGCAGAAAAATCAATCCCATATCTTGGAATTCATTTAACAGCATCTCATTCTGACTTATTCTCAACCAATTATTCTCCTGTATTAAGACAGATCACAAATCTAATAAAACAATGGTCGCAACTTCCTTTATCCTGGATAGGGAAGATTAATGCAATCAAAATGACTATTCTACCCAAATTGCTTTATCTATTCAGAGTCCTCCCTATTCCAATTCCTTCCTATTTTTTGAGAATAGTACAAAAAAGAGCAACTTCGTTTATATGGGGCTCTTCTAAACCACGTATACCTATACACACACTACATCTTCCCAAAAATAAAGGAGGCCTGGGATACCCTAATTTTACTAACTACTACAGAGCAGCACATTTGGCCAGTCTGTCCAAATACCATGCAAAACAGGAAATCCCATTATGGGTATTTATAGAGGCTTCAGAAAATGACCCTCTATTAATATCAAATTTATTATGGCTTGATCCTAAAGACCGCTTTAAAATTCATAATCCCATAACTAAACACTTCTTATCTCTCTGGGATAAACTAAAAACCAAATATCAGTTACAATCTCCACACAATCCTCTCCTTTCTTTTATCAGAAATCCGGCCTTTTATCCGGCATGGATCTACCCAAATTCTTTTAAAGCTTGGACAACATCAGGCATTCAGACACTAAATGACTTCATAGCATCTAAATCATTCCTTTCATTCCCATCGCTTAGAGAAAAATATGATCTACCAAACTCTGAGATATTTAGATATCTCCAAATCAAAAATTTCTATACACCATTCCTAAAGGGGGATACACCATTATCCCAATTATCCATTTTTGAATCAATCTGTACAAAAGATCCATTTGCTAAAGGTACAATTTCATCACTTTATAATCAATTATATGGAGTAGCAAATCTTAATAGACCCTCTTACGTTCAGAGGTGGGAGGAGGACCTGGGACGAACTTTAGAAGACACGGACTGGTCTAACATATGGCTCACATCTAAGTCATCTTCACCCAACATCTTAGCACTGGAGACAAATTATAAAGTCCTAACTCGCTGGTACCTTGTACCCGCTAGAGTGGCAAAATATTCACCTAATACCTCAGCTCTTTGTTTTCGAGGATGCCCAGAAATAGGCACATATTTACACATATGGTGGACGTGCCCAGTAATCCAAACCTTCTGGAAGGAAGTCTTCGTGATTGCATCTAAAATATTTAAAAAAATAATACAACCAGATCCATATATAACTTTACTTAATCTAAAACCGGAATGGTTAACACTCTCTCAATTCAAACTTATGATCCAACTAATAACGACTGCAAAACAAACAGTGGCCAAGGCATGGAAATCTCCTACATTGGTACTAGCAGAAACAATTCACAGAATGAATAATACAATGTCCCATGCTAAGATGGTAGCCATCGATCAAAATCAAATTCCAAAATTTGAAAAACTTTGGCATCCTTGGATAAAACAACAGTTCCTGTCAAACTTCAATGACTCTGTCCTGTTGCCATGGTAACAGATTAAATGACTTACAGTGACACCCATTCCAAGGCTTCAAAGAGAACTAAAAAGAATAATAAACTGACGAGCGGGACAACCTTGTGGACCATACCTCTACCTTTCAACCCTTTTTCTTCTTTCTCTTTCCTTTTCTCCACCTTACGATTAAAGCTCATTATCAGAATTTATTTGACCTATATACACTCTACTTGTAAACAATATGTATAGTAGGTATAAATCATTTAAATACCTACAAAAGTAACTAAGGAAATGATATATATCTTTAATTTAGGTTTACGTGAACCCAATGTTTAATATTTGAAATTTCATGATATTTACCTATATAAACCCTACTGTAAAACAATGAGCTTACTTTATAGATCCTTGTAAACTTACTTTATGTATCTTTATAACATTGTATACTCAATAAACTTCTTTTGACAAGGAGATTCAACGGATCTGGTAAGCAGTTTGTATTTGCATTTTATGCTCCGTATTCCAGATGATTCAAATGAATATGTGTCCTGCTTTCTGAGATTAAGTGAAGGACTTTTACATCTCCTACATTTTGAAGAATCATTTTGGGATTTTCTGTTTTTGATGAATTCACTTTTGGTTTTATTCATTTATTTTTTATATCACATGGACTTATTGTTTTTGATACAACACTCAATTTTTCACATTATTATGTTTTAGAGAATCTGTACACAGCAATATTTATCGTTATTTGTAGCGGTTTCTTTGCGCATCTTTTTATTTCTGCATATGATGGGTACAGAGGCTACATATGATGGGCACAGAGGCTGCATAGCACAGGCTGCATATGATGGGCACAGAGGCTGCATATGATGGGCACAGGCTGCATATGATGGACACAGAGGCTGCATATGATGGGCACAGTGGCTGCATATGATGGGCACAGAGGCTGCATATGATGGGCACAGGCTGCATATGATGGACACAAAAGCTGCATGTGATGGGCACAGAGGCTGCATATGATGGGCACAGGCTATATATGATGAGCACAGAGGCTGCATATGATGGGCACAGAGGCGTCATATGATGGGCACAGGCTGCATATGATAGGCACAGAGGCTGCATATGATAGGCACAGGCTGCATATGATGGGCACAGAGGCTGCATATGATGGGCACAGGCTGCATATGATGGGCACAGAGGCTGTATGATGGGCACAGGCTGCCTATAATGGGCACAGAGGCTGCATATGATGGGCACAGAGGCTGCATATGATGGGCACAGGCTGCATATGATGGGCACAGAGGCTGCACATGATGGGCACAGGCTGCATATGATGGACACAGAGGCTGCATATGATGGGCCCAGGCTACATATGATGGGCACAGAGGCTGAATGATGGGCACAGAGGCTGCATATGATGCACACCGGCTGCATATGATGGGCACAGAGGCTGCATATGATGGGCACAGGCTGCATATGATGGGCACAGAGGCTGTATGATGGGCAGAGAGGCTGCATATGATGGGCACAGTGGCTGCATTTGATGGGCACAGTGGCTGCATTTTATGGGGCAAAGTGGCTGTATTTTATGGGGCACAGTGGCTGCATTTTATGGGCACAGTGGCTGCAATTGATAGTACAGTGAGGCTGCAATTGATGTTTTTTTTTCAGTATTTTTCAGAATTTTTCAGTTTGTTTGCGCCCCCCCCCAAAAAAATTTTGAGCACCAGCCGCCACTGGCTAGTTTGCTGAGCGCAACTTTGCTGAGCGCAACTTTGCTGAAATCAGCTGCCCATCACTGCTGGCTAATAGAGATGAGCCGAACAACCCCCCGGTTCGGTTCGCAGCAGAACATGCGAACAGGCAAAAATTTGTGCGAACACCGTTAAGTCTATGGGACACGAACATGAATAATCAAAAGTGCTAATTTTAAAGGCTTATATGCAAGGTATTGTCATAAAAAGTGTTTGGGGACCTGGGTCCTGCCTCAGGGGACATGTATCAATGCAAAAAAAGTTTAAAATTTTTTTTTGGGAGCAGTGATTTTAATGATGCTTAAAGTGAAACAATAAAAGTGAAATATTCCTTTAAATTTTGTACCTAGAGGGTGTCTATAGTATGCCTGTAAAGTGGCACATGTTTCTCGTGTTTACAATCGTCCCTGCACAAAATGACATTTCTAATGAAAAAAAAGTTATTTAAAAGTACTCGTGGCTATAATGAATTGTCGGTCCCGGCAATACAGATAAAAGTCATTGAAAAAAACGGCATGGGATTCCCCCACAATCCATTACCAGGCCCTTTGGGTCTGGTATGAATATTAAGGGGAACCCCAAACCAAAATTAAAAAAAAAAATTGCTTGGGGGTCCCCCCAAATTCCATACCAGGCCCTTCAGATCTGGTATGGATATTAAGGGGAACCCCGCGCCAATTTTTTTTTTAATGGCGTGGGGGTCCCCCTCAAAATCCATGCCAGACCCTTCAGGTCTGGTATGGATTTTAAGGGGAACCCCACACCAAAATAAAAAAATGGCGTGGGGGTCCCCCCAAAAATCCATACCAGACCCTTATCTGAGCATGCAACCTGGCAGACCGCAGGAAAAGAGGGGGGGAGGAGAGAGTGCCCCCCCCTGAACCGTACCAGGCCACATGCCCTCAACATGGGGAGGGTGCTTTGGGGTAGCCCCCCCAAAGCATCTTGTCCCCTTGTTGATGGGGGACAAGGCCTCATCCCCACAACCCTTGCCTGGTGGTTGTTGGGGTCTGCGGGCGGGGGGCTTATCGGAATCTGGAAACCCCCTTTAACAAGGGATCCCCAGATCCTAGCCTCCCCCCTGTGTGAAATGGTAACGGGGTACAAATGTACCCCTACCATTTCACAAAAGTAGTGTGAAAATGGTAAAAATGACATGACATGGCTTGGGACAAGTCCTTTATTAAAAAAATTAAAAATGTCCCAGAAAAAGTCTTCTTCTTCTTCTCTTGCGCCACCGATGGACCAAAAAATAAAAAAATAAATAAAAAACCTGCACGCCCCCAATGATCCACCTCCATGGGAGGCATCTGCCGTAATGACCATCCTCTCAGGTGACAGTAACTGAGGAAGGGGCCACGTGGTGACGTCCCCGGGTGACCCCACCCCGGTCTTTGATTCCAGCCAAAAATGCTTAAAGCCCCTAAGGGGCCCTGGGCAATTTTATTGTGGGCATATGTCAATTAGCATATGTCATTAGCAATCTTGGTTTGAAGGTTTGAGGGTTCATGAAAGTTAAGTCTTAGATACCTGCTAGCTCAATTGAAGCCACCAAAGATTGTATGTAGGTTAGAGAACAAAAACAAAGGAAAACAGTGTGTATGGTCTGCATAATAGAGAATTTATAGGGAGAATTTCCAACCTCAAAATCAATTATTCTAAATGATCTACCTCAATAACTTTTCCTTGCCTCAAAAATGACTAACCTTCCAAAAATTACTAATCTTTCCCTAGTCCCCAAATGGTCCAGAAGCCTTGTAAATAAACATCTTCAGTGTTCAGGATTTTACAACTATGCTGAGGACAAGCAGCAAACTTTTCCCTGATTTTTATCCCAACAGTAATACTTTATGTTTTACTGCTTCAACCTGTGTACCTAGCGGATCCTAAAACTGACCCTAGCTAACTGCACTGATCAAGACCCCAACCTTGACACAAATTAATGACTGTGAGCACTACTGCTTATAAAATGCATGCCAGTGATAGCATAGCAAACAAACTTATACTGAATAATGATTGCTGGTGTAGTAAACCACTGCAATGCACTGTTGATGATAAGTGAGAAGAATGAGAAGCTGTGTGTGTGTTCTTGGTAAAAAAATTGACAGATTTATAAGCAATGTATGGCACTGTGCAAATGTCTAATTGCTTAAAGGGGTACTTCTATGATAAAGTAGAGGAATGGTATGCCAAAGGCACTTCTTAGATACATTTTGTATATTGTGTTGTTAAAATTGTCACCATTAGCATCAGTGGCGGTGTCAACATTAGCATCAGTGGGAGTGTTACTGTTACCTCCATACTGTAACAATAAAACAAGCATAAGAACAGTAAAAGCATGCACCACTTTCTGCTTTTTTATTTCACAACACTTATCCATGTTTTACAGAAATGTGCTCCTTGTTTTTTATAGCCTTGTTCCAACATCATTATCTTCTCGTGTACTGATATGTCACCTTGAAATATACCTACAACACTTTCAGTAATCTTGTGGTCATAATAAATGTCCCCAGCTACCTTGAAAACTTCAACAATGTTTTTTTACAGTTCAGGTAGTAACTCCACCAAGCATCAGGTAAGTAGAAATAAAGTTGCTTTTGCAGATTGCAAATTTGAAGACTGTGACTTCTCTTGGGAAAAGCAGCAGTATTTAATGTTTTGATATGTTTGCGAATCAATGTATGTTTATGCAACAGATCTTTATTCAAGGGATAAGCCAGTGGGAATGTTTTCAAAAGTCTTTCAAGCTGAAAAGTGGGCAATTTCTACTGAAAAAGCTAACATTTTGTATTTACCTCAAAATATAAAAACGCAAATGTACATATAAATAATACATGTATCATATGCCAGAAAAAACACGTACACTTCAAACAAATATACGCAAAAAGCATTTTTACGACTAATCTCTATGCATTTAGAAATGGCTTTTAAGCCTTTAAAAGTCTCTGCACTTTTTCTTTATGTGTTTTTACAAGAGTAATATAGAGCATATCCTCAGACAGTTGACAGCTAAAATTTTATTTTTTGGTGCTTACAAAAACAAAAATTGGCATGAAAAAATAAACGTATTAATGCCCCCTGAGATGTGTTATCTTCAACAGCATTTACTTATAACAAAATAATGCTGATTTATGCCAGGGGTAGAGAGAGCTCATTTAGGAACCTAAAGGTTCACTTTGCAAATACAATGTTCACGAACCTTAGTTAATATGATAATTCTGCATTCAATTCATTTATTCAGTTCACTTCAATCATCCAATCATGCTCAAGTACAAATCCTGTTTTTCTTATTTCCCTTTCTCGTGATTGGGTGTTTAAAGTGAGCACATATTTATTTTATTTATTGATCTCAGTGAGCATTTACTTTACACTCCCAAAGAAAACTCAACTCTCTCTACTACTTTAGTAAAATAGCACCAGTATCTTTTCTTTTCAGTTTGGGTTTGATTTTTAATAAATTAACCAAGATACAACATGATACATCTATTGACATAAATTAGGGGTATAGTTATAAAGCAGTAAATTCACTACAGGTGTACTGTATATTCCTGGTTAATGTGTTTTAATATACAGTGAATTATCCACCACCAGTGAATGATTGATGAATATCACATTCACTGCTTTATATAATGTAAATATGAACCCAGGATTAAAAAATAATTCACCAAGGATATTCTTGACAGGTGAAACTCTTGATAACTCTGGATTTCAGATACTTTTACTGCAAAATGGCAAACTAAATGCTAAACAACATGTTCATGTACTATATATGATAATTTGGAAAATTTTCTGGAATACATATGCATCCAGTGCACCGCAGAGAGCCTCATCCAAGTGCAAGCATCCATTAATGTAACACTGGGGGAATGAGGTATTCCAGTGAGTATTAGACCATTAATTATTACTATTATTATATCATCCTAGCCATAATTATAATATGTGTATTCTTCCTTGTCAAAAGAAGTTTATTGAGTATACAATATTATAAAGATACATAAAGTAAGTTTACAAGGATTTATAAAGTAAGCTCATTGTTTTACAGTAGGGTTTATATAGGTAAATATCATGAAATTTCAAATATTAAACATTGGGTTCACGTAAACCTAAATTAAAGATATATATCATTTCTTTAGTTACTTTTGTAGGTAATTAAATGATTTATACCTACTATACATATTGTTTACAGGTAGAGTGTATATAGGTCAAATAGATTCTGATAATGAGCTTTAATCGTAAGGTGGAGAAAAGGAAAGAGAAAGAAGAAAAAGGGTAGAAAGGTAGAGGTATGGTCCACAAGGTTGTCCCGCTCGTCAGTTTATTATTCTTTTTAGTTCTCTTTGAAGCCTTAGAATGGGTGTCTCTGTAAGTCATTTAATCTGTTACCATGGCAACAGGACAGAGTCATTGAAGTTTGACAGGGACTGTTGTTTTATCCAAGGATGCCAAAGTTTTTCAAATTTTGGAATTTGATTTTGATCGATGGCTACCATCTTAGCATGGGACATTGTATTATTCATTCTGTGAATTGTTTCTGCTAGTACCAATGTAGGAGATTTCCATGCCTTGGCCACTGTTTGTTTTGCAGCCGTTATTAGTTGGATCATAAGTTTGAATTGGGAGAGTGTTAACCATTCCGGTTTTAGATTAAGTAAAGTTATATATGGATCTGGTTGTATTATTTTTTTAAATATTTTGGATGCAATCACGAAGACTTCCTTCCAGAAGTTTTGGATTACTGGGCACGTCCACCATATGTGTAAATGTGTGCCTATTTCTGGGCATCCTCGAAAACAAAGAGCTGAGGTATTAGGTGAATATTTTGCCACTCTAGCGGGTACAAGGTACCAGCGAGTTAGGACTTTATAGTTTGTCTCCAGTGCTAAGATGTTGGGTGAAGATGACTTAGATGTGAGCCATATGTTAGACCAGTCCGTGTCTTCTAAAGTTCGTCCCAGGTCCTCCTCCCACCTCTGAACGTAAGAGGGTTTATTAAGATTTGCTACTCCATATAATTGATTATAAAGTGATGAAATTGTACCTTTAGCAAATGGATCTTTTGTACAGATTGATTCAAAAATGGATAATTGGGATAATGGTGTATCCCTCTTTAGGAATGGTGTATAGAAATTTTTGATTTGGAGATATCTAAATATCTCAGAGTTTGGTAGATCATATTTTTCTCTAAGCGATGGGAATGAAAGGAATGATTTAGATGCTATGAAGTCATTTAGTGTCTGAATGCCTGATGTTGTCCAAGCTTTAAAAGAATTTGGGTAGATCCATGCCGGATAAAAGGCCGGATTTCTGATAAAAGAAAGGAGAGGATTGTGTGGAGATTGTAACTGATATTTGGTTTTTAGTTTATCCCAGAGAGATAAGAAGTGTTTAGTTATTGGATTATGAATTTTAAAGCGGTCTTTAGGATCAAGCCATAATAAGTTTGATATTAATAGAGGGTCATTTTCTGAAGCCTCTATAAATACCCATAATGGGATTTCCTGTTTTGCATGGTATTTGGGCAGACTGGCCAAATGTGCTGCTCTGTAGTAGTTAGTAAAATTAGGGTATCCCAGGCCTCCTTTATTTTTGGGAAGATGTAGTGTGTGTATAGGTATACGTGGTTTAGAAGAGCCCCATATAAACGAAGTTGCTCTTTTTTGTACTATTCTCAAAAAATAGGAAGGAATTGGAATAGGGAGGACTCTGAATAGATAAAGCAATTTGGGTAGAATAGTCATTTTGATTGCATTAATCTTCCCTATCCAGGATAAAGGAAGTTGCGACCATTGTTTTATTAGATTTGTGATCTGTCTTAATACAGGAGGATAATTGGTTGAGAATAAGTCAGAATGAGATGCTGTTAAATGAATTCCAAGATATGGGATTGATTTTTCTGCCCATGTGAATGGGAGTGCAGCCCTAGCCGGGATCAATTCCATGTTTGTGAGTGAAATATTAAGCACTAGGCATTTCTTAGGATTAATCATAAGGCCGGATAGGGCTGCAAATCCATCAAGAGCTGGTATTAAGTTAGGACCAGAGACCTGTGGTGATGATAGAAAAAGTAATATATCGTCTGCAAATATACATAATTTGTGTGTAATACCTCCTACTTCAATGCCAGTTATAGTTTGGTTTGTTCTGATGTATTGGGCCATGGGTTCGAGTATAAGGGCAAATAATAAGGGAGATAATGGGCAACCCTGTCGGGTACCTCTTTCGATATTAAAGGCATCAGATTTGTATCCAGCATATTTTATATAGGCTTTGGGTTTATTATATAATGCTTTGATCCATGTTAAAAAGTGGGGTCCAAAACCCCATTTTTGTAATGAATATTGCATATATTGCCAGGATACTGTGTCAAATGCCCTCTTAATATCGAGAGATAGAAAACATAAAGGGATTTTCCGTTTTTTAGCAATATGTGCCAATAACACTGCCCTGCGTATATTATCGCCTGCCTGTCTATTTGGCATGAAGCCTACTTGATCTCTATGTATTAATTTTCCTATAATGCTATTGAGGCGTTTTGCTATTATTTTTGCTAATAATTTAATATCAAGGTTTAACAAAGAGATAGGCCGGTAATTCACACAGGAAGTATCATCAGAAAGGGGTTTTGGGATCATACAAACAATTGCCATTAGTGTTTCTTGCCGAAAAGAATGTCCATCTAGAAGTTTGTTAAAAGTTTCAGTGAGAATGGGAGAGAGTATTTCTGAGAATGTTTTATAGTATAAAGCCGAGTAGCCGTCTGGGCCTGGTCTTTTGTTAAGTTTTAGGTCTTTTATGGCGTTAGCAACTTCATCTATAGTTATAGGCTCATCCAAACTGCTTTTTTGATTCTGAGATAACTCAGGTAAGGTTATTTTTGAGAAGAAGGATTCAGCCTCTGTGGGATTAAATTCATTGTTTGTCTTGTATAAAGTTGCGAGATGTGAGTGAAATTTATGGACTATTTTAACTGGATTACAAGTATAAACATTTTTTGATAATTTCAAACGTATTGGTTTGAAAGATTTGTTAGTTGAATTTAATGCCCGAGCCAAATATGTACCTGGTTTGTTTGTATTCATGTAGAAATTGTGTTTGGAGCGTTTGAAGGATTTATCAACTGACTCAGTGAGAAATAGATCGTATTCCAATCTAGATTTTTCCAGATGAGATTTTGTACTCTGAGATGGATTATCTTGGAATGATATGTAGGCTGCATTAAAATTGAGTTCTAGTTTTTTTGCTAGATTTTTGCGTTCCCGTTTAAATAGTGCCATTTGTCTTTGTATTGTACCACGCAAGACAGGCTTATGAGCTTCCCACAGTGTTATTGGGGAGATGTCTGTTGTATTATTAATTGATATGTATTCCTTTAAAGCTTGTTCAATGGCCATCTGATGTAGTGGGTGTTTGAGCATTATGTCCGGTAAGTACCACGTTGGGTCATGCGCTTTTGGTATGGCTGAGGCTATAGTAGTGTATACTGCATTATGGTCAGACCACGGAATCGGAATTATATCTGATGTAATAATTTCTGGTAACATTCCTATTGTTAGAAAAATATGATCTATTCTGGTGAAGGTTTGATGAGGGTGCGAGAAATAAGTGAATTTCTTTTTCATTGGGTTACTTTCTCTCCACGAATCTACCAGATTGTATTTGGAAAGAAGTTGAGAAAAAGGTAATCTAGAGGTTATTTTGGATGGTGTAAAAGGTGATTTATCTAGAAATGGGAGGAGGACCTGGTTCGAATCCCCACACATTATCACTGTTCCTATTTTGTGTGTATTAATCACTTGTAATATATGTGAGAGGAATGGTGTAGGTTGTTTGTTAGGAGCGTAGTAGGAAATCACCGTGATTGCTGTATCCATTATATAACCCATGAGTATCAGGTATCTACCTTCTGGGTCTTTAATTTCTGATGATAAGGTGAATGGTGTGGATCGGTGAAATGCAATTAGAGTTCCCCTTTGCTTGGTACAGGCAGAAGCCGTGTAAATTTGTTGATAAAAAGGAGAAATATATTTTGGAGTAGAATCTTTGGTGAAGTGTGTTTCTTGGAGGCATACTATGTGAGCCTTCTTGTTATGGAAAGTACGGAAGGCTTTGGTCCTTTTTTGAGGGACATTTATTCCCTGAACATTCAGGGAAAGTATATTCAGTGGTGCCATGGCAACAGATCAAATAGTTTTGACTTACTTTTTGTTATGCAGAGCTGACTGCGCAGATCAACCTGTGTG
Organism: Aquarana catesbeiana; assembly: GCF_042186555.1. Lineage (NCBI taxonomy): Eukaryota > Metazoa > Chordata > Amphibia > Anura > Ranidae > Aquarana > Aquarana catesbeiana. The sequence goes on from NC_133324.1 coordinate 573,051,584, forward strand.
GACTGAAGAGATGAAAAGATAGAAAAGAAACCAGTGAATTCTGGAGTAAAGAGTAAACAAAAAACATATGAGATTAGATGATACATTGTATAAATTATTTTTTGCAAGTAATCACAATTTACCCGTGAAAGAGAATAAATATCTCTCTCAGGGGAATAAGTGCCTTCGTCACACTCCCACATAATATGGTTGGGAGAATGAGGAGGGCTAATGGGGGTACACGGATCTTCCGCTTACAGGAGAGAAGTGCTATGTCAAAAGACATCAAAATGATGTTTCATTAATTGGAGTGCAGAATATAGTTTTTGTTGAAATTATTTATTCCAGGGTGGTTGTATATGGTTAGTCTTGCCCTAGGCTAAATAATTCAGTTAGAAAGGTACTGTTAATAACTTTGGTATTGATGAAGATAGTTTGAATTATTTTGGGATTTTAACCCTTTTAGAGTAAACAATTACATATTTTATTCATATGTAACTGTTTAGATATGTTAACTCATAAAATTGAGGTTGTATTGCTTCAGATTAGAATAAACAAAAACATAATTCTAGGAACTAGTTAGGTAATAGTATATTTGTTTTAAGAAAAAAAAAAGAAAAAGCTTCCATTACTTCTGGATTATTGAACATATTTGTCCTAAAAAGTAATAAATCTATTGTTATTACCTGATAATATATAACTGAACAAGAATTTCCTTATTTCACTTATATATTCTAAGGCTATATGAATCAGAAGCAATAAGAAATATAACTGGAATGTAACATGATCCCACACAGTGTGTGACTATCAGAATGCAGTTACATTCAGTTATAAATACAGGTTTTTTATAGAGAACCATCTCTTAGTATAATAAATGAAGAGATATCAGGAATTAGGATGTCAGTCCATTGAATCTTCTTGGTCCATGGATGATGTGGCATAACGGCCTCTTTTGTGAGAATGATGATTCCCATTTTGTTCTGGAATTTTCTGGGTGCTGCCTGAAGGTGAAGATGATGCCATTCTTCTGCGTGTGGGAGAGTTGCTGCTTGTGGGTTCTGTCAGATTTAATTTTAAAAGGGTTTGTTGTAGTTCATCTGCTGATCTGCTTCTGTAAATTGTACCTTGGTAGTTAAATCTGACTGAAAAGGGGAAGCCCCATTGATACATAATGTTGTGGCGTTGCAGTTCCATTAGTTGGGGTTTCATGGATCGTCTTTTAGTAATAGTAAGTTGGGATAGGTCAGCAAAAATTTGATAATTGTGTCCTTGAAAATTAAGTTCCTTTTTTTCTCTTGCAGCAATTAGTATTTGTTCTTTCGTTCTGTAATAATGAAATTTTGTGATTATATCACGTGGGGGTCCATCTTTCTTTTTGGCTGTGAGGGCTCTGTGTACTCTGTCCAGTTCTAAACGTTCAATAGGGATATCTGGCTTTAGTTCTTGTAATAGAGCAGTAATAGTAGATTGCAGGTCTGTCACAGTTTCAGGTATTCCCCTTATGAGCAAGTTTGAACGTCTGGCTCTATTTTCGTAATCTTCGAGCTTAGTTTGAAGTATTAAATTCTCTTTTTTTAATTGTTCCAATTCTGTTATATTTTCTTGGGTTGTAATTTCAATTTCATCCATTTTTATTTCTAAGGCTGCGGTGCGGTTTCCCAGCTCTCTTATTTCTTTGGTTAGGCTGTTTGTTATTTGGTCTGAGGTTTGTTTTAAAGCCTTATGAAGCATCTTTTCAAATTGTAATAATATTACTGGGGATGCTGAGGAGGCTTGTGGAGAAGTTTGTGAGAGGATTTGTTCTGTATCTGACTCAAATGGAGAGTCTTGCTGTGACATTTTCTGTCTGTGAGAGCGCCCTGATGCTGTATCTTGTGAGGTGACTGGAGCTGCTTCAGCTGCAGTGAGTGCCTGTGAGCTCTTTGTGAGGTGATTTTTATTTCTGCCACGGTTTCCTCCCAGTACCATATTTCCTGCCCAAACTTTCACAGTTTGTTCCCAGGGGCAAAAAGGTTCAAATGGATACCTTTTGAGCCTGCAGGCTCCGCTTTGTCCTTCTCTTCTCTCCTCAGCAGTGTGGAGCTCTAACAATGCATGTCTGCTCCGCTAGGCTCCACCCATCTCCCCCCTAATATGTGTATTCTTAATTGTTGTAAAAAAGAAAAGAAATAGCAAGCCAACTACTATGGCAGTTGTTATTTTGAAATACAGATGATCCCTAATGCAACTTCTTAGTGCAGTAAAAATATATGCTGTATCTGAGCAATTTATATTTCTTTCAGTTGTAAACATAAAAAGAGTCACAAAAAGAAATGGGCTTTTTTTTTTTGAAGTGCACATTCTAAGGGGAACGCATAATATTAGAGGTCACTGAGGATTTACATTACCATACAAAAGCACAAGGCCACATGCTGATTTGTGACCTCAAAAGTGACCTTTTCTCTTCAGTTCCAGAATAAACTATTACTATTTTGAAGTGGAACTGAAATTGGCAATACCGTTTCCTCAATACTCCACCGCCACCAACACCTTCCCTGACTTGTATACATAAAAATAGACACGTACAGTATATATATAGATATATATCTATATATATAGATATATATATAGATATATATCTATATATATAGATATATATATAGATATATATCTATATATATAGATATATACATATATCTATATATATCTATATATATAAAATAAATAAGCAGCATATACATGTCCATTTGTGCCATTTCCAGTGTTCTAAAACAGCCTTTTTCAATCAGGGTGCCTTTAGGTTTCTTCTAGGGTGCCTGGGAAAAATGCCTACAAATTACCCAAACATGTATACAAGCTAGCAGGTGGATCAGTCTGCCTTTTAGTTACACAGAGCCACAGGTTTTTTATTGTGCACCATTTCAACCTTCCAGCCCCCAGTGTCCTAACAACCAGTGATGTCATCAGTGTTGATAAGAATGGTGTTGATCGCCTGTACAGCATCCTTGTTTGACCCTCCCCTACCTCTCTCCATCAACACTGGGGTCACATTAGCTGAGTGATGGAGAGAAACTGAGGGAGAGGAGAAAACTGGAATACCAGTCGGTACTAATGTTGAAAAGTGTATTTGCTTTGGAAAAGTAAATCACCTCTAATGCTGGGTGTCCTACATGTGTTGATCCTGCCGCATTATGTAAAACTATTAGAATAGATTTTTACTATTATTTTCTCTAATCATTGTAGGCCCTATAAAAATACCAGGCTGCGTGAGGATCAAGACATGATCCCATGCATCCCTGAACTGATGGTTACCTTTTACAAATGGTCTATGTAAGTACACTACACAATTTATGTTGGATCGTTTTTTGCCTTGTCCGCTTTCTGGGCTGATTTTGGTTACAACTATTAGAATATATTTTAGATTAAATACTAGAGTTTGGCTTTGTTCTTTGTTTATAGCCTCTGGCTTCCTGCATAGTTGCAGCCAGGCATCCAATTATATGCAATCGATAGTATTCATACTAATACCAATAAAAATATAGGTTATTTTCACATATGGCTTGAGGGCTTGCACTGCCTGTCACCATACATTGTCCTTATTACATCACATACCACCTTGACTGTTTTGTTTGACAGTCCCTATTTTTATGTACATTTTTAAACTAGCATCACATTCTCAGAAGATTTATCTTACACGTGTTTTCTATTTTCTATTTATTTCACATTTATTCCAATTTTATATACTCTTTCTTTATACTTATTCATCATGGTCTATCACACCTTCACTCTGCACAACATATCTCATGCTTCACCTTTTTACACATGTTCATTCATTTCCTTATTCTATTCACCATCACTTTCTAATAACACACAAATACACTAATAATCAAATAAACATCCACATCATTTAATTCTCCCTTTCACATAACATCTCATTATTATCTCCTTATTATTACAACAATATATAAACATATTATTAATAAATAAACATTTGGTACCTAATTGGCACCAATGACGAACACTTAATAATACTATTTTAACGTAGATAAACATTGACAAACATTTGGAATCCATCCGATACCTTGTAATACGCTAGGACTAAATTAGAATTATCTCCTGATATAATGATATCATTGTGAATTTGCTGCAGGGTTTTGCCCCCCTCTTACCCTCTGAGAGCGTCCTAAGCGTGACTAATTGCAAGCCTTTATTGGGTCGAACTCTTTCCACCCTTGGGAACGAATGATCATGGAACCTCCGGGATCATCCAACGGTTTAAAAAAAAAATTCTGGTCAGGAGATGCCATTTCACCAGTGGTAACTATAACTAGTATATATGAAATTGAATTTATGATGAAATAAATTATTTTGATAATTAAGATGTTAAAAATATATCTCTATAGAGCAAACCAACTCCCTGAAGAAGACCACATTGGTCGAAACGCGTCAACAGTCATCACAACAGACATATGACATGTGATGCTGTATTTCTGTGTTTGCATTTCTGTATCATGGAATGTTTTTGTTATGCCCTAAACAGAGCTCATATTTTAACTGCAACATGTTGTTGACCCTATAGTTTCATAAATAAAGTATTTTTATACAATCTCTTTCTAATCCGCCTGTACTGCTGCTTTAAAACCTCTTGGGGGAACTTTCCCATATTGTTTACCTTTTAGAATGGGGTGCCTTGAGATTGTACATAATTTTAAAGGGTGCCTTGACTGAAAAAAAAGTTGAGAAACGCTGTTCTAAAGGACACACTAAAGGACTGTGTTTTACACTTAGGTCTGCTTTTAGTATAATGTCTGTCACATTGAGGGAAATGTTCCTTTTTATCTTCACTTACTTTGCTAGAAATTCAACAGTTAGTGAGAGGGAACTCTTCTTAGACATTTGTCACTGGAAAAAATGTCCCTGTTGGAAGATTTTAACTCATCTCCTGTTCCTATGATTGTTCCAAAAATTCCCCTCACTTTCTGAGCAGGAGACAAAAGTCACCAGGACAAAAAAGAGGGGGGTATCTTCCCAGTGGGAACACAGACAAAAATATAAACCTGGCAGGATTTTTAATTTTCTTTTGTATACAAAACTGCTCATATGAGATGATCATAATACACAGATTTTTTTTTATATAGTAACAGTTATGTGATGCTAAAAGTTTAACTGGACAATGTTGTCATGAGGACAGAAATGGGAAGAGCGCAAGTCCAATAATGGCGATAGTATTGACATAGCCCCAGAAGAATCACAATGGCTTAAAAATGACATGGCCCTGAAAAATGCAGACACAACAAAGGTGAATAAAGCACCTGGACCAAATGGCTTACACACATGTGTCATCAAAGAGATAAACTCTGTTATTTTAAAGCCATTGTCTCTAATTTTTAGAGACTTTTTAATGATTAGCATTGTACCATTGGATTGACACAAGGTCAATGTGGTTGGTCTATATTTAAAAAAGGATCAAAGTCTGTCTGAAGACAGTGTTCAGAGAGTAGGGATTATTGATTCATCCTCTGAATAATTTGAGGTTACAGTGGTGTAGCTCAAGGTTTAATATTTTAGCATATTTATAAATGATACAGTACCAATTCTGTTTGCAGATGACACCAAGCTATTTAGTGGAATGTCTCCAACTATTTACCGGATGTCTGCAACTTACAAGCTGACCTGAATGCACTATTTAATTGGGCAACTATGAGTCAAATGAGGTTTAATGTTGATAAATGTAAAGTTATGTACTTGGGGGATAAAAAATATACATGCATCATACATTCTAGAAGGAGATCAACTGGGAGAGTCATTATGAAATATGGTTATGAAATATCTGGGTGTTCTGGTAGATCATAGACTTAATCACTAGTCAACCAGCCGTCACAGTTATACTGCGGCAGGTTGACTTGTCTGGGCAAATTGCCGTAGGTATACGTTGGTCGCTTTAAGAAAACTAGGAGGCGTGCGCGCGCCTGCGGAGTGACGACAGAGATGATGCGCGTGCCCGGTGGCCACGATGGCTGCCGGGCACTCGCGATCGCCCCTGAGAGAGACAGAATGGAGATCTGTCAATGTAAAGATCTCCGTGCTGTCAGGGGAGAGTAGACTGATCTGTTGTTCATACTAAGTATGAACAACGATCGGTCTCCTCCTCCAGTCAGTCCCATCCCCCCACAGTTAGAATCGCTCCCTAGGACACACAGTTAACCTCTCGATTGCCAGCTAGTGTTAACCCCTTCCCTGCCAATGATATTTATACAGTAATCAGTGGCTATTTTTAGCTCTGATCGCTGTATAAATGTCAATGGTCCCAAAAAAGTGTCAAAACTGTCCGATCTGTCCGCCGCAATATTGCAGTCCCGATAAAAATCGAAGATCACTGCCATTACTAGTAAAAAAAATATATATAATTAAAATTCCATACATTTATCCCATATTTTGTAAACGCTATAACTTTTGTGCAAATCAATCAATATACGCTTATTGTGATTTTTTTTACCAAAAATATGTAGAAGAATACATATTGGCCTAAACTGATGAAGAAGTTTGTATTTTAAAATTTTTTTTGGGGGGGGGAATTATTATTTTAGCAAAAAGTAAAAAGTATTGCTTTTTTTTCAAAATTGTCTCTCGTTTGTTTATAGCACAAAAAATAAAAATACCACCAAAATAAAGCTCTATTTGTGATAAAAAAAAGGACATCAATTTTATTTGGGTACAGCGTCGCACGATCGCGCAATTGTCAGTTAAAGCGATGCAGTGCCGTATCGCAAAAAATGTCCTGGTCATTAAGGGAGCAAATCCTTCCGGGGCTGAACTGGTTAATAATACCATGCAATGCCAAGATTCCATTTCCAAAGCATTCAAAAAACATTAATATATTAAAGAAGTAAACAGGTGACTCCAGAATGGGAGACATCCTGTACAAGGCATCAGTAAGACCTCATCTGAAATATGTAGTTCAGTTCTGGGCACCAATTCACAAAAAGGATAATGGAGGACTGGAGCAAGAGAAGGGCAACCAAACCGATAATAGACATGGAGGACCTCCAATTAGCTGAACTGAATTTGAGAAAAGGGGGATAAAGGGGATATGATTACCATATATAAATACATAGGTGTCCATATAGTGAACTTGGTGCAAAGTTATTTGCTTTAAGGTCATCACGGAGGACAAGTGGGCACTCTTTATGTCTGGAGGAAAAGAGGTTTAACCACTACCACTACAGCAAGATCTGTGAAAATGTGGAATAGACTCCCTCAGGAACTACTGTAGCTCTGTCCAGCTCAGTTGATTAAAAGAGCTGGATGCATTCTAAATGCACAGAATATAACTTGATATTAACATGTACTGTATAGGCAATAACACCAGAGATTGTTGATTAAGGGAATATCTGTGGGTAAGAAAGGAATTTTTACCCCTCTGGAGCAAACTGGAACATGCAAGTGTTTGCCTTCCTCTGAAATAGTTGTGGGTATAGGGTTCTGTATATGGACGTTTTCTATTAACGCATGCATTTTTTTTTTTATTAGTTGAGCTAGAGGCACTATTAAGGCCTCGGGCAGCAATAAAAAATTTACAAGGGTTCTAGCTCTCCCCAACTATGTCTTAAAAAATGGTAGAATATAGCACGAAAGATGAAAAAAATCCCAAATTGTTCCTACAAAAAAGTAAAATACCACTCCACACAGGTATCTTTGCCTACAAATCTACTTTATACAAAAGGAAATACTGGCAAGGCAAATGCCCAGGTCATGTAAATCGCTAAGTGTACTCCTGGGGACTTGGAAAGCCAAAGGCTACATATAACAGAGAATCTTCTTTTGCAGAAAATCTGGTCTAGAATATAGCAGCCTCTAGGGTCCTGCTTCGATTGTTCATACCCTCAGACAATTTACAGTATCTAGTCACTGGTGCCTGCCCCCAGTCTACATTTAACAAATGGGATGAGTCTGTGTCAGAATGGCTCACAGTGAATAACCTCCAGCCTGATAAAGATTTCAATCCCCATACCTCAACTGCAAATTGGGAGCAGGTAATATTAGGGAGAATACATAGCTGGATCATGCAAACAGTGGCACAATGGTAATTGGACCTTACAGGTCAACTGGTTGCCAAACAGCTTTTTAGAAAAAAAAGTCACATTATCTTTAATCTGTGGCCCTACATAGATGTATAAGATACACTTATCATTTAGGCTTAGTAAAAGATATGTTCAAAACTGGGGCTAGGAAATTAAAAGAGCCAGCCATGAATTAGCTTATGTAATATTTTACATTCAGATTTTTTTTATATTTATCTCAGCATAGAAAAACAGTAACACGTCAACAATATGACATTGTCGAAAACAACACACGTATCATAAATCTATAACACAAGGTTGTAGTTACAAAATTACAACAAAAAACAGGAGACCTGAAGGCAATGCCAAGAACCAATAACAAAAACTCCCGAAATGCATGGGAGTGTATATAAAGGCCCTTGGTATTGCTACAGAGCATGTTACACAACAAGGTATTCATAAGGCACACCTGATCGGTGCAAAATACCAGAAGTCACTATCAATAGCACATCAACTAAGATAAAATTATGAATATGAAAGAGGGACAACAAGGTGTCCAAAAAGAGAAGAAAGAGAAGAAAGACAGTAGAAGAAAATCAGGAAAAATGAGAATTCAGGAGACATGAGGAGACCCAGGTTGGAAAGAAAGTTGGCGTAGAAGGTGATGGGTCCAGTGTTTGTCCCATTCCGCGCATCATGGATAATGGAACATGTATATAGGCTATCCAATATTAAGGGCCTCTCTTTAAGGGGGCGCCATAAAAGGAAATCAATTGTGAAGGATGAAATAGCCTGATGCTCCATTTGAACCCAGTCTGGCCTCTAGTGGCAAGAATAAACAACCGACAGTTGCATTAATTGTGCTGCCTTATAGTAAGCGCATAAATCGGGAACACCAAGACCCCCCTTTGAACGGGAAGGGAATGAATTGGAGCGTGCCAGTCTATGGCCTTTAGTGCCCCCAATGAATTTCAATATTTTAGCCTGAAAATGGAGCAGGTCCAACCTAGAGACCCTAACTAGGTTGGACTTGATGGACTTTTGTCTTTTTTCGACCTCACCTACTATGTAACTATATGTAACTAGTAAGATCTAAATAAATATAAAAGTTTAGGCAAAAGAGTCATTCTGATTGCATGTATTCTACCCAGCCACAAGAGCTCGTGCAGGGTCCAGCTGGAAAGCATCTGTTCCAGATGCTCATATAACAACAAGTATGAAGGGGAGAGATTAACCTCCAAATATGGGAGAGATACATCATGCCATTGAAATGGGAAGGATTCCCATATACAGTGGGGATGGAAAGTATTTAGACCCCCTTACATTTTTCACTCTTTGTTATACTGCAGCCATTTGCTAAAATCATTTAAGTTAATTTTTTTCCCTCATTAATGTACACACAGCACCCCATATTGACAGAAAACCACAGAATTGTTGACATTTTTGCAGATTTATTAAAAAAGAAAAATTGAAATATCACATGGTCCTAAGTATTCAGACCCTTTGCTCAGTATTTAGTAGAAGCACCCTTTTGATCTAATACAGCCATGAGTCTTTTTGGGAAAGATGCAACATGTTTTTAACACCTGGATTTGGGGAACCTCTGCCATTCCTCCTTGCAGATCCTCTTCAGTTCTGGCAGGTTGGATGGTAAACGTTGGTGGACAGCCATTTTTAGGTCTCTCCAGAGATGCTCAATTGGGTTTAAGTCAGGGCTCTGGCTGGGCCATTCAAGAACAGTCACGGAATTGTTGTGAAGCCACTCCTTCATTATTTTAGCTGTGTGCTTAGGGTCATTGTCTTGTTGGAAGGTAAACCTTCGGCCCAGTCTGAGGTCCTGAGCACTCTGGAGAAGGTTTTTGTCCAGGATATCCCTGTACTTGGCCGCATTCATCTTTCCCTCGATTGCAGCCAGTCATCCTGTCCCTGCAGCTGAAAAACACCCCCACAGCATGATGCTGCCACCACCATGCTTCACTGTTGGGATTGTATTGGACAGGTGATGAGCAGTGCCTGGTTTTCACCACACATACCGCTTAGAATTAAGGCCAAAAAGTTCTATCTTGGTCTCATCAGAACAGAGAATCTTATTTCTCACCATCTTGGAGTCCTTCAGGTGTTTTTTTAGCAAACTCCATGCAGGCTTTCATGTGTCTTGCACTGAGGAGAGGCTTCCATCGGGCCACTCTGCCATAAAGCCCTGACTGGTGGAGGGCTGCAGTGATGGTTGACTTTCTACAACTTTCTCCCATCTCCCGACTGCATCTCTGGAGCTCAGCCACAGTGATCTTTGGGTTCTTCTTTACCTCTCTCACCAAGGCTCTTCTCCCCCGATAGCTCAGTTTGGCCGGACAGCCAGCTCTAGGAAGGGTTCTGGTCGTCCCAAACGTCTTCCATTTAAGGATTATGGAGGCCACTGTGCTCTTAGGAACCTTAAGTGCAGCAGAAATGTTTTTGTAACCTTGGCCAGACCTGTGCATTGCCACAATTCTGTCTCTGAGCTCTTCAGGCAGTTCCTTTGACCTCATGATTCTCATTTGCTCTGACATGCACTGTGAGCTGTAAGGTCTTATATAGACAGGTGTGTGGCTTTCCTAATCAAGTCCAATCAGTATAAACAAACACAGCTGGACTCAAATGAAGGTGTAGAACCATCTCAAGGATGATCAGAAGAAATGGACAGCACCTGGGTTAAATATATGAGTGTCATTACCATCTCATATGGAGCTGCACACATGTTCAGACATATTGGATGCAGGTTGTTTGTTTCCTTCATGATAATATGGGATCCCCTGTGGTGCTGGACCCTAAGTTATGTATTTTGGGAATATTGCCAGATGTGGAGGTGGATAAATACCACACACATTTCATTTCTGAAACATTATTCTTAGCACGCAAAGTGATAGCGCAAAGATGGATGCAGAATATGCCCCCCACACTACAGTTGTGGAAAAAAGCAGTTAATGACACCCTACCATTTAAGAAACTGATCTATGCACACAGGGGATCCGCACAAAAGTATTCAAAGATCTGGGACAGATGGTTGGAGGACGGGGAGACCTGTGTATAATGGTTCCAAATCCAGTGCAGTGCTCCCCTACACCAAAAACACGGTATATTTATAAGTTGGAATAATCTGTCGCATAACTTACGGCACATGTGAATATATGTGAATATATGCTCTGTAATATTCCTGCATATTTAATTGTGATGTTACAATATGTATCTGATCTTCTGTAGCGATATGTACCTGATTGACTTGTAAAATGTGTTTTATATCAAATAAAGTTGTTTTTTTCCAAGTAAAAAAAAAAAATATATGAGTGTCACAGCAAAGGGTCTGAATACTTAGGAGCATGTGATATTTCAGCTTTTCTTTTTTTAATAAATCTGCTAAAATGTCAACAATTCTGTGTTTTTCTGTCAATATGGGGTGCTGTGTGTACATTAATGAGGAAAAAAAATGAACTTAAATGATTTTAGCAAATGGCTGCAATATAACAAAGAGTGAAAAATTTAAGGGGTTCTGAATACTTTCCGTCCCCACTGTACATGAGAGCAGCGAATCAGGAACATTAATATTCATAGCAGAAGATTTTGTCTCGTTCACCCTGAGCCCAGAAATCTTAAAAAAGTCATGTAGGGTCTGTAGAATGGTTTTGATCGCAATAGCAAAGAGCAGTGGGGACAGTGGACACCCCCGCGTTCAATTGTGATGGGATCAGAATGATATCCCATGCTATCCTAATCTGATCTGGTCCCTGGCAACCCGGGATAAAGCCCACCTGATCCCTATGTACATACAAGTTGATGAAAGATGACAATCTATTAACCAGTACTTTTGTAAACAGTTTAATGTCATTATCGATTAATGAGATGGGCTGGTAGTTTTCAACCTCCCCGGATCCGTATTAGGTTTTGGAATAACCAATATATATGTCATACGAGAGGAAAGGGTCTAGTGTGGCTCCATCCCATAGGGCATTAAAATACTGAGTCAAATGAGGGACCAAAAAATCCTGAAACTTGCGGTAATATAGAGCCAGAAAGCCACCTGGCCCCGGAGCAGAACCCATCTTTGTGGATTTAATGGCAGCTATAATCTCACGTGACGTGAAAGGGGCTTCCATACATTCCCTATGACCTAAAGAAATTTTGGGAAGCGACATACCTTGTATGTACTGTGCAGGATTGAGGATCATCCAGTCCCGGGGGTTTGTACAGGGAGGGATAGAGACCTCTAAAGGCTTCCAACACGTTACGAGGGTTTTGGGAATACGTGCCATCAGAACAACGCACCCTGGTCACTGCAAAGGTTTGCATGCAAGGATTCAGTTTATGCGCTAAAAGTGTCCGTAACCTGTCTTTGTGCATGTAGAATTTAGTGAAGGCCCACCGTAAACTCTTCTCCATCTTTGTTGTTAAGGGCAGATTCAGTTCCAGCCTGATCTTATCAATTCGCTGGAGCAGCGAATTGTCTGGTATATGCTTATGATGTTTAAGCAGCAGTTGCAACTCATCATCAAGGGCTTAAATTTGTGCTTTACGAGTTTGGTGAAGCTGGGGGGATAGCTGAATCAGTTTCCAAACAGGGGAGATATCTGCTGTCAAGTTTTCACTGAAGTATTGTTGTCACACCAACTGAGATCGGACAATAGAGATTCATTGAGCCTCCACTGGTGAGAACAAGGGGGAACCGATAGAGCTGACAATGTTATGGAAACCATAGAGTGGTCTGACCATGCTACAGCCTTAATAATAGCCTTGGGTACCAGGGAGGACGAGACAAAAATATGGTCGATACGAAAGTACGTGGAATGCAATGCCAAAAAAAAGTATAATCTCTGGTTACCAGATGGAACTCACACCACGCATCGACTAAGTTAAGAGAAGGTAACATTTTAGCCACCCTTAAACCAGGCTTAGGAGTCCATTTCAGACACGAACGCGCGTGGGTTCGATTTACCTACGGACAATTCTAAGGCGAGATTAGTGTCCCCTCCCCCCCCACAGATAACCTGCCCCTTCAGATATTGCGTTAAGGCGCAAAGCAATTTAATGAAGAAGGCAGCCTGACTCACGTTTGGGGCATAGTAGGAGATAATGGAGCAAAATTGTTCCCCAACTAACCCTTTAACCAAAACAAACCTCCCTTCTGGGTCTCTGATTTCCTGCACATGGCTAAAGGAGACACGTTTTGAAAAATAGATAGCTACCCCTCTAGTTTTGTCGGTCGCATTCGCCAGAAAAAGACCGGGCATTGTTTGTGAAGGAAGGAAGGCCGATAGGGCTTAGGGAAGTGAATTTCTTAAAGCAGCAGTATATCTGCCCTACAAGAGTGATAATATTGAAACCTACAGGGGGGTGTCCTTGACCTAAGAGTACCTAAGAGCTGGTGAGGGTAATGGCTGGGATAACAGTAAATCGTCCAGTGTTTGCTGAATTAAGGATTCAGTAGAGGCAGGAAAAGTACTGACTTGGGCTGGGATGCAGGGGGTGGCAGTGAGCCCCGAGATGCTGCTGTAGAGTGCATATTTGTAGTGGGGCTCCATGTGGCTGCTGTGTTGGAGGAGTGGATGCCATCTTGGTTGAAGCTGCCGAGGATCGAGTGGTCTGCGGCAGGTGAGAACAGGCATTACGACCACCCCCTCCGGCCATGCGCTGTTGTGGGGTCTGTCCGGGAAATGTGGTGGTGCGAGACGCTGGGAAGAAAAGCCTCAGGGCCCCCCACATGGAACAAGTAATGGCCGGCCAAGTGCGCAGACTTTAAAGAGGTTGTAAACCTCAGACAAAAAAAAAAAAACCCTGCAAGACAAAGGCATAATGAGCTAGTATGCATTGCATACTAGCTCATTATGAAATACTTACCTCAGAACGATGCCCCGAATCGGTGTCAGCACTCTGGGAACACAGCCGACATCTTCCACCGGAGTTACTTCGGGGTTCGCGGCTCGGGCACTGTGATTGGTCGGAGCCGTGATGACATCACTCGCGCGCATGTGCACAGCACGAGAAATGGCACCAGCGGGCTGTTTCTTCAATGCGCATGCGCCGACAACGTTGGCAGCAGCGCATATACTGAATATCTCCTAAAGTTTAGGAGATATTCACGGTACCTACAATTAAGCCTTATTATAGGCTTACCTGTAGGTAAAAGTGGTGTAACAGAGTTTACAACCAATTTAAAGTTGGTATCTGTCATTTTCTAATGGTTTAAAAACACCTTGCTGTTTATTTACATTAGAAGGCTGGGGTAAGATTTCAATAAATATGTTGTAAGGAGAGAGGTGTCGTCTCAGTAGGCACTGTATATTTTTCTAGAGGTGAGCCCCCATCCCAATTTTTTGCCAAATCTAAGTACCCCCTGAAGGAGTGCAATTCCTCTAACGGGACTTTTTTCACGGGGTTACCTCTAATAAAGTAGAAAGTAGTAGAAGTTTATAGTTTTGTATAAAAGTATTGTAGTTTATTAATTTAGCATCTAAAAATCATTACACTGCTACTGACACCACACAGACGTGCTTGGAGGAAGTTAAGACAGACCTATGCGGACTCACACCCAACCAGGGAACCTGCATACTTCCTTGGACTCCTGCCCACTTTGATTCGGGGTATTATCTAAATACCTCTTTGCTGCTTAAATTGGGACCCATGATCTGGTTCCACTTATCCCCATTTTTCAGCAGGATTGCACCCCCCACCCTCTAACTCCATCAAACAGGCTGTCTCAAGCCTTCGCAGTGAGGGGAGGACTGTGTCTGTTCCTATATTGGGGATATCCTTTGTGAAGCAACCTCAGTCCACCCTGGTTCTTATTCCTGTGATCCACCTGGTCTCTTCCCCATCTCCTTGAGCCTCGGTTCTGTGATCCCTGTGTGGCCGTGACGGGCGGCAAATTCTTGATTCGCATTGGATGCTGATAATGTCCTTGGGAGTGATTATATGAATCTTAAGGGATGAAATATCCATTTTCACCAATTGTCGTTACCCCTGAAGAAGAGGTCAACCCCTTTTGCTTACCTCGAAACGTCGGGTTCTATGACCATTGGTTCTTTACTTACCTGTATCATTGCATTTGGTCATTTATTCATAGAATTATTTCTTCCCATTTACATGCATCCATTTTATTGTATATATGGTTAGGTCATGTGTAATGATTTTTAGATGCTAAATTAATAAACTACAATACTTTTATACAAAAACTATAAACTTCTACTACTTTCTACTTTATTAGAGGTAACCCCGTGAAAAAAGTCCCGTTAGAGAATAAATATGTTGTGAACTTAGAAAATGAATTTGTTTTCCACATGAATGAATAATCACTAACCTAATTTATTGAGCGAAGATTCTCAAATTTAGTAAATCAGCCTCCATGTGTTGACAGAGCCCATGATGTTTGACAATGACTGCCAGACCTCATGCTGATAACACATGCTCTTTTCCAACCCCTGAGTGTACATTGCAGTATCGCATAACAGCTCCCCATACTAGTTTACATTCTGCTTAAAGTGGTTGTAAAGGCACAAAGTCTTTTACCTTCATGCATTTTATGCATGAAGGTAAAAAACCTTCTGTGTGCAGCAGCCCCCCCAATACTTACCTTAGCCCCCTCTCGATCCAGCGATGTCCACGAGAGCCTTGCCTCTCCGGGGACTCGCACTCCTGATTGACTTTTGGTAGCAGCGGAAGCCATTGGCTCCCGCTGCTGTCAATCACAGCCAGTGAGCCAATCAGGAGACGGAGCCACGGCTTTGTGTGTGAAAGGACACACAGAGCTGAGGTGGGAAGGAGGAGCCAGGAGCGCCGGCATGGGATCCAAGAAAAGGAGGACCTGGGCTGCTCTGTGCAAAACCACTGCACAGAGCAAGTAAAGTATAACAGGTTTGTTATTAAAAAAAACAAAAAAAAAACAGGGCTTTACTATTACTTTAACTACAGGGCTCTGTTATATGATATTTTTAGACACATTTAGGAGTCATGATAGAGCTTCTGATATCAGTAAGAGACCAATCAGCTGAAAGGACAGCAACTGTCAGACTTTAAGGCGCTTATTAAACTACCCATAGATGGATTGAAATTCGTCTGGTTCAGGAGAGACTGGATGACTTTCTATCCATCGCTGGCTGGTCCTGCTTGACAGAAGTTGATCTAACAATTGACTTATGTCGAACAGGACTGTTGGAAAAATGTTCTCAATTAGCCAGCTGCAGTCAATCAGCTGCAGGCACTATTTATTATTATTATTATTATTATTATTATTATTATTATTATTATAATACAGGGTTTATATAACACCAACAGCTGGTGTAGTGCTTTACAATACAAAGGGAGACAGTCTAGTCTAGTACATTCGACCCGTGTGTACTGGAGTTGGTCTGACAGAAGGCAGCCGGGGCATGACCGAAAAAGGTTTGCCAATCAGCTCCCAAATCAGCGCTCTCAGCCAATGTCAGAACACAATAGCACAGCAGGGGAGGTCGCTGTGCTAACATCGGATAATTAGTACAGCGGCTCCCCCTGAGCTGTCAGTTTTTTTTTTCATTGAACCCTGCTGGGTTGAAGGAAAATAAACTACTAGTGTGTACGAAGTTTTAGGGGGGGCCCTTCTCCTGAGAGCTTACAATCTAGTAGGGAGGGCCAAGTAAAACAAAGGGTAATTAACTGTGAGGGATGAACTGATGAGCAAAATAAAAGATTTAGTTGTTAGCCCATGGCAAGATAGGCTTCTCTGAAGAGCTGCGTTTTCAGGGATCACCTAAAGGTGGACAAATAGGAGTTAGCAGGATAGATTGGGGTACAGAGTTTCAGATGATGGGAGAGGCTCTGGGGATGTCCTGGAAAGGAGCATGAGAGGAGGAAACAAGAGAACTAGAGAGCAGGAGATCTTGGAAGGAGTGAAGATGACAGCTTGGGTGATATTTTGAGACAATGTTGGTTATGTAGCTTGAGGCAGAGTTGTAAATGCCTTTGTATGTTGTTGTTAGTATTTTGATTTGTTTTTTGCTGGGCAATCAGAAGCCAGTAGAGGGATTGGCAGAGAGGTGTGGGGGACACTGAGCGGTTGGTAAGGTGGATGAATCTGGCAGCAGCATTCATGATAGAGTGAAGGGGGGATAGCCTGCATAGAAAAATGGCCTATGAAGAAGAAGTTTCAATGGTCAAGGTGAGAGATAGCAAGGGAGTGAATAAGTTGCTTAGTGTCTTCATTGGTTAAATAGGGAAGTACTATATAAATGTTATGGAGGTGAAGTCTACAAGATTAGATCAGTGATTGGAGTTGGTGCTGAAAGGACAGGTCAGATTCCAGATTTATTGTTTTCTGACAGCAGAGAAGTCCCGCTGTCAGAATATAATGGCAAAGCAGGGGGGATTCCTCCATGCACCTTCATTGTGTAAATGGGGGAATCTCCCTCTTTCTGATGGAAATACAAATGAGGCGTTTATGGCTAACCTTGGTGTGCTCTCAGATTCCTTGTCGGAAATGGTATGCAAAGCTAAATAAACAGGTAAATATAATACCATAATGAGTAGGCTTTGCATATGCAATCATTAGAGACTGAATATGCAAATATTTGCTTAAGCCCAGTTGTGGCTGATTCTCTTTGAGAAACCAAATGGCGCATTTGACACATTTTGCTCAATACGTTTCCAGTGTGCTTCTTGGATTTAATGTCTTTTATAACATGTATGTACATGGGCCAGTTCCAGCTATAGTTGCCACTACTTTTTAAAACTTTGGGAATGATTTAGTAAAGGAACACTGCAAAAAAAAACTTGAGTTCATTTGGCTATATACTTTACAGAGATGCAGTGCTTGAGTTATCCACCATCATACCAGTTTACACAAATTAGTAAAGGGACTGTTCACATAGTAAAGCAAATGATTACGTAGCTTAGTGAAAAAGGTAAAGCAATGATTACTGTGAATACTGGATCATGTGCAGGGGAACAATTTGTTTGCTATGTGAACGGTCCATATTCCTTTAGTAATTTAGGCCAGTTCTCTCATATCAGTCATGCACGGCCTATGTAATAAATGTTATATCTAATTATAAATGGTATTTTGTATTATCATTGTAATTGTAAATATTTTCAATGACTTAAAGAGTATAATAGCATTATTGGCTAATTAATTCAGAATAATTGTTATTTATTTTCGGGCTTTGATTGCGAGTGTGCACCACCGACGGCTTGCTCCCGTTGTGATTGATTGTCATTTTGTCAGTACAGAAAACATGGATCCTGTGTTTCTGTAAAGCAGAAACACCAATCCATGTCTTCCACTAGTAAAAGCACCTCCCCCTACACTGAAACATTAGCTAAGCACACAGTTAACCCTTTGAGCGCTCCTGATGTTAACCCCTTCCCTGCCAGTGTCATTAGTACAGTGACAATGCATATTTTTAGCACTGATCACTGTAATCATGTCACTGGTCCCCAAAAAAGTGTCTAAAGTGTCAGTTAGGTGTCCAATTTGTCCCCTGCAAAATGGCAGTCCCACTATAAGTCACTGATCGCCACCATTAATAGTAAAAAAAAATATATATATATAAAGATTAAATGAAGAAAAATATCCCATAGTTTGTAGACGCTATTACTTTTGCACAAACCAATCAATATACGCTTATTGGGATTTTTTTTACCAAAAACTTGTAGCAGAATACATATTGGCCTAAATTGATGAAGAATTGTGATTTTTTAAAAAAAAAATTATGTATTGGACGTGTTTTAGAGCAGAAAGTAAAAAATATTGTGTTTTTTTTTTTCGAAATTGTCAGTCGTTCTTTGTTTCTAGCGCAAAAAGTAAAAACACAGAGGTGATTAAATGACATTAAAAGAATGCTCTATTTTTGGGGAAAAAAGAAATGCATTTTATTTGGGTATAGTGTCGCACAACCGCGCAGTTGGCAGTTAAAGTGGCAAAATGCAATGCACAGATATCTAATAATAAGATTACTGCATTTGTAGCAAAAACATGAAGCAGAATACATACTGGCCTAAATTGATGAAATAAAAAAAAAATAAGTGGATGTGTTTTAGAGCAGAAAGTAAAAAAATATTGTTTTTTTTTAGAAATTGTCGGTCGTTCTTTGTTTCTAGCGCAAAAAATATAAACGTAGAGGTGATCAAATACCAGAAAAATAATGCTCTATTTGTGGGGACAAAAGAAATGCATTTTATTTGGGTACAGTGTCGCACAACCAAGCAGTTGTCAGTTAAAGTGGCAAAATGCAATGCACAGATATCTAATAATAAGATTACTGCATTTGTAGCAAATTCACACATTTGCACGTTATATTTTAAACTGTTTTCTGTGTAAAACTTTTCTTATAGCCATGCAAATCTTATTTGTAGTCACTCCTCTATAATTAAATTGTGTGTTGTTCAATATTTTCCTCAAAAAGTAAAAAAAATTCAAAGACTCTGATAATGGTATACGTGTAAAGAGTTATTAGTATAATATACATTTTTTATCCTATCTTTATTTATATTATTCTCCACATTTGCAGACCAAGATTCTGATAATAGTATGCATATAAAGAGTTTTTAGCATAATATTTTTTATGCTGTCTTTATTTATATTAATCTCCACATTTGCAGACCAAGATTCTGATAATGGTATACATGTAAAGAGTTTTTAGTATAATATGTTTTTATCCCGTCTTTATTTATATTAATCTCCACATTTAAAGACCAAGATTCTGATAATAGTATGCATACAAAGAGTTTTTAGCATAATATTTTTTATCCTGTCTTTATTTATATTAATCTCCACATTTGCAGACCAAGATTCTGATAATAGTATACATGTAAAGAGTTTTAAGTATAATATGTTTTTATCCTGTCTTTATTTATATTAATCTCCACATTTAAAGACCAAGATTCTGATAATAGTATACATGTAAAGAGTTTTTAGTATAATATGTTTTTATCCTGTCTTTATTTATAGTAATCTCCACATTTAAAGACCAAGATTCTGGTAATAGTATACTTGTAGAGTTTTTAGTATAATGTGTTTTTATCCTGTCTTTATTTATTATATTCTCTACATTTAAAGACCAAGATTCTGATAACAGTATACTTGTAAAGAGTTTTTAGTATAATATGTTTTTATCCTGTCTTTATTTATACATTAAAACCTTGGTTTAAGAGTAACTTGGTTTGAGAGCGTTTTGCAAGACAAGCAAATTTTTTAAAATAAATTTTGACTTGATATACAAGTGATGTCTTGATATACAAGTAGTGTCATGTCACAACTGAGTATAAAAGAGAAGAGAGGCGCCTCTAAGTGTAGCAATATGGTTCCATTTAATGAAGGTACAACATTTAGCAACATATTGCTACACTTAGAGGCGCCTCTCTTCTGTTTTATACTCTGTAGCTCCTGCTGGATTTTTTTTCTAATCCCCTTGTGGAGGCTTCCATTTGTGGATGGACATTTTATGGTTACATAACCTATCACATTGCTATAATCTTTTTATATGGACTATAAAATGTAGGACCTATGAATAAATGGTTGTGGAACAAATCAGTTCAGTTTCTATTATTTCTTATGGGGAAATTTGCTTTGATATACAAGTGCTTTGGAATACAAGCATGTTTCTGGAACGAATTATGCTCACAATGCAAGGTTTTACTGTATTATTCTCCACATTTACAGACCAAGCTGCTCATAAAACATTTGAGCAAACTATAACACTACTGTGGTTGATTGGGTACTTGCAGCAAGTGTTAAAATGTTAACACTTTGAATACGAATACATTTTTGTAACAACAGTAGCAATGTTATGGTTTGACCCAATCATTTCCCCCTCGTCACTTAATCTGCATATTAATATGAAGAAAATGATAAATGCATGTGAAAGTAAAAACAGGAATTAACATAATAAAATGATATTATTGCCGATATTAATTAAAAGAAAAAAAACAATTGTTGCAATAGTGGTAAATAACTGCACACCTTTAACCCAAAGACTCATTCATAAACCATAAGGTTCCTAAAAAGTGGTTTTAAATTCCTTTACACCGACATTGAGCTACAGGTCACAATGTCCCAGTTGCCTGTAAATAATCAATGAAGGTTTTAGTTTGTGTCCCATTACCTCAACAGTAATGTGTACTGCATGCATTCCTATGAACAAAAGAAAGCAAAAGCTGATGAAATAATCACATAAAGTACTTACCTCTGAGGAAGGTCAGAAAGAGAAAAATCCATAGGGAAAAACCATAAGCTAGAAATCTCAGACAGTTCCCCAGAAGCATTGTATTAGCAATACAGGGCTAGGGGGATGAAGTCAATGCAATTCACACACTGAACTGATAAAGATCCAGCACTGAATCTTTTTTAGCTGTTGTCTAAATAAAGCATCTTCACTGAAAAAGCAGCAGGAACAGTAAAACATTGTACCCCACAGGTGACATAAACTTCCAGCTGTTGCTACATTTCTGAATCTTGCATAAATCGTGCTAGGCAGGTAGCACTGGATTCTTCTTTTCACTACAGAGAGAAATGACAAGCAAGAAGGATAAAGAGAGCCAATAGATATTGTTCATTGGATAAAGAGGGATGTCAGTGCTTTGCTGTGTATGTAAAGAGCATGCTGCATGGAGAAGACTAGAGAGAGTAAAGGATGCTCAGAGCTCTGGAGCACAAAGCAGCTTATACACCTAGGAGATCTGCTCTCTCTTTTTACTGTTCTCTACAGCCTCTTAGTCATCAGATGGGTCAGCAGTGTTACTAGCACAAATTGTATAGAGCCCCACTAGCTTAAACAGGGTTCTTTCTTGGCAAGATATGCACGCACTCTATGTATTTCACTTAAAATACTGGATAGATTATTACATTGCATAAGAATATTGCATAATCAATGGTGCATGATTTTATTTTAAGTTACTTTATAGGGTGCTAAGTTTCATTTAATAAAATTGATGCCTGGAAATCTTGTTACTGTCTTGGCTGTATTTTTTCTTGTAAAAATAAAAGCTTTATTAGGTAAAAAAAAATAGAGAATTTTAAATGAGAACTTACTTAATAAAATAAATTGCAGCTCTTTGCCAGGAATGGGTATATATTTTATTATAGCCCCACTCTGGAATAACATTTTCTACCACCCCTCCCTCCCAACTCCTGTAATCAATGCTTACAACCTTTTTTTACCACTAATCTAGCACTGTGATTACACCCCAAGACCACTGGTACCCTGTGGTGACATCAGAACCCCACCTGCGGCCATGCAATGGGAACCGTCCACATTGTGCAGGCAGTAAAGTGGACGTTTAAAGAAGGACTCCAAGCAAGAAGTAAATAGAAGAGGGCTGCAGCATCATCAGACAGCAGATTAACCGACTGGCCAACAGTAATTTTACTGCTGGCCGGCGGCTTGAGCGGGCAGCACGATGTACCCTGCCCATGCGCCCTGGGCGTGCAGTGGCACGATCTGCGACCACTGTGTCCTGAGGACACAGCAAATTGCGGTGTTTGGTATCTGTGCAATCACATGACATCTAGCAAACAACAGTCGTAAATGGAATCCTTCTATAACATCATAGTTTACTATTGTGTGTGATCTGTGACTGGTTACCAGTGATCACATGGTACCTGGGCCAATCACAGCACCTTGTGCCATATAATAGCTGTGGCCAATCACAGCATCACAATAGTAAACAATGAGTCGATGAGTCAAACGATTGTTGTTTTAGTGATCATCACTGTAACAAGCAATCACAGTGTAAAAAAAAAAAAAGACCCCCCCCCCACAAGTAGTACAGTGTCACTATGGTGACACAGAACTACTCTGATGAGGGTATGTAAAAAATCATTGTTAAAGAAAAAAATGGGGGGGCACAGGCTGGAGGAAAAATTACGAGCTCGGTTTTAGAAACATTGAGTTTGAGGCAGTGGTGTGACATCCATGTTGATGTCAGTTAGTAAGTTAGTAATGCGAGAGGAGACTGAAGGAGTGAGGTGAGGAGTAGAGAGATAGATTTGTGTGTCGTCAGCATAGAGGTGGTACATTTATCATTTATTTATTACAGTATCCCTGATCGAATCACCACCACACCAGTCATATGATGATGCTGTAATGCACTTGTGACAGTATGTAAAAAAATGTATTTATTAATTTTCCCCAAAAAATTGTGCCAAAAATATTACAACTTCATTAACCACTTCCCGCCTAGCCTATAGCAGAATGACGGCCAGGCGGTGGTTCTGTTATCCTGACTGGGAGTCATATGATGCCCTGCAGGATAACAGCTGCATCGCGGCGATCGGTGGTGCGGTATGTCAGTCTGACACACCGCTACACTGATCTCAGTAAAGAGCCTCCAGTGGAGGCTCTTTGCCACGTGATTAGCCGTGTCCAATCACGGCTGATCACGATGTAAACAGGAAGAGCCGGTGATCGGCTTTTCCTCACTTTTGTCTGACAGACGCGTGTAGAGGAGAGCCGATGGGCGGCTCTCCTGACAGGGGGGTCTGTGCTGATTGTTTATCAGCGCAGCCCCCCCTCGGATGCTAACACTAGACCACCAGGGAAGCCGCTAGGACCACCAGGGAAGCCCCCAGCATGTAGATGGCCAGGTACATCCCCCACGGCCATCCACATAAAGTCAATGCCCAACATATGCCAATCAGTGCTCACAAATGGGCACTGACTGGCACCTCTATGGCGCAATAAAAATTAGTGATGCCCAGCAATGCCACCCATCAGTGCCACCCATCACTGTCCATCAGTGCCACCTATCCATGCCCATCCGTGCCCATCAGTGCCCAGCTATCAGTGCCCATCTGTGCCACCTATCAGTGCCACCCATAAGTGCCCATCAGTGCCGCCTATGAGTGCCCATCAGTGCCGCCTATGAGTTCCCATCAGTGCCGCCTATGAGTGCCCATTAGTGCCACATACCAGTGCCACCTATCAGTGCCCATCAGTGCCACCTATCAGTGCCCATCAGTGCCACCTATCAGTGCCCATCATCAGTGCCACCTCATTGGTGCCACCTCATTGGGGCCACCTCATCGGTGCCCATCAGTGCCGCCTTATCAGTGCCCATCAGTGCAGCCATATCAGTGCCCGTCATTGAAGAAGAAAACGTACTTATTTACAAAAAATTTTAACAGAAACAAAGAAAAACTTTTTTTTTTCAAAATTTTGGGTCTTTTGTTATTAGTTGTGCAAAAAATAAAAATCGCAGAGGTGGTCAAATACCACCAAAAGAAAGCTCTATTTCTGGGAACAAAATGATAAAAAATTTGTTTGGCTACAGTGTAACATTACTGCACAATTGTCATTCAATTTGCAACAGCGCTGAAAGCTGAAAATTGGCCTGGGCAGGAAGGTGTATAAGTGCCTGGTATAGAAGTGTTTTTTAAACTTGTTATGTCTCTAAATAAATAGCTTGAACTGTCTACTTTCCCATAAGGGGTATTTGTACTGTCCTGGCATTTTAAGGCCTCAAGAAATAGGATAAGCAGTCAGTACATCAGGCATGATCAATTTTCAAATATATATACCATAGTTTGTAGACTCTATAACTTTCACACAGACTCAATAATAAACACCGATTTGAGTTATCCTTACCAAAGAAATGTAGCAGAATACATTGTGGCCTAAATTTATGAAGAAAGATTATTTGTTTGCAAATTTCTAAAACAGAAACTAATGCCGCGTACACATGAGCGGAATTTCCGACAGAAAGAGTCCGATGGGAGCTTTTCATCATATATTCCGACCGTGTGTATGCCCCATCGGACTTTTTCCATTGAAAAGTCAGAAGGACTTAGATAGAGAACATGTTCTATATTTTTCAGACAGAACAAATTACTATCAGAAAAAACACTCGTTTGTATGCTGTTCCGACGCACCAAAAACGACGCCTGCCCTGAAGCAAGTATAGTGCCTTGCAAAAGTATTCACCCCCTTGGCTTTTTACCTATTTTGTTACATTACAGCCTTTAGTTCAATGTTTTTTTAATCTGAATTATATGTGATGGATCAGAACACAATAGTCTAAGTTGGTGAAGTAAAATTAGAAAAATATATGCAATAAACTATTTTTCAGAAATAAAAAAATGATAATTGGCATATATGTATGTATTCCCCCCTTTGTTATGGAGCCCATAAAAAGCTCTGGTGCAACCAATTACCTTCAGAAGTCACATAATTAGTGAAATGATACCCACCTGTGTGCAATCTAAGTGTCACATGATCTGTCATTACATATACACACCTTTT
This sequence comes from Aquarana catesbeiana, assembly GCF_042186555.1. Taxonomy (NCBI): domain Eukaryota; kingdom Metazoa; phylum Chordata; class Amphibia; order Anura; family Ranidae; genus Aquarana; species Aquarana catesbeiana. The sequence goes on from NC_133324.1 coordinate 573,076,839, forward strand.
TGAAAGGCCCCAGAGGCTGCAACATCTAAGCAAGAGGCACCACTAACCAAACACTGCCATGAAGACCAAGGAACTCTCCAAACAAGTAAGGGACAATGTTGTTGAGAAGTACAAGTCAGGGTTAGGTTATAAAAAAATATCCAAATCTTTGATGATCCCTAGGAGCACCATCAAATCTATCATAACCAAATGGGAAGAACATGGCACAACAGCAAACCTGCCAAGAGACGGCCGCACACCAAAACTCATGGGCTGGGTAAGGAGGGCATTAATCAGAGAGGCAGCACAGAGACCTAAGGTAACCCTGGAGGAGATGCAGAGTTCCACAGCAGAGACTGGAGTATCTGTACATAGGACGACGATAAGCTGTACGCTCCATAGAGTTGGGCTTTATGGCAGAGTGGCCAGAAGAAAGCCATTACTTTCAGCAAAAAACAAAATGGCACGTTTTGAGATTTCAAAAAGGCATGTGGGAGACTCCCAAAATGTTTGGAGGAAGGTGCTCTGGTCTGATGGGACTAAAATTGAACTTTTTGGCCATCAAAGAAAATGCTATGTCTGGCGCAAACCCACACATCACCCAAAGAACACTATCCCCACTGTGAAACATGGTGGTGGTAGCATCATGCTGTGGGGATGTTTCTCAGCAGTCGGGACTGGGAAACTGGTCGGAGTTGAGGGAAAGATGGATGGTGCTAAATACAGGGATATTCTTGAACAAAACCTGTACCACTCTGTGTGTGATTTGAGGCTAGGACGGAGGTTCACCTTCCAGCAGGACAATGACCCCAAACACACTGCTAAAGCAACACTTGAGCGGTTAAAGGGGAAACATGTAAATGTGTTGGAATGACCTAGTCAAAGCCCAGACCTCAATCCAATAGAAAGTCTGTGGTCAGACTTAAAGATTGCTGTTCACAAGCGCAAACCATCCAACTTGAAGGAGCTAGAGCAGTTTTGCCAGGAGGAATGGGCAAAAATCCCAGTGGTAAGATGTGGCAAGCTCATAGAGACTTATCCAAAGTGAATTTGAGCTTTGAGAGCCACAAAAGGTGGTTCTACAAAGTATTGACTTTAGGGGGGTGAATAGTTTTGCACATTGACTTTTTCTGCTATTTTGTCCAATTTGTTGTTTGCGTCACAAAAAAAAAAAAAAACATCTTCAAAGTTGTGGGCATGTTCTGTAAATTACATGATGCAAATCCTCAAACAATCCATGTTAATTCCAGGTTGTGAGGCAACAAAACACGAAAAACGCCAAGGGGGGGGGGATACTTTTGCAAGGCACTGTACGAGATGGAAGCTATTGGCTACTGGCTATTGAACTTCCATTTTCTAGTCCCGTCGTACGTCACCGCGTTCTTGACGGTCAGACTTTGGTGTGACCGTGTATATGCAAGACAACGGAATTCCGTCGGAACTCCGTCAGAAAAACCTTCAGAGTTTATTCCGACTGCAAAACCGGTCGTGTGTACAGGGCATCAGAAGCGTGTTTTTTTTCACCCCAGTGATGATTAAATACTATCAAAAGAAACCTCTTTTTGTGTGAAAAAAATAAAATTAATTTAATTTGCATACAGTGTTGCATGACCGCACAATTGCCAGTTAAAATAGCACAATGCTAAATAGCATAAAATGCCCTGATAATAACGAGGGTAAAACCTTCCAGAGGCCAAGTGGTTAAGGTAAGTAAAAACAGGCATTTAGATAGGGACTGTTTTCCAGCAATTATGTAGATCATTGATCCCAGAAAGAAAATTCAAAGAGGAACTTTAGTCCACCTTCCAGGTAGCTCTGCCCCCTTAGGTGCCACCATTATAGCACATGCACAGATGTGCCCACGGGCTCTGCCCAGCCTTCAGGTTCTTTACACAATTACACATGCGCAGGTGATTTTCAGGCAGATAGGGAAGATACAATAAATGCAGCTTAGTATTCATTAATCCATTATTTTGGGTTCCTTAGACATATGCATGGAGGTAATGCATGGTAAAGCTTTGTAATGGTATGGTAAAGCGAACTCAAGCAATCTTATACGGGACTGATTACAGCAGAAAAAAATGTTATTGTTTGTCAGAGTTTACTGTACATTTTTAATATTATTGGTCACACTGCTACATTACAAATAAAACCTCACAAGTCTTTTTTTTTTCTAGTACGTTGCATGGATTTGCAATAAATAACTCTTAAAATGACTCTATCTTTCCCTGCTTCATACATCAATCAGGTTAAAGCATCATGTAGGTATAAGTAGATCTATTCACTTTTTTTGTTTTTCCGGGATAGAATTATTGAGGTTTATGATGTGATGAAAGATAACAAACAAACACAGCGAGAGTGTCATTCTGTCTTGAATATAGATTTCTATAACATTTAAATACATTTCATTTGGAGGCTTTTTTTCAGACAATCACATGACACTGTTCTGTATAATGAGACCCAGACACACTAACACACATGTGTTTGCTTCTATGAACACTCTGTCAAAAGGAAGAAGAGCATATTTTTTTTTTTTTTTTTTTTACAGTTCTGTCCGCTATGGAACAAAGTACTGTACATGTAATACTTTGTCCTATGTTTCCAGCTATAGTTATAAGGTCGGACCTTCCCCTCTCCCCTCTTACTGCGGCTGATCAGTTTTGAAGGAGATGACTGATTTATAACTGCAGTTTTCCTGGCTCTGAGCACTTTCCCAAGACAAGCAATGGCAAGAGGAATGCAGAAACGGAGACGTCTCTCCTCCTTCTGCATTCCTCTTGCCATTGTTTTTCTCAAGAATGTGGTCAGAGACTGGACAAGCTTTTTTTTTTTACAGTTCTGTCCGCTATGGTACAAAGTACATGTAATATTTTGTCCTATGTTTCCAGCTAAAGTTATAAGGTCGTACCTGCCCCTCTCCCCTCTTGCTGCGGCTGATCCGACAACAGTTTTGAAGGAGATGACTGATTTATAACTGCAGTTTCCCTGGCTCTGAGCACTTTCCCGAGACAAGAAATGGCAAGAGGAATGCAGAAACGGACACGTCTCTCCTCCTTCTGCGTTCCTCTTGTCATTGTTTGTCTCGAGAATGTGGTCAGAGACTGGACAAGCTGCAGTTATAAATCATCTATCTCCATTATAGCTGTTGTTGAATCAGCTGTGATGGTGGTGGTGGGGAGGGGGCAGTTAAAGTGTTACTAAACCCAGTAATATGAAAATAGTTCACCTGCCCCCCCACAGTGCCCACAGCTTATAAGTCTTCTTTTTACATTAAAATATTGCCACTATATACCTTTTTGGCTGATCTGTATACTGCAGTCAGTGATAAACTGCACAGTTTCTCCAGTGCTGAGAGTTACATAGTTAAAAAGTTAGGTTGAAAAAAGACACAAGTCCATCAAGTCCAACTTATGTGTGTGATTATATGTCAGTATTACATTGTATATCCCTGTATGTTGCGGTCGTTCAGGTGCTTATCTAATAGTTTTTTGAAACTATCAATGCCCCCTGCTGAAACCACAGCCTGTGGAAGGGAATTCCATATCCTTGCCTCTCTTACAGTAAAAAACCCTCTACGTAGTTTAAGGTTAAACCTCTTTTCTTCTAATTTTAATGAGTGGCCACGTGTCTTATTAAACTCCCTTCTGCAAAAAAGTTTTATCCCTATTGTGGGGTCACCAGTAAGGTATTTGTAAATTGAAATCATATCCCCTCTCAAGAGTCTCTTCTCCAGAGAGAATAAGTTCAGTGCTCGCAAACTTTCTTCATAACTAAGATCCTCCAGACCCTTTATTAGCTTTGTTGCCCTTCTTTGTACTCGCTCCATTTCCAGTACATCCTTCCTGAGGACTGGTGCCCAGAACTGGACAGCATACTCCAGGTGAGGCCAAACCAAAGTCTTGTAGAGTGGGAGAATTATCGCTTTATCCCTGGAGTTAATTCCCTTCTTAATGCATGCCAATGTTCTATTTGCTTTGTTAGCAGCAGCTTTCCATTCTAGATTCCATTGTGCGACCAATGCAACCAGGGGTATGTGTGAATGTTGTTACCTCGGTAGCTATTATAGGGGGCTAAGGTAGGGGATCCCCTCATGTAATTTTTATGGGGGGAAGGATGATTAGGGCTGGATGTACGGCCACACTAGACATGTATTGGCCTTTTTATGAGAACCCCATTATGAGATTTTTCTCCTTCAAACCCCCCACAAACAACCCCCCCCTCCCCCTTCCCCATGTATGGGAAGTTAAATTATAAGGAATATAAATATGGGTCCATTTAGAGACTTATATGTCCACTGGCAAGGTATTATGGTCCCCAAACTTATGGGTGTCACCGTCCCTCCACTAGTGGATATATGGATCTGTATTCTATATGGTAATAGACCTATTCCAAATTACTGTATTAAACCACCCAAAGAAGCTCCTCACAATGTATAACAGGCAAATGTGGAAATCCTAAATACGACTTAATGTTAACCATCTGGGAATAAAATAGGTAAGATGGCTACTATAAGCTATAGCCCCTACCTAACAAGACGGAAAGGGAACGCATGTACCAGAGGCAGTACAATTGGAAGTATATGTGAGGATATATGTGAAGGTCTATGAGGTTTCATTAGTTAAATCCCATGGCAACCGGATTTTTTAACATAATGGATGCAATGTATCTTACCAGTAATAATAATGTGATGTATATATAATGGTTCTATACCCGTGCCCTTAAGTTGGGAATATAACACAGCTTTGTGATGCCCCCAGGGGAGGATCGTTACTGATCCACCTTTGCTGACACTACAGGGAAGGTGGTAATGCCCACGCCACCTCTCTAAGGTGCGATTGGACATCCCACACAATAGGGGTGTGTCGAAGAGAACGGCTCCTTACAAATGGACGTAGCGCGTGGCGTGCTGGCACCGTCGCTGAGGACGTCAATGACGAAACGCGTACGACGGCGCCACGCACGCTATGTCACTTCCGGGTACGGACCCCTTTGGAACGCAGGTGGAGCGCAAACACCTCCAACCAGCGGTACGCTGTTGCTCTCACACTCAGCCTGACTCCAGGCACGTTCCACTTGTGGTACCCGCACCCTGGTATGGTACAATTGACGAACTACTGCTGGATCTTTTAATTTTAATTTTACTTAGTTTTTATTTATTTTATTTTTAACTTTTTGGTGTATCCTTTATGGAGACTTATAAATAAACAAACTTTTACCTACTACACCATGGGAGCCTTTTATTCCTTTTCTCTATGAGGGAGCCGCTATGAATATATCCTAACTAACTACACGGAGAGCGGGCATCATCCTGCAGGCCCTATTTGATCGTGGTGGAGAGGAGATCACAGTTGAGATACTTCATGCTGTTTGCCCCTTTTGGGGTTGCTGGCTTCGGTGAGTGGGGACCCTTGAGGGGGAGCACAAAAGTCACTAAGACCACCTGAGAGCACCCTAATCACGGTTTTCTTGAAGGGAAGTTTGAACACTGGCTTTGAAGAGATTTATCACTTTATGGACTATAATTAATCACCAATTAACTGATATATATTTGCATTAATTGGGTAGAGGTGCACTTTTATGTTTTATGGTATATGATATCTGTTTATGCTAATGATGGAGCACCCTATGGATTAAGATCATTTTATATATCACAAATTTATTTGTATATATATATTTTTTTGCACTAATGATGTAGAGGTGCATTTTTATATATATTTTTACACTTTCAGTTAAGTCACTATCATTTCTGGTGGTATTCTGGTGAAGACCTACCACAGTTGTAGGTGTTTAGTCCACACACCCCCAATTGGTGTGTTGACGTGTTTTTTTGGTTTATATGTTTATTGGTTTATGTGTTTTTATGGTTTTGTTAACTACACCACTGGAGTTCCTTTTCGATTAAACAATAATTAATAATCGTTGGTGGTACTGGGTACCACCAATAGGAGATATGGTGGTATTAACTGCCTTAGAAATTTGGTATAGCTTACACTAGTACACCAGGACACTCAGGGATCACATAAAACCCCCCACCCCACTATACCATCCCATATAATCTCACAGGGAGCGCCATACCCCATTATAAACTTGTAGTATTCTGTGGAGGATCCTTAGAGAGGCTCCTTTAGGGGGGCTGCATACCTCAATCTTCTGTCCTAAGCGCAGCCTTCATACATACTCATAACTAAGATCCTCCAGACCCTTTATTAGCTTTGTTGCCCTTCTTTGTACTCGCTCCATTTCCAGTACATCCTTCCTGAGGACTGGTGCCCAGAACTGGACAGCATACTCCAGGTGAGGCCAAACCAAAGTCTTGTAGAGTGGGAGAATTATCGCTTTATCCCTGGAGTTAATTCCCTTCTTAATGCATGCCAATGTTCTATTTGCTTTGTTAGCAGCAGCTTTCCATTCTAGATTCCCCCAGAGATTCACCCCCTAGTACGTAGATTGTATTCATATTTTTTGCCACCCAAATGTATTACTTTACATTTTTCTACATTAAACCTCATTTGCCATGTAGTTGTCCACCCCATTAATTTGTTCAGATCTTCTTCCAAGTTATTGCCCTGCTTAGCTTAGTGTCATCCGCAGAGATTGAACTGTTTACCCCATCCTCCAGGTCATTCATGAACAAATAAAACAGGATTGGTCCCAGCACAGAACCTAGGGGGATCCCACTTCCCACCCCTGACCATTCCGAATTTTCCCCATTTATTACCACCCTCTAAACCCGCCCTTGTAGCCATTTTTCAATCCATGTACTCACCCTATGGTCCATGCAAATGGACCTTACTTTGTATAGTAAACATTTATGGGGAACTGTGTCAAATGCTTTTGCAAAATCCAGATACACCACGTCTACGGGCCTTCCTTTATCTAGAGGGCAACTCACCTCCTCATAGAAGGTTAATAGATTGGTTTGGCAAGAACAATTCTTCTTGAATCCATGCTGATTACTGCTAATTATACCATTTTCATTACTAAAATCCTGTATATAGCCCCTTATCATCCCCTCCAAAATCTTGCATACTATTGATGTTAGGCTAACTGGTCTGTAATTCCTAGTGGTGTATTTTGGCCCTTTTTTAACCGGTTGTTGACCAGCCGCTGTCTTTATACTGCGGCAGGTCGGCACGTTCCTGTGAGCCATCACAGCTGTAAGCCGGCCCTTTAAGCAGGGATAGCAGGCATGCACACGCCCGCTGTAATGCGGGGGGAACTGATGCGAGTGGCCGGCGGTTACGGTGACCGCGGGCCACATGCGATCACGGGCATGAGAGCCAGAACAGGGACGTGTGTGTGTAAACACACAAATCCCTGATCTGTGAGGAGAGGAGAGACAGATCGTGTGTTCCTACTAGCTAGGAACAACAATCTTTTTCCTCCTCTAGTCAGTTCCTTCCCCCTACAGTTGGAACACACACTGAGGGAACACATTTAGCCCCTTGATCGCCCCCTAGTGTTAACCCCTTCCGTGCCAGTGACATTTACACAGTAATCAGTGCATTTTTATAGCACTGATCGCTGTATAAATGTCAGTGGTCCCAAAAAAGTGTCAAAAGTGTCTGATCTGTCCACAACAACGTTGCAGTCCCAATAAAAAATGCGGATCACCGCCATTACCAGAAAAAAAAAATTATAAAAATGCCATAAAAATGCCATATATCTTTCCCATAGTTTGTAGACGCTATAACTTTTACACAAACTTTTACACAAACCAATCAGTATACGTTTATTGCTATTTTTATTAGCAAAATTTATCGAAGAATATATATTGGCCAAAACTGATGAAGAAATTTTATTTTTAAAAACATTTTGGGGATATTTATTATAGCAAAAAGTAAAAAATATTGTTTTTTTTTCAAAATTTACGCTGTTTTTTTTCGTTTATAGCGCAATAAATAAATAACGCAGAGGTGATCAAATACCACCAAAAGAAAGCTCTATTTGTGGGAAAAAAAGGATGTCAATTTTGTTTGGGTACAGCGTTGCATGACCACGCCGACGCAGTGCCGTATCACAAAAAATGGCCTGGTCATTAAGCAGGCAAATCTTCCAGTCTGTAAGTGGTTAAATATTGGTGCTACATTGGCTTTTCTCCAATCAGCTGGTACCATTCCAGTCAGTAGACTGTCAGTAAAAATTAGAAACAATGGTTCGGCAATTACTTGACTGAGTTCGCTAAGTACCCTCAGGTGAAAGCCATCTGGTTCTGGTGATTTATTAATCTTAAGTTTCCAAAGTCTATTTCTAATCTTTTTTTTGCTCTCCTCCATTATGTGTCTTTCATGTTCTGTCTTAGCCGCCCTAATTGCACCCTTACAAATCATTCTTTGTAAAGTCTGAATGCTGACGATGATCCCTCAGCCTTGTATTTTTTGAACGCCTTCTCTTTTGCTATTATATGCATTTTTAGATTGGAGTTAAGCCATCCAGGACTTTTGTTCGCTCTTTTAAATTTATTTCCCAATGAGACGCACTGGCTAATGCCCTTATTTAAATTGCTCTTAAATCAAACCCATCTCTCCTCTGTGTTCTTTGTTTCTAAGATTTTATCCCAATTTATATCTTCCAGCAAGGTTCGTAAGAGTTCAGGTAGGAGATTTCCACTACAGCCTGTATACACGCCCACATGTGTGATGTCAATATCATGTGACCTGGCTAGATCTGAGAACAAGTAAATGTTCTCTTCAGCATAAAAGACACAACTGAGCATGTGCAGGTTGGCTACTCTGCCTGTGTTAGCTGGCTTTCTCTAGATAGACAGTGCAGGAGGGGGAGGATCTGTGCATACAAGATAAAACACAATGCAGAGGATTAAACCCTTAAAGCGGAGTTCCACCTGTTTTTTTAGTTTAGTAAAAGTCAGCAGCTACAAAAAGTATAGCTGCTGACTTTTAATAAACAGACACTTACCTGTCCCACAGTCCAGAGATGTGGGCGCCCAAAGCCTCGCTCCTCTCCCCCCCTCTCCGCGGCACCATCATAGCAACTGTGGGCACCCGGCCGTGACAGCTTACGGCTTCACGACCAGGCATGCACTGCGCATGAGTGAGTCACGCTGCACTCTGCTATTGGCCAGGCAATCTTCTGAGACCTGTGACATGTCCCAGAAGATCGCTGGCAGGGAGAGGCCGCCTAGGGCGAGAGGAGGAGTTGCCTAGGCAGCCAAGAAGAGGAAGGTGGAAGTGGGACAGGAAGTCCCACTAAAAAGAAGGTACACACTCCCCCCCAAAAAAATTACATGCCAATTGTGGCATGTCAGGGGGTGAGGAGTTCTTAAAGTGGAAGTTCCCCTTTTGGGTGGAACTCCGCTTTAAGTTCCACAGTGAGTATAACAAGCATGCTATGCGGCATATACAGACTGATTTTACTGTTGTGGGTTTAGTAACACTTTAAGACCTCATAACTAGTGTTATAGTGTCACATGTACTTTGTCCTATAGTGGATACAACTGTAAGATAACAACATAAGATTATAATGCTAGATCTTCAAGTTAGGTATTGTAACAATGTGTGTCACCTAATGTTAGTTGCAGCTCTTAGACCCCTTTTACACTGGGGTGGTGCGGGCATTAGCGGTAAAGCGCCGCTAGTTTTAGTTAAAAAGGGGTTAAAAGCGCCTGCTTAGTGCAGCTTTCCAAGTCCTTTAAAGGTGCTTTGAAAGCGGAGCCCATTCATTTCAATGGGCAAGGGTAGTGGAGGAGCGTTGTATACACCGCTCCCCCACCGCCCCAAGGATGCTGCTTGCAGGACTTTTTTTCCTGTCCTGCAAGCACACCAACCCAGTGTGAAAGTACTCAGGCTTTCACACTGGGGCTGCAGAAGAGGCTGTTTAGAGGCGCTATTTTTAGCGCAAAAACCCCTGTAAAGAGCCTCGGTGTGAAAGGGGTCTTAGGGTAAGAATAAACACATAATAGATTATCTGTGCTTAAACCTGAACTCTAAGCAGACATAAAAAACTAACATTTATGTAGTTGTGTAATCAATACATTCATATTTTTTAAATGCAAGCAGTGTAAGTACCTGTGTGACGTGTCTCGTGAAAACCATGTACTGCAGGCGTGAGTTTGAGAGGAAGAAGCAGTACAAAAAGCCAATCTGTTCATGTTCTGATAAGAAGCATGCTGATAGGAGATAGAAGAGTAATGAGCTCACCACTGAGCTGCTTCTTATTTCACTATTTAGTCACAGGCTGTGGGCAGGCCCAGGATAACCTGGGCTCAGAGGAAGTGAGTGGAATGATGCTGGCCATCAGATTGAGGACATCTAGTAGCAGGGAAAAGTACTGAAGAATAAATCTCTGTACTGAGACGAAATTTTGCAGCAAAAGTTAATTTTATTATTTTATCTTTTATGGGCTAGTAATTTTTTATCATGTTTTTGGTTGAAGTTCTGCTTTAATTGTAAGGTACTAATTTTGTATTAATGAAGATTGAAGTCCTCTTTTATTAGTGCAACAAAAAAGTTTATTGTTTGGCAATCATTATTAGATATATCTTAAGGTGTCTTAAGAACAGTTGCCATAGAAGATCCCCATGCACAAATCTTTTACTTTTCTAGATAGATAACAGAGTTTCACTGCTCTTGTATATATATTCAGTTCATGTGTAAGATACAAAAGAAAGAACACTCTAGGCATCGCCGATTCTGCTTTCATTAATTCGTAGAAAAAACTAGCATATTTTAAAAACAGCTAATCTGGTCAATGGTCATTTGTTATCTGCAAGCTTTCTCAAGGCAAGCAACACTTATATTTAAGGAACAAAAAAAATAATAATTTGAAAAGATCCCTCGGTATAAGTTTGAATCATTTGCATCACAATTTGCATTTACTTTGAGAATTTTTTTTTTTTAGATGTTTTTGTTGTTGTAGTAATACTGATGAGTGGTGACTCAATTAGGTCTTTGTGATCAAGCAAAATGTTTAAAGTTTATGTGAATCCTGGCGTCAATGTTCTTATTAATGAGTCTAACCGTACACATTCACTAAAGAATCTTGTATTCTGCTGCCATCTTCTGGTAATATTGGTGCACAACAACTACAGAATTGGAATTACTTGAAGTTGGAGTTGGACAATCAAATATTAATCATTAATTAAGCAGCTATTATAGTTACAAAGTTCAATAGGCTAAATGAGGCACTTGTCCATCAAGGTCATCCTCTCAGATCATTCAGCTTTGGTCCAGCGTGTGATAAAACAAAACATCTGGTACAACTGTTGCCAATTTTGCCACAAGTTGAAAAACAAAAGTACTTAATTCCACTCCAGGTCCATTTATAACTTCAAAACATTCACAAATTATTTATTAGCAATTATAACTGCTGATCATTTTAGTAAAAAATAAACCTCAAATTTTCATTTCAATTATTTTCAATTATTTTCTCTGATTGTTCGGTATTCCACATCTTACCCAATCTTAATCTAAAGAACCACTTCATAAACTTATGTAAAAATTGATTTCTTAAATATTCAAGATGCAAGATATTTCTATTTGACTAAGTGGAACTATCATCTATAGCATCATCTTTAAACAAGCAGCCTTTAAAATGTTTTCACTGAACCTAATAGATTAAAAAGTGCATGTTAATCACAAAACTTTAACAAAAAAGCAATTTGCGCAGGAAAACTGTATGGATTTAGGCATGAAACCAATCACACTAAAAACTCGATTTTAGGTTTACATATATTCCTGTTATTACTAAATAAAAAAAATCCTATTTCATATACTAAAGTTAGATCCACATTACATCTTTTATTACTTTGGCCCAAGGACATACTTCTGTTTGATTTGCCACTTTATTCATAAATTCAGGATTTAAGCGAACAAAAAAATAAACAATCTCTTGAGAATCAATTTGCTTACATTTTAACTTTTTTTTTTTTATTCCACGCCATAAAGACATGCAAGCACAAGGGTATTTTTATGTCTGCACATGTCTATACTTGATTTCTTAGCCCCTATTCTTCTGGACCAGGAAAGTAAGATGTTTTAGTTTAAAATATCCATGTATTAGACCTGCCCTGCTATGGATCCTGCACTGTAAAATACTTAAATAAGAAAGCTCACACTAGAATATGCTGAACTTTGCTCCTACACACTCACATGCTATTTTAGCTGGGGTGTTTTATGAAGTCAGTGGGCCTGCGTGAAAGATCATAAGCTGGGCACACTGCTTGATTAAAAATGTACTTAGTGTGCCACAGTAAGGAGTAAGCATAGTTTTCATTGTGCCAGGGGTATTACTAGGATCATAAAAGGCCTAGGGCACCTTTGGGTACATCAAGTATAAGAGTAATGCGGCGTGGTTGTGGTCCCGAGGTGGGGGTGGGCAGTACAGAGTGGGGTCAGGGCATCATGGAGGAATATATTTGGAGAGTTTTATTCCATCTATGGCTACCCTGAAGCTGGTGGGAGGGGACAGGAGGAGAAACTGGCAGGAGAGGAGCAACAGATACAGGCAATCAGTGTTGTGCGGGGCATATAAGAGCAGAGGGGTGGCATGTTCCAGGACAGAGGTGGAGCGGCAGAAGCTCATTCATGGGTGCAATGTGTTGGACACAGTGGGCCAAACTCCCTCTCAGGGCCCATGTGCACCACACACATTGCATACATGGATGATACGCCACTGTATTTTAGTGAAAAGCAGATGAATTGATTAAATGTCAATGTAACCAGTATGGCAAGAACGTGCCATGATTTAATACATGTCAATAGTCAGAATATTTGTGCTATCGGTGAATTTCATCAGATAGAAGGTTTTACTTGTTAATAAATATCTTTTGGCATTTTCATGTTCCCTTTCAGTAAATGTCATCAGTTAGGACCCACCTATCTGAAACACATCCACTAACTAAGAAATGTCACCAGCCCAATTAAAATGCCTTCATTAAAGGTACTGTAGCTTGTTATCAATTTAACTATCTGTCTATTTTAGTATGATAGCACATGTGGGCCAGTGCCTGGGGCAAAAAGATACACAGGGGCCACATTGCCGACACTTGTTTTGATTTCTTCTTCTGCCCCTATCAAAATATATGTGGCTAGGTTCATGAACTAAAGAAGAAATTGTGTGCAGGAGCTGTTGGAAAGATTCAGAAGACTCACTTTAGTTTAGGTCACATGGAGCCATCTCTTCCTTTTCCTCTCTATTACTGTACTACAGGTGACTTAGGAGCATCACTTCTTTGTGGCCTCAAATGAAAAAGGAGGAATCTTAATCATGATCACACCTTTATTTGAACCGTTCCTCACTCCCAAGGCAGAATATTAGTCCCAGGTGGTAATTTTAAAGCCCAACTCCAACCAAGAAGCTCGGTCAACTTTTTACTCAATTTATTTTGATTACATTTTCATTGATAGAAAAAAAAAGTACAAAAACAGAAAAAAAAAGATATAAAGGATATAAGGAAGAATTCAAAAATATTTCAATATCAATATTTCCTCTTCCTTAAACATAACTATGTATAAGGTCTAATCATATGTATTTTTATACATGCCTTTAATTTTTTTCTCCTGATCTTATGTAAATAATAATATCATCAATATTTTTCCTAAAACACTATTGAGCTCCCTTAAAACGAAACAAAACAACAAGAGGAAAAGACTCACTGTTCTCAGTCAACTTTTTAGTCTTGTCTATATCCCCTTTTAGAATAACTCTCCTGTGAATTTGATAGGAGTCAAGAAGTGAAAATAAATCCTCCCAATGCAGACACAGGAGGCAGCAAAATAACAAACTTTCAAATAGGAATAATAAACAACCAAAGGTGAGCGCTGGGTGCTAGTAGAAACCCTTAACATGATATTGAGGTGGGGACGCGGTATGTCAGACGCCACGTCGGTTAATGAGGTCCAGACAGTGGAATACACGCCTAACCCACATCTTGTTGGTGGGGTGGGCAGTGATACTGAGTGAGATAGCACACTGCTGGATCCTGCTAGTGCCGGCTTGGGCACGATTACATATGAATTTTATACTTTCTGTAGGCATGAAACTTAATAAATGTGTTGCATTATGATCCTGCTTTTTGTGGTTTACTCCTACATCTGAGGATCCGTGGAGTAAGATAGTGGGATATTGGTCTTATCACTACCTATGTTTAAGACTCCTAACAAACGTTGCTAGACCAACTTCACCCTGGGAGTGGAGACAGGCAGTCTTATTTGCATGGAGTGTGTAGAGTACAGAAGGAAATTTTTCACATGGACTTTGGCACTATTGAGAGACTTTTTTTAGTTTATGCACTTTATTTATTTACCAGTCTCACTTTGATTATTGTACACTTTCATAGGGGTGATTAATAGGAAGTTTCTTATATTCTAAAGGTGTCATTTAAATTGTGTACATAATATCATGTTAAGGGTTTATACTAGCACCTAGCTCTCACGTTTTGGTTGTTTAATGCTTATTTGCACTGTGTACATTGCACAGGGCAGTGGGGGGAGTAAGAGTTGCCACTATAGGGATTAACGTTTATACGGGAATGTGTGATGTAGTATACACATTTGTTATATTTATTTTCAAGTAGGAATGTATTCAAGTTTATCCAGGTGACAAGTCTCAGACAGAACAGTAAAAGAACAGAAATCTTCTAAATGAAGACCCATTCTGCATTTAAAATCTGACAGAAACATCTCCTTAACAGGAACACAGACATGAGGCCTTGCAATGCAGTGCAGCAAAAATTATCCCCATTCTACTGAATACAACGCAATGCATGCAGTTGTGGTGCGGTAGTATACTCATTAGTACAGCGAGCTCCACCTAAGCATCCACCTGAGTGATGGGCTGAAAAGAGCCACTGCTGTTATCATGTGTCTGTACATCCAGTGGTCCCCATGTTTAAGCTCCGGGGGACAAAGCAAAACACATTGGGGTGTGGCCTGGCAGGAACCCGGGCTGAGGTAGTGTCTCCCATCACTACTACATTACCATAGGACTCTGTGGATGTGCGGCACCAGGGATTTTTTTTTCTCTCTTCCCTTCAGTGACTACAAGAACTGAGATGAGCTCCATCCCTTGCCAACACTCCTGTAGCACATTCGGTATCATCTACATTACTACCCACATCGAATGAGCCTGAGCGACACATTAACAAACTGTGGGTCACAGTGGTTACCTGCTGTTAGGGACAAATTTTTGACCCTGGATGCAGAGAGATTTTATCCAAGGGCAAAAATGTATCCCTACCTGCAGGTAACTGGATGTGCAGATACATGTGGATACATGTTTACAGCAGCAGACAGCCTTGGCTCTTTTCAGCCCATCACTCAGGTGTACAGGCTGAGCAGAGATTGGAACATTTGAGATCAGGGGTGCAGGTATTTGCAGTACACTTGCTGTACCATGGTCATGTAGGATGTATGAATGAGACCCAAGACTAGATTTTAGTTAACCTTACTGTGCAAGCTGAGCAGGTGCAAGGGGCAACATATTGTGGTAGGCAGTAAATTCAGTGTTTTATTTAAACCTTAAAAAACTGTGTACTAAGACATTTTATGAAATGTTTTAAAAGGTGAAAAAAAAATATATATATATTGCGCACTGCCTACCACAGGATGGTGCCCTTTGCACCTGGTCAATATGGTTTGCTTTTATTCAGTCTTAAACTGTAGTAAACCCAGCTTTTGAACTTGTACCTACAAGTAAGGCTATAATAACGCTTACCTGTAGGTACAATGAATATCTCCTAAACATATGGTGTTTAGGAGATATTCACATGGAAAGCAGCCGGTGATGTCACCGGTGCATGCGATCTGAAAGGACGGCATACCGCTTGGTTGTACTTCTCCTGGGGAGGAGTGCAGTTCGTTCTGCACATTTGTGATCCATCTTTAGCCAACAGCCAGCTATAGCCCGCTGTCAGCTGATATCTCTCAGCAAGTCCAGGCTGTGGAGAGATCCTAACTTTAAAATCAGGACTCACCCAGATGCCTGGACCAGTAGCTTGCTCAGCCTCTCAGTGAGCCACAGAGACCCTGAGCCAGCCACTTCTGCCCCCTCCACAGCCTAGAATTACAGTGAGCTTGGGGGAGGGGGGGGGCAGAGCCAGGGACTGACAGCCACCAGTCTTTGCTCACTGAAGGCTGAGTGATCAGTGGTCTTTAATCGATCTGTTGTTGATCTTAGAAGCAGCTGGGGACAGATACAACATTGGATTAATGCTCCATCCACCTAGGTAAGTATAATTTAAAAAAAAACATCTCTTTTAAAGGAAAATAACCCCCCTCTCCCTCCTAAGAACCCTCCCTCCCCAAGCAAAGATTTCCACTGTAAAATATCTCCCTCCTTCAAAAATTAAACCCCCCCGTTTCTAAATTGACCCCCCCAAAGCAAAAATATCTCCCTCAGTCAACATCCTCTCCCCCAGCAAAGATTCCTAATTATGAAGAAAATCTCCCTTCATCCAATCAAACTCCCTCCCAGCCATTAACCACCCCCTGTAAAAATCCCCCTTTCTCCAAAAGCAAACCCACCCCCCTTTCCTTAAACCCCCACTAAAAGAAATTCCCCCAGGCTGGAATTCTCACTTCCTCCTTCTCAAAACAGAAAATGCCTCCCCACTTGCCAGACCTCAGATTCAGCACGGCACATAAGTAGGAAAACGTATGCATCCCCAGTCTCCCTTCCGGTGTGTCATATGATACCTCGAGGAAGAGTCTAGGAGTTCCCTCAACCGTGCACTGTCAATTACCGGCATCTGAGACCTCGCAGTAATTTCTTGCTTTTCAGGGGGATCCCTTATTAAACTGAGAGGATGGGGCACAATAGAAGGGGGCTGGCTGCTGCACTCCGAAACTCTGATTGCTTCTACTGTGCTGATGCTGAGGCTAAACAGCAGGGACACTGTCTGGGCATTTTGCCAGGATGCTCTGGGGGGGGTTTGAACACCCCTGACCCCCCCTTTATCTACACCCCTGAGCAGAGGCAAACCCTAATAGTTATTATACGGAGATTGTTTATTTGTGAGCAGATTCTTTTGGCACGTATGGGACTTTGTTCTAGACTATACATCAATGCATATTTCCCACAAGTGAGAACGGTTATCAACACATAGTGCTAAGTGGAAATCCAACATAAGGAGGAATTAACACAGGATTGGACAATACATATAGCAATTATACTTACCCATAAATTTAGGGGATAATCTGTGTTTGATTTACCTTGTGGAGAATATTATTATTCAGTGGCTATAGGTTTTGCTGACCTGTTCACGTTTATATTTATTTTTACTCTGCATTTAATATTTATCTATATATTTTCACAATTTCCTATTTCTATTTTAATTTTATGAAGCACGGATTGATCTATTTTGTGCACTGGTTGTTAGTTTGACTGGAAGGTTAATATTAGCACAGCATATCTTTTAATTTATTTGAAACCCTAATAGTAATAACCTTTGAAGCAAAATTAATGTTCTCTTACCAATGCAAAAGGTATAATAATTAGGTGTTGACATTACAAGGAAAAGCATTCAGGTATTAATATTCAGGAGAAAACTTGCACACATCTGAATGTCTGAACATCTGAATAATTCCTGAATCACATATAAAAGCAAGAGATGGTAACGCTTCTTGTGTTGTTATATAGTATTTGTTACTACCATTTTGTGAATAAAGCTTTAGAATCACAATTACAATTTGACCCAATGAAATCACTCTATAGCACTGTTATAATGTAGTTTTTAATAGAATTAAAGTGTTACTTAAAAATGCTACTCCCGTGGAGGCTCATCCGATAAAATAATATAAAGAGTATGATGTGCAAATTGCAGTAATTGAAAGTAATAAAAAAGGCTTTCACTGGGTGTCTTCTTACAGGGGTCAGACCAATGGACAATGACTGATGATTGGCTGATTTTTGGCACATTATGCATGCGGACCTGTATGTGCTGTGTTAAACAATAAATAATTACAATTAAGATTTTGCAAAACACACTTTATTTACATGTATGATTATTATATTGCATAGGTCGTTTGAAAATGCTGATGGCCATCATAGCTTTTCACATAAAGAATAAATCAACTTTAAACTGACAACAGTCATTATTACATTACAATATTATGAGTTTACAGAAATTGCATATTCATTTTGGCTAAAATCCTGGTTACTTCTAATTTCTCGCTATAAAAATATACAGTAAATAGATATATGAAATACGCCTGTGACGAATACATCCTGCATAGATTGTGTATATTTACAGTACATTACACCATGTATCCGTTTGATATCTTTCTTTTAAAACAATGTGATTTCATTATACTAGCTCTGGATATAGACTGAAACTGATAAGGCTTCTTGCACTAATTTGTATTAACATGAATATAAGAGAATCTGTAGTAATATTTTAATGACTACTACTAGACAGTAGCCCTTTTTTTTATTAGCACTCATGCAGTTACATTAAAGGCTAAGTTCATTCAAAATGTACATTTTGTTTCAGGTTAATGCTAACAGGCTGACTCACACAATGGCTTCTTACATGGCTCTGGGACTCCAACTGTGGGATACTGCCACTGGAACACACTGCCACTGGTCTGGGGACCCTAAAATATGCTTTTCTGGAAGACCATGATTACCCGAGAAAAACTGAAATGTTTTAGCACATCAAAACAACTGCCCTTGATTAATTATTTGTAAATAATTGACCTATCAAATTGTCTCAATGGCATGCTATGGGAAATAAAGAATCTAAAATGCATATTCGCAAACATTGGCTGTTATTTATATTTAACGATGATGTTTAATTTAAAGAGCCCACCTTTATGTCTAGATATGGTAAAGCAGGACCTGAAAAAATACACTTTGTGTATTATCTGTTTTCAGATAAATACTATTTGTCCAAAAGGCTCAAACGCAATGTGAATACATTTTTATAGACCCACTAGCTTTGCAGTTCGTGTAGCTAACTACATTATCTATAGCTGCAAAACATCTCTACTAGCTGTTCTGGTTTTTAGTGGTATTAAAGCAATACTCACTCCGAGCCTAGCTGGAAAAAAAATACCTATAAATCAAAGTCTTTGTGGTATATAATAGGAGAAGAAACACCAATTTTTACAGAAACCTACTTAATGGACTCAATGACCCGAATACACAAAAACTAATATGTACTGTATATGTATATATACACAACCATGGACCAACTGTAACATGGCATGAGCAAAGCCAAACCCAAATACTAGCTACCGTTCAAACAAAATTAATGCACTGTTAAAGCAGAAGCAAACCCATGGATTTAACAATTTAAAAAAACATCTACACTCCTGACACATGTTGGGAATGCATTAGGGCTCATTTACACTTGCTTTAGCGTCAACACATAATAACGGCTAGTTTACACTTGCTTCAAAACAAGGCTTCGGCTTTGCTTCAAAAATTATACCCCATGTAGCTTTAGTGGTGCTTCAAAGCCTCTTCAAAGCCTCCATAGAAGTCTATGGCAAAGCTCGCTTGAAGCCCCACTGAAGCCCCACAAAGCCTCCTTGAAGCCTCACCGAAGCCTCACCGAAGCCCCATCGAAGTCCCATAGAGGCCCCACCGAAGCCTCATTGAAGCCTAATCAAAGCACCAAGCAAAAGCAAGGTGTAAACAGGACTGTAAGCTAACAATTTTATTTAGTGACAGGAGCTTTGACTGGCATTCACAGAGATGTAATAAAGCGTGTCCGAAGCCCTGTTTTGAAGCAAGTGTAAACTAGCCCTAACTGTTACATTGGTTGTTCTCTCAACCAAACTGTCACTGGTGTCATAAATGATCACATGTGCAGCATCATGGCAGTTGAAGATCAAACAGAGGTCAAGATGGCAGCTTCCTTGGCTAAAAATGATAGGAAAGTTTACTTCCACGTTTACAATGCAAAAGGTACAATAATTAGGTGTTGACATTATAAGGAAAAGCATTCAGGTATTATTCAGGTGAAAACTTGCACACATCTGAATGTCTGACATTCTGAATAATTCCTGAATCACACAGCAAAGCCAGAGATGGTAACGCTTTTTGTGTTATTATATAGTATTTGTCACTACCATTTTGAGAATAAAGGTTTAGATTCACAATTACAATTTTACCCATTGAAATCACTCTATAGCATTGTTATAATGTAGTTTTTAATAGAATAAAAGTGTTACTTAAAAATGTTACTCCCATGGAGGCTCATCGGATAAAATAACATAAAGATTAAGTATGATGTGCAAATTGCAGTAATTGAAATTAACCAATAGACATGCTGGTAGGTTAATTGGCTTCTGTCCAAAATTGGCCCTGGTATATGAATGTGAGTTGGGGACCTTGGATTGTGGGCTCCTTGAGGGTAGGAACAGATGCGAGTGTGTGATGTATGTGTGGAGCGCTGAGTAAATTGACGGCACTATATGGGTACCACACACTCACTCAGGTTGAACTGGATGGACTGTTGTCTTTATTCAGCCTTACTAACTAACTATGTAATTATGTAATAGGCTTTCACTGGGTGTCGTTTTACAGGGGCCAGACTCACAATTACAATTTTACCCAATGAAATCACTCTATAGCATTGTTATAATGTACAATTTTAATGGAATTTAAGCGGAACTCTACTTTTGTTGAGAAAAAACATTCCCCTCTGGGTGATCTATGTACATTGCATGGATTTGAACAAACTGTGTTGCAGATTCCTGACTTTTGTTATTCTGAAGAAATCACTGTGAGGGTTATTTACTAAAGCTGGAGAGTGCAACATTTGGTGCAACTCTGCATAGAAACCAATCAGATTTCAGGTTTTATTGCCAAAGCTTTATTGAGCAAGCTGAAATTAGAAGCTGATTGGCTACCACGCACAGCTGCACCAGATTCTGAGTGCACCAGCTTTAGAAAATCTCCCTCTGTGTGTTTGTCTGTGTCCGTGTGGAAAGTGAATCTAATGGGAGTGGTTTTATAGTTATCATTCAGCTGCTGCACCCGCAGGGCTCTAATGAGGAAAGAAAATTGCAAGCTCTGCATCCCTTTGGATGTGATTTTTTGGGAGTATCTCACCAAAAATGAATGTTCTTTTTAAGGGGATGCCTGAAATCTGATTTTTTACTAATATGTAAATAATTACACATACTAGTTTTTGCATATTCAGGTTGTTGAGACTTTTAAGTAGGTTTTTAGAAAAATTGGTGCTTCTTTTCTTTTTTTTCTTTTGTGAATCTGGCCTGACCTACAGTGTTTTCAAGGTAACAACAAAACTCAAGCTCTGGTATCTATGGTTATCTGTGAGTCCCATTCTTGGATCCTGATTGAATTTGTTAGTGGATGCCCTTAGATCCTACACGCCGGCATAAAATTGGACTTTTTGCCGTAATGTGCAAGTGTATATATAGCTAATTTGCACATTATGGGCTGGAATCTTCAGCTTCTTCTTGATTCATTGGAATATTGTAACCCAGCATCTGGCACTTACTTCATCTTACTGATGACAGGATTGTACATTGAGCTGTGCATGTGCAGCTGTCAGTGTGCAATTATTAAAAATGGATAGCAGGCAGGAGAACAAATTTTACACTAGAAGAGATATAAATAGTCTCTTTTACTATACATACCTTCTAGAATTCTTTTAAATTCAACTATAGTTCCAGTTTAAGGCATATCTTAACCTATAAACAGAAAATGTACTATATTACAGTGTATTAGTTCTTTTATGTGGTGGCTTCATTGTGTTTTTTTGTTTTTTTAAACGATTTTCCAATTATTTGCAGTTGTTGATCTTTCCAGTAACACACTTCTTGTCATTGAGTAACAATGGTCATTCACTTGTCATATAGATGAAAGAGCAGTGTTATCCTCATAGGCTGCTCTCTTGATTTGGACTAGAAACACCTTTTCTATATAGCCATGACATAGGTAGGAAGGGGTCATGTCGTTCACAGGAAGTTGGGGAAGCTGATAACACCGGGGGAGATTTACTGAAATTGGTGTACACAGAATCAGCTGTGCATAGTAACCAATCAGCTTCTAGGTTTAATTGACACAGCTTAATTGAACAAGCTGAAGTTGGAAGCTGATTGGTTACTACTCACAGCTGCACCAGATTTTGTGTGCACCAGTTTTAGTAAATCTCCTCCACTGTTTTAGATTTCAGTTAAGTAAACTGGAAGTTACAAGAATGATAGATTGCTGTTAAGATCAACATTTTTCTATGCTTTCAGAAGTTGTACTTAGCCTGGAAAAAGAAAACCAATGCTGCCATCTTATCTAAGCAAGCTACAATATATAACATTTTTCTTGGGTTTAGATACACTTTAATTTATGAAGTTGAGAATAACTCAACTGCCCTTTGCAGCATACCCCTTCCAAAATGTAATTGTCAAATGCCAAAATTTCAGTGCCTATTGGGCAGTTGAAAGGCAAGGCTTAGTGTCACGAGGGGGTGGAATTTAATCTTGACTTTGCCAGAAGTGAAAGCTCCAAGTACAACCTTGACTAGGATTTAGAATTGCCTGCACTTCTGCATTGTTGTTACCTTAGAAACATTTTTGTGAAATATTGTAGCCAGAAGGCCATCAGATCTTTGGATATGCTGTAGGAATGTGCACCATATAAAATATCATTCAAATATATTCACAAATGTCACAAGATGAACTCTGTATAACAGCAAAATTGATTTGTGTGAGTTATAACAAACCCATATTTAGCTAACAAATCTTCAAGATATGAGCTCCTTAAAAATGAGGTACAATATGTTTGTTGTTGAAGAATTCAAATTAATGTGCAAGTTGAAGACTTAGCATCATTGGTCCCTCCACCTCCAGCAGCAGCAGCTGTGAATAAAAAACATGATTTTATATATTAGAGATACTTCCTTTAAAAATGTCATTTTAAAGCAAATATTGACATAGGTAAATTGGGTATTTAAGAGGAAGTAGACATAGACTACAAAATATATTCTGGGGAAAAAAGACTATAAAATATATATTTTTTTAAGTATACTTTAGAAGAGTAACTCAGCTTAGCGTAAATTATACTTGTTGACATAATTCTATGCTTACTGGCAGGAAATGCAGTTCATAATGCATTCATTGTATGTATACTGTGTGGAGTTGACTTACTAAAGGCAAATAGACTGTTTGCTTTGCAAGAAAAGTTGCACTTTGCAAGGGAATTGTCCTTGGGGCTTAATGAACCTGGTGAAATTACAAATTGCAAAGGACACCCAATCATGTGCAAGGAAAATAAAAAAGCATTTTAAATTGCACACGATTGGGTGATGGAAGTCAACAGAGCTGCACCTCATTCACTAATCTCTGGGGAAAATTAAACTTACCTTGCAAAACGAGCAGCCTATTTGTCTTAGTAAATAAACCACTGTGTGTCTTACCAACTCTTTACCTATTTCCGCAGCTAATTATCAATTGTTTTCATGTCATGATAGGGAGGGATATGGTGGTAGATCATCAAGTGTTACATAAATGTTCAAAAACTTGGGAAATTAAGTAAAGAAAGGGTATGTTAAAATCATGACTATAGTATTAGTAATTTCTTTTTTTAAATCTTTTTTATTCAATACTCTCTGGTGCCTCTCCGGGCACTAGGGACTGAAGTCAGTGATTTTGCCGGCTTACCATAGAGCTGATCGGGAACAGGAACGCCCCCAATCATCTCTATGGTATTAGAATTAGCAATGGATATTTTGTCACTTATGGTTTCTGCAGAATGTAAACAAGCCATTGTTGGCTTTGAAAAAGCATCTGCACAAACCGATCTTGGTTTAATTAGATGCATTCAGGGCAGTGGAGAGATTTGGGGTCCAATAGAACCCAGATGTCTCAGTAAAGTGGACCATGTTTACACTCCTTGTGATAGCAATAGAAGTGGCAAATGCATTTGTAGGTCCTGCACACATATGTAAACAGTGTTCACGCCACACATGTGAGGTTTTGTCACAAACCTTATAGCGAGAGCAATAATTTTAGCACTAAACCTCCTATGTAACTCTAAACTGGTAACCTGTAAAGGCTTTTAAAGCATCACCTCTGGAGATTTTTAAGTACCGTAGTTTGTCACCATTGCACAGGCGTGCGCAATTTTAATTCTAATGTACGACATGTAAGGTATCTATTCACTTGGCGTAACATTGTATTTTATTTTTTACCAAACAATTGGGTATTATATTGTGTTTTTGTGCACTAAGATTCAAAAAAGTGTACTTTTTTCCAAAAACTTGCGCGGAAAAACCACTGCGCAAATACTGTCTAGCATTAAAGAAATGCAACACACACCATTTTATTCTCTAGGGGAGATATACTACTCTATATAAATATATATATTTAATATATGTTTATATGGCTTTAAGAGCAAAACATAGTTGCACAAATAATTTTGTTAAAATATTGTTTGAAACACTGCAACTGGGAAACACGGTGTGTTACCGTGTAATGCCATGCATTACTTAAGAATATGCCATGTCACCTGGGCAATTAAGGACATCTGATTGAAAATAAATTGACTGACTAACTAAAGTGACTTTAGCAAAAGAGGATTTAAGAAGCTTATGGATTAAGGGCGATATAATTAAATATGTTGTTCAGGTCTAGGAAACAAGTTCAGTAGGTAAAAGACCATGTTCATGCTGTTTGGGCTTTTATTGATAATCTATTAACTTTATTTAATCATAGAGTATTACTTTACCCATTAAATTAAGTTATAACTTTATTAAATTATTAATTAATTATTGGACACAGGACACTGACTCAGTTTTATATAATGATTACATTTGATACTTGGGCAACCAATTTACTGAAGCAATTACAAATTCAAAGACTGTTTTTTTAATGTCAGTATTGTTGCACATAGAGAGTAATACCTTAATATGCTAAATATTACAAATATCCCCATATAAGTAGAATATCCTTGAGTCACTCATGAAACATACTGATAATTAAACTATCTGAGATTCATTACAGTATTTGTACACCAGGTGAACTGGTAATTTCTCCAAACAAAAATAAGTAAGAGCTACATAGTACCCCTACTCATTCACAAAAAATTGTAAATAAACACACTGAAGCACTTTGACAAATCCTTTATTATTAAAAATGGTCTATGATGTAAATTCATGGTCAATCACATCTTCCAGTAATGTAGACGCACCTCAATCACGATGCATGATGACCTGCTTTAACCTCCCTGGCGGTATGATTATGTCCGATTTTTGATGCCAAAAGCGGTACATTGTTTCGCATGGAAATTTGGCATTTTATATTGTAGGCCTGTAATTCTTAGGAATAACACACTTAAATCTGTACAAACAAGAGTCTAGTAGACATCCCGGGTATGATAAAGTTTGAAACACGAAATAATAAATTATAATATAATAAATAACTATAAATAATTATAACAAATAATAATATAATAATAATAATAATAATAAAATGTATTCACTGAAATTTGCTTAGCTGCAGAATTGTCGCTGTCATTACTTTCAGTGTTTGATGACAAATTTCCCCACAAATCACTATGTCTGAATTCTGCAAGTGATTCTAATTTATTATCGCTGTTTTCTAGCTGGTCTAAAACCACTTTTGACATAAAGGGACACTTTTTGCTATGGACAATCTCCAGTTTCCAGGCAGTAAGAACAGTATATATAATATAAAACTACATGCAGGGCATTGGACAAAGCACTAGGGACAAAAGGGATGTGAAATAATTTGATACAGTAATGTAATCTGTAAAATTACAGTGTACTGTGTTATGTGTTTTTAACTTTTTGTATTTGGCGCCGGGCTCAGTCCCCGTGCGTCCTGGCGCACGCAAGGAACGGAGCTCGGCACTGTGATAGATTGAGCAGAGGACACGGCTCGCACACACAGCGGGAGGACATCGCAGGATCCTGGGGACAAGGTAAGTAACTTTGCCTGGATCCTGCGATGCGATCCCGAGTGTGGCTTGGGGTTACCGCTTTTGGTATGGAAAATTCACCCCGACCCACACAGGGAGGTTAATAAACAACATGTGAACCGCTGGCACAATCTGTACCTGATGACTGCTCACCATGAATGACAGCTCCCTAGCTGACAGCTTAATGTAAACAAAGTGTGGGGTATTCCAGACGACCTCACTGATCATCAAGGTCATGTCCATGTTTGGTCGATGACAACACCCAGGATACCCCAATCCGTTGTTGACATTCAGCTGTAGGGCCCAGGAACTGTCATTCACAGTGAGCAGTCAATGTGAGAGGATCGAGTCAGCATTCATTGTGTGTTTTTCTTTTGGCAGTTGTCATTCTACATCACTGGATAACGTGACTGATGATTGATTAAAATTGTGGGACATTTTTGCTGGGTTTTCTTTCTACTGAAAGACTTGTCAAGGAGTGGACATTTGTTTATTTGTTCCCCCTCCTTGGCAAACCTTTTCATGGGATGGTGGGAGAGGTCTCACATCTTTGGATTTGACAGTCCCTGTCATTCAGACACTTTATTTTACTGTCGCTACATAGATGATCTGCTCTTCATTGTCTCCAGTGATGTGAATAGTTTGAATGACTGCTTTGTTTATATGAATGACAACAGTTTAAATTTAAGATTCACTGGACACTGGGATTTCAAGTCCATTGCTTTTCTTGATGTCACACTGACAGGCATGGAAAGCAGAATCATAACTATCTGCAGGCAATGCCTTGCTAAGAGTTGACTGTAGTCACCCCAAACACGCTTTGAGAGGCATACCAGTTGGTCAATTTTTTAAATTAAAGCGCATCTGTAGTGAGGAGACTATGTTTAACACAGAGGTGACAGACATGACCCAGCACTTTGAGGACAGGGGCTATTCTAGACCCGTCCTCAATAGAGCAATCAATATTGCTGAGAGCACGTCACGCGATGTTTTGTTACAGGATAAGAATAAAAATAAAAATACAACCACAAACAGATTTAGAACTAGAAGTAAATTCAGGGACGATTTCAGTTCATAGACTGAGGCTCCTATCTTTTCAACTCCTTTTAGCTCTGAGTTTGACAAAATTAAGAATGAGGCTTTTAAGTATTTATCTGTGTTATTCAATGACCCTAAACATGCTCAGATATTGTCTAAGGGGGTTAAAACCGTTTCTTGTAGAGCACCCACCTTGGGTAGATCATTGTCTCCCAGTTTATATTTCAACAAAAAACACCAATCGCATTGGCTACAGTTTAGAGGCACTTTTAAATGTGGCACTAATGGATGTTCATGTTGCGCCCATATTAAAAGGGGCGACATTATTTGTTCGACTACAATAAATAGACAATCTAAGCTCTTATCCTTTATTAACTGCAATAAGAGGTATTTGGTCTACATTATCACTTGTTAATTGTGCCAAATGCAATACGTGGGTCGCACTACATGTAGACTGAGGGACCGCCTCCATGACCATATCTATGACATAGAAAAGAATCATGCTACTAATGTTGCTAGAAATTGGAATGACAGTCACAATAAAGATGTCTCCAGCCTCATTATTCAGGGGGTAGAGAAGGTGGTGTCACCAGTAAGAGGTGGGGATAAATGTAGGAGTCTGTGCAAAAAGGAGGTATACTGGATATTTTCTTTTAACACTAGAAAACTGGCTGGTTTAAATTTTGAATGGGATGTTTCCCACTTCTACAAATGAAGAGCCCTGTCCTGTCTTCCTCCTTTATTGCACATTTGTATATGTGTTAACATTGCTTTAGAGTAGCTCCATCTCTGCTCTATGGCATTCACTAATGCATGTTTCACAATTATGCGTCTATACATACATTTATATACACATATACAATATTGGAGATGTTGGTTACCTTCTATGTACTTAGTGGGCATATATCTCTCTATATGATCATAGCTTCTGTGCGACGTCATCTTGTGCAATTTCATCTTGTGCAACTTCATCTTGTGAAATAATCCTAATTTCTTTGAGCCATCTATATTCCTTCTTTTTAGTCCTCCACTTTGTGTGTGTGTGTGTGTGTGTAGGGGGGGGGGGGGGGTCCGTTGGTTTTATATGTCTTTGATGTGTTCTTGGTTTGTTGGGAGATGGATTTGGATATTTATAAATGACACATTGTAGGATTGTTGCGATTCGGGTGTCCCTCCACACACAGCCTTGATGTGTGTGTCGGTTTGCCGAAATTGTCATTAGTCTATCCCTATCACTCCTGGAATGCATCACATTTTGTATTTTTGGTATAGTTGATATATCTTGCATGTATGTATATATACATACATGCATGCGTTTACTCATATGATATATAATGAATTTTTTTTATTTTGTCATGTTATCTATTTATTTATTCATTATTTTTATTAATGGATTTTCCTCCTTTTTTGACTTCATATCAATATTTTGTGTTTTTCTTTTTCTTTTTCTTGTTTGCACGCATATGTGTATCGTCTTAGGTAAATGTGTTTATTTATATATACATAATTTCTCTTATATATACATTTTCTATGACATATATACTTTGGTTTAGCTTCTTTATGCTCCTCTACACTATATTTATATATTTTTATATAATTTTTAAAACTTTTTTGGTAAGAGTGAGCATCTTTTGGCATACCAAGGGTTACAGGGCGTTGTGGCTGCACCTCTCCTTTGGTGCAATTGCTTCAACTGCCCTGATTGCCTTTTTTAATTTTTTATTGGTTACAGTACATCTGTAGGTTCAATGCAGATAGGCTCAATCTTTGAATAGTGTGTGTGTATATATATATATACAGTATCTCACAAAAGTGAGTACACTCCTCACATTGTTGTAAATGTTTTATTATATCTTTTCATGTTACAACACTGAAGAAATTACACTTTGCTACAATGTAAAGTAGTGAGTGTTCAGCTTGTATCGCAGTGTAAATTTGCTGTCCCCTCAAAATAACTCAACACACAGCCATTAATGTCTAAACCATTGGCAACAAAAGTACACCCCTAAGTGAAAATGTCCAAAATGGGCCCAATTAGCCATTTTCCCTCCCCGATGTCATGTGACTCGTTAGTGTTAGAAGGTCTCAGGTGTGAATGGGGAGCAGGTGTGTTAAATTTGGTGTTATCGCTCTCACTCTCTCATACTGGTCACTGGAAGTTTGACATGGCACCTCAAGGCAAAGAACTCTCTGAGGATCTGAAAAAAGAATTGTTGCTCTACATAAAGATGGCCTAGGCTATAAGAAGATTGCCAAGATTGCCAAGACCCCGAAACTGAGCTGCAGCACCGGACAGGTTCCACTCAGAACAGGCCTCGCCATGGTCAACCAAAGAAGTTGAGTGCACATGCTCAGCATCATATCCAGAGGTTGTCTTACAATGTAGCAAAGTGTCATTTCCTCAGTGTTGTCATATACAGTGGTAAAAATATATAATAAAATATTTTCAAAAATATGAGGGGTGTACTCACTTTTGTGAGATACTGTATATGTTTTTAGACATGTACCTTCAGCTATGACTAAGCACCCGTAAGGGGTGTGAAACACGTCAGTTAATTCATCCACTGTCCTTAATTGCTCTATGGACTGATTTTATTCAATAAAGACATTTTCCACTGGAGTGCGTCTGTCCAGATTTCCTCTATTGCATGTGCTCTATACACAGAGCCAGCAACCAGGCTGTGCAGGGGAGGTGAGGTCTTGGTATTTGGTCATCGACCAAACATGGTCATGCCCATGTTTGGTCGATGACACCACCCAGGATACCTCACTACATTGTTGACATTCAGCTGTAGGGCCCAGAAACTGTCATTCACAGTGAGCAATCATAGTCAGTGGATCGAATCAGCATTCATTGTGTTTTTCTTTTGGCAGTTGTCATTCTACATCACTGGATAACGTGACTGATGATTGATTAAATTTGTAGGACATTTTTGCGGGGTTTTCTTTTTACTGAAGGACTTGTCAAGGAGTGGACGTTTGTTTATTGACTAGTTATAAGATTTTTTTTGAAGAAATGAGTAGAGGTACTATGTACCACTTACTCATTCACATAAGAGGGAAAATGAGAATCTGGGGGCTTCCAGATTCCAAAAATCCTCCTGTGTGCCAACTCCCACTACAACCAGTCCAGGGTTGTGGGGAAGTGGACCCTAGTCCTCATCAACATGGGAAGAAGGTAATTTTGAAAGAAAGGTCCCCACTTGCAAGGCACCCTCCCAATGATGAGAGCATGTGGCCTGATATGGTTCAGGAGGAGGCAGCCTGTGCTTGTCTACCTTTTATCCTAGCTAGTGTATTTCTTCATATGCATTGCTAAGATTCTCAAAGCTTTGTCACACAGCACAATCCTGTCTAACAGGGCAGGAGTCCTAATTTTTCCCTGACGCAGTTAAAGTGGAGCTCCACCAAAAGGGGAAGTTCCACTTTAGGCACTCCTCCCCACTCGCCTGCCACATTTGCCATGTAACTTTTTTGTGTGGGGGGGAGCGGGTACCTAATTTTGACAGGTACCTGCTCCCACTTCCACTCGGATTGCCTAATCTGAGCAGAAGTTCTTCTCTCCCCCTCTTTCTCTGCAGTCATCTGGGACACATCACAGGTCCCAGAAGACTGTTAGACCATTCAGCAGGCGCAGTGCGACTTGACTCTCTGCAAGCTGTCACAGCGGGTACCCACAGTTGAAATGCCAGAACTGGGGAGAGGAGAGGGAGAGAAGTGACGGTTCAGATGACCACATCGCTGGATCCTGGGACAGGTGAGTGTGTGTTTATTAAAAGTCAGCAGCTAACTTTTTGTAGCTGCTGACTTTTAATAAACACAGAAACAACTGGAGCTCCTCTTTAAGTAATACTTACAGGTCTTGCTCTCTCTCCAGCCTGTGATTGGACAGTAAAAGGAGGAGCAGCTGACTGATGAGATCATATTTCCTTAACTGTTCTTTCTCCTCCTATCAGCATGCCCCATTAGTACTACAGCACAACTATTTTGCTGACATTTTTTTTTAAACAATCACTTTTATTATTGGTGACTATGGATGAGCTTGATGTTTGGGTTGAACATCGGGTGTTCCCCCGTTCGCAGAACAGCGAACATTATGGGGCGTTCGCTGCAAATTCCAGCGCCGCGGAACACCCGATAATGCACTGCGAGATCGCAGTGCATTGCTGTATGATGATTGGCCAAAGCATGCACCTGACCTGCATGCCAATCACAGCGCCCTCTGCTAAGAAGCCATAATTGGTTTATAGGCAGGGTGCCTTTGGCCAGTCATGGCTCAGGAGGACTAAGTCCATGCCCTACACTATATAAGGCAGCTTACACTGCGGCCCTGTGTAGTGTTGTTGGCGTGAACAGAGAGATAGCTTGAGTTACGTCAAGCAGGCAGTTTATTTGATATATATATATATATATATACAGTCAGTCTAGTGTATATATATATATATATATATATATATATATATATATATATACTCTGCATTTAGCATAGAAGCACAGTATCTCACAAAAGTGAGTACACCCCTCACATTTTTGTAAATTAAGTATACAGCTTGTATAACAGTGTAAATTTGCTGTCCCCTCAAAATAACTCAACACAGCCATTAATGTCTTAACTGTTGGCACCAAAAGTGAGTACACCCCTAATTGAAAATGTCCAAATTGGGCCCAAAGTGTCAATATTTTGTGTGGCCACCATTATTTTCCAGGACTGCCTTAACACTCTTGGGCATGGCATTCACCAGAGCTACACAGGTTGCCACTGGAGTTCTCTTCCACTCCTCCATGATCACAGGGCTGGTAGATGTTAGAGACCTTGTGCTCCTCCACCATCCATTTGAGGATGCCCCACAGATGCTCAATAGGGTTTAGGTCTGAAAACATGGTTGGCCAGTGACCAGTCCATCACCTTTACCCTCAGCTTCTTTAGCAAGGCAGTGGTCATCTTGGAGGTGTGTTTAGGATGGTTATCATGTTGGAATACTGCCCTGTGGCCCAGTCTCCAAAGGGAGGGATCATGCTCTGCTTCAGTATGTCAGAGTACATGTTGGCATTCATGGTTCCCTCAATGAACTGTAGCTCCCCAGTGCCGGCAGCACTCATGCAGCCCCAGACCATGACACTCCCACCACCATGCTTGACTGTAGGCAAGACACATTTGTATTTGCACTCCTCAAATGGTTGCTGCCACACACGCTTGACACCTTCTGAACCAAATAAGTTTATCTTGGTCTCATCAGACCACAGGACATGGTTCCAGTAATCCATGTCCTTAGTCTGCTTGTCTTCAGCAAACTTTTTTGCGTTTTTTTTGTGCATCATTTTTAGAAGAGGCTTCCTTTTGGGAGGACAGCCATGCAGACCAATTTGATGCAGTGTGCCTCGTGTGGTCTGAGCACTGACAGGCTGACCCACCACCCTTTCAACCTCTGCAGCAATGATGGCAACACTCATACGTCTATTTTCCAAAGACAATCTCTGGATATGACATTGAGCACGTGCACTCAACTTCTTTGGTCGACCATGGCGAGGCCTGTTCTGAGTGGAACCTGTACTGTTAAATCATGTATGGTCTTGGACACCGTGCTGCAGCTCAGGGTCTTGGCAATCTTCTTATAGCCTAGGCCATCTTTATGTAGAGCAACAATTCTTTTTTTCAGATCCTCACCGGGGCAGGAAAATGGCTAATTGGGCCCAGTTTGGACATTTTCACTTAGGGGTGTACTCACTTTGGTTGCCAGCGGTTTAGACATTAATGGCTGCGTGTTGAGTTATTTTGAGGGGACAGCAAATTTACACTGTTGTACAAGCTGCACACTCACTATTTTACATTGTAGCAAAGTGTAATTTCTTCGGTGTTGTCACATGAAAAGATATAATGAAAAGATATAATAAAATTATAATAAAATATCTACAAAAATGTGAGGGGTGTACACACACACAGTCTCATACATATATATATATATATATATATATATATATATATATATATATATATATATACACTCTGCATCCAGTAGCCTATATCTACAGTACATTCTGTGGTGTACTGTTTCTAATACACTTAAGGCGGTGTCTTAATATATATTTATATATACTCGGCATCCAGTGTAGCCTATATCTACAGTGCATTCTGTGGTGTACTGTTTGTAATACACTTCAGGAGGTGTACACAGTATCTAATACAGTGTGTACAGTGTCTACTACACTTCTGGTGGTGTACACAGTATAAAATACAGTGCAGCCATAGTACAGTTGCTAATACTTTTCTGGTGGTGTACACAGTATCTAATACAGTGTTTACAGCGTCTACTGTGTGTACTGTAGTACAGTTGCTAATACAGTGCAGGCGGTGTACACAGTATCTAATACAGTTTGTACAGTTTCTACTACACTTCTGGTGGTGTACACAGTACACAATACAGTGCAGCCATAGTACAGTTGCTGATACAGTGCAGGCATTGTACACAGTATCTAATACAGTGTGTACAGTTTCTACTACACTTCTGGTGGTGTACACAGTACACAATACAGTGCAGCCGTAGTACAGTTGCTAATACTTTTCTGGTGGTGTACACAGTATCTAATACAGTGTGTACAGTTTGTACTACACGTCTGGTGGTGTACAGAGTACACAATACAGTGCAGCCGTAGTACAGTTGCTAATACTTTTCTGGTGGCGTACACAGTATCTAATACAGTGTGTACAATGTCTGCTACACTTCTGGTGGTGTACACAGTATAAAATACAGTGCAGCCGTAGTACAGGTGCTAATACAGTGCAGGCGGTGTACACAGTATCTAATACAGTGTGTACAGTTTCTACTACACTTCTGGTGGTGTACACAGTATCTAATACAGTGTGTACAATGTCTGCTACACTTCTGGTGGTGTACACAGTATAAAATACAGGCAGCCGTAGTACAGGTGCTAATACAGTGCAGGCGGTGTACACAGTATCTAATACAGTGTGTACAGTTTCTACTATACTTCTGGTGGTGTACACAGTACACAATACAGTGCAGCCGTACTACATTTGCTAATACAGTGCAGGCGATGTACACAGTATCTAATACAGTGTGTACAGTTTCTACTACACTTCTGGTGGTGTACACAGTACACAATACAGTGCAGCTGTAGTACAGTTTCTACTACTTTTCTGGTGGTGTACACAATATCTAATACAGTGTGTACAGTTTCTACTACACTTCTGGTGGTGTACATAGTATAAAATACAGTGCAGCCGTAGTACAGTTGCTAATACAGTGCAGGCAGTGTACACAGTATTTAATCAGTGTGTACAGTTTCTACTACACTTCTGGTGGTGTATCTAATACAGTATAGTATCTAATACAGTGTAGTGTGGTGTTACAAAACAAAATATACATCATGTCCGGAAGGCCACCAAGGAGAGGCAGACGCTCACAAGCCACTAAAAGAGGGCAAGCAGCCTCTGTGTCTACAGTCAACAGTGCTGGTCGTGGACATGGTGCATCCTCTGCAGGTGGCCGTGGGGCATGCTTGTCCTTTTATTCTGCTGCTGGCCGTGTTTTTGAGCCTGAACATGCAGAAGAGTTGGTGGAGTGGATAACAAAGCCGTCCTCATCCTCCTCACCCTCTGTCACCCAGGCTGAGATTAATTTGCCTTCCAACGCAGCTGCCAAAACAGCCTATTCCACCGGCTCCTTGTCCACAGTCACTCCTTCCATAGCCCCACCATCATGCATGGAGGAGTCCCCAGAATTATTCGACCACAGTGTCGGGTACATACTGTTGGAGGATGTGCAGTGATTTGAAGGCTCCGATGTTGGTTCCCAGGTTGAGGATTGGCGTATCCTGAGCCTAGAGAGAGGGGGTGCCCAAGAAGGACAAGAAACTGACAGTCATGTTCCCCCAGCTGCCAAGTTTGCTCCAGTGACGAGGAGGGAGGGGGTGATGAGGTCACTGACTGTACTTGGGTGCCTGAGAGAAGAGAGGAGGAGGAAGAGGCACAATTCCAATTCCAGGCAGGATGTCCTCTAGGGGGTAGCTTACGGGCAGCCACCCTATTGCATCACACCGCAGAGCTCCGCAGTTGCTGGGCGCTGCTGACTTTTAAAGGTTCCTTTGGTGTGGGCCTTTTTCCACACGTGTGCAGCAGATCACACCATTGCTGTTTGCAACCTATGTCTGAAGTGGGTCAAGCGTGGCCAAAACAGCAGCCGCTTAGGCACCACATGCTTGACCAGACATATGACGACCTGCCATGCAGTCCATTGGCAACAGCACTTGAAAGACCCACATCAAAGAAAATGGCGGACTTCTCCTTGCTCCTCATCTGGGATCTCCAACCCCACTATATCTCCAGTCCTCTCAAAAACTTGCACTGAGAGGAATGAAGGTATAGCAATAGGTGTCCCAGGTACTTGCAGCCAATCTGCTAGCATTACACCACCATCTGATTTTAGCAGGAAAATTTCCCTACCCCAGTTGCTGAACCATAAAAAGAAATTTGGTCCCAGCCATCCACATGCTGAGCGTCTAAATGTTCGCTTGGCCATACTGCTAGCACTGCAACTGCTGCTTTTTCAGCTGGTAGACTCTGCCCCCTTTCGTGAATTTGTGGAATGTGTTGTACCTCAGTGGCAGGTTCCAAAACGCCATTTCTTTTCACGGAAGGCCATTCCAGCTCTATACCGTCATGTGGAAGGCAATGTTTTGGCCTCATTGGACAGGGCAGTCAGCAGTAAGGTGCATATTACCGCTGACTCATGATCCAGCAGGCATGGGCAGGGACATTACCTTCACAGGGCACTGGGTAACTCTGCTGGCTGCTGAGAAGGATGCAGGACAGTGTTCAGTATTGTTGGAGCTTGTTCCACCACCACGCCTCCAAAATGCTAGTAGTAATTCTGCCACAGCTCTCTCCTCCATCCCCTCGTCTTCTTCTTCCTCTATGGCCTCTTCTGCAGATTTGTCCTCTGAACCAGCGGTGCTCTGTAAGCGTTCAAGGGGCTACACAAGCAGTAAGGCAAAAAGACGCCATGCTTGAGTTGGTTTGCTTAGGGGACAGGAGCTACACTGGGGCAGAGATTCTGGCAGCTCTGCAGGGGCAGGCTCAGAGGTGGTTGACGCCATGCCACCGTCAGCCAGGGATGGTTGTATGCGACAATGGCACCAACCTTCTCTCTGCCCTCCGACAGGGACACTTAACCCATGTTCCATGTTTGGCACACATCTTGAATTTGGTGGTGCAGCAGTTCTTGATCAGGTACCCAGGCTTACAGGATCTCCTGAGGCAGGCCAGAAAAGTCTATGGTAATTTCCGCCGGTCATACAATGCCAGTACTCAGGTAGCTGACATTCAAAGGGAATGCAACCTGCCCACCAACCGCATCATTTGTGACATGCCCACCAGGTTGAACTCAACGTTGGCAATGCTGCAGTGGCTGCACATGCAGCAGAGGGCCATCAATGAGTACCTGTGTGAGTATGGCACCAGGACAGGGTCAGGGGAGCTTGGCTTCTTTTCGCCACGCCAGTGGCTATTGATCAAGGATGCATGAATTGTCCTGTCACCATTTGATGAGGCCACAAGGATGGTGAGCAGGGACAATGCATGCATCAGTGACACTGTCCCTCTAGTCTTCCTGTTGGAGCACACGCTTCATGGAATCATGGACAGGACACTTGAGGCAGAACAGCGGGAGGAAGAGGAGGACTTCCTTACCTCTTAAGGCCCGCCAAGCACACAGGAAGAAGAGGAGGAGGATTGTGTCAGCGTAGACGCGGAGGATAACACTCAGCAGCAGTCTTCAAGGGGTGGTTTTCAGTCCCCAGAAATCCAAGGAGTTGTACTTGCCTGGGAGGAGGTTGTTATGGATCATGTGATTCTTAGTGACCCAGAGGACTCAGAATCGAATGCCTCTGCAAGCTTGCGCTGCATGGCCTCCCTGATTCTGCAAAGCCTACAAAAGGACCCTAGGATTCGTGGTATCAAGAAAAGGGATAATTACTGGCTGGCAACCCTTCTTGATCCACGTTACAAGGGTAAGGTTGCAGAACTCATCCTGCCTTCACTGAAGGAGCAGAAGATAAAACCTCTTCAGGAGGCCTTGAAGAAAGGTTTGTGCAATGCGTTTCCAGACCCTGGGAGGTTACAATTTCCTGGTGCTAGACAATGTGTTGCTGAGGCTTTGTTCAGTCAGAGGAAGAGCGGTGGAGAAGATGGCTGGCTAACCGATGCCTTTAAACAATTTTTCAGTCCTCAGCGCCAAGGTCTGATTGGTTCAAGCAACCATCGTTAGCATCTGCATTACATGGTGCAGGAATATCTAGGGGCAAGAGCAGACCTGGAGACCTTTCCAACAGAGCATCCACTGGGTTACTGGGTCTTGGGGATGGACCACTGGCCAGAACTTGGTCAATATGCAATTGAGCTACTGGCCTGTCCCACATCCAGCGTTCTTACTGAATGCACATTCAGTGCTGCTGGAGGGTTTGTAATGGATCATAGAGTGCGCCTGTCCACAGACTCCTTTGATAGGCTCACATGCCTAAAAACTAATCAGTCTTGGATCAGCAGCTATCAAATACCTGATGCTGATGTAACTGATTGAATTTTCTATGGATGTGGGATCCCTTGAAGACTGCCTATGCTGACTATCCTATTCCTCCTCAATCTTGATGATGCTAGCTTCCAAAAATATTTTTGGTTTAGGGCACCACCACCACCACCCAAGGCCCAATTTTTCTGCCCCTGTTTAACAGGGGCATGTAATTACAATTTTTGATGCAATATTTCACAGCAGGGCCCGTTCCTGTGCCCAACAAGAGTAACTGTGAGGGCTTACAATGTTGTGGCACCACCACCACCACCCAAGGCCCATGTTTTCTGCCCCTGTTTAACAGGGGCATGTAATTACAATTTTTGATATAATATTTCACAGCAGGGCCCATTCCTGCACCCAACAAGATAAACTGTGAGGGCTTACAGTGTTCTGATACCACCACCACCACCAAAAGCCCAATTTTTCTGCCCCTGTTTAACAGGGGCATGTAATTACAATTTTTGATATAGTATTTCACAGCAGGGCCCGTTCCTGCACTTACCAAGAGTAACTGTGAGGGCTTACAGTGTTCTGGTACCACCAACACCTAAGGCCCAATTTTCTGCAGAGTATATAGGGCAGGCCGTATAGTATATATACTGCTGTTCAGAGTATAAGTTGCCTGGGGGGGCTGGGGGATCCCCACGTTATATATTTTTTTAAATTTGGGTTTGGGGTTCCCCTTAATATCCATACCAGACCCAAAGGGCCTGGTAATGGACTGGGGGGGGAACCCATGCCATTTTTTTCAATGATTTTCATCTATATTGCTGGGATCTGACAATGCATTACAGCCGCGAGAAGTTTTGAATTACTTTTTTTTCCTTTAGAAATGTAAATTTGCTGTGGTATTGTTAAACATGGGAAAATTGCGCCATTTTACAGGCATACTATAGACACCCCCCAGGCACGATATTTAAAGGAATATTTCATTTTTATTGTTTCACTTTAAGCATTATTTAAAAAAAAAATTTGCATTGATACTTGACCCCTGGGGCAGGACCCGGGTCCCCAGACACTTTTTATAGCAATAACTTGCATATAAGCTTTTAAAATTAGCACTTTTGATTTTTCACATTCGTGTCCCATAGACTTTAATGGTGTCCGTGTGTTCAAACAAATTTTTTGCCCGTTCGCATTTTCTGCTTCAAACCGAACCGGGGGGTGTTCGGCTCATCCCTATTGGTGACCATGGTAAATAAAGAATACATGAACAAAACTACTACACATTCCTATACATAGATAGATTCCTCTCATTCAACCCTGCAGGCTGGACATAAGAAATCTCTCAATTGCCCCATCCACACCAAACAGCATGGGCAAAGGTATCTACCCTGCCAGCTGTTGTATTCAAACAGCCATGGCACCTGTGGCTGTCTGTATACCCAAACAATGATTGCATCTGATTGGGTGCAATCACTTTTTGTCCAACAATTTTCCATCTGGCTCCATTACTTCAAGTTTGTTAAGGCGTGTGGTGCTGACATATCAACCCACAGCTTAAATTTTAGTTGATTTTAGCTGGAGCTGTAAATAGAAAATGGTGATCTAGTTAGAGAGTAAATAGAAAATCAGGTCACATTATACCGTGAACCCACCCACCAATGTCAGTAATGTCACTACCATCTAATAGGGGTAATAGGGATGCACTAGTTCAACAAATCCTTCCAGCATATAAATCTCTTTACCTTAAATGTATTGTAAAAACGATAATGTCTGGGAATGCTGTCCTCCGTCTGGTAACTGTTTTAATATATTAGAATAATCCCCACTACAAAACAGTGTCAGTAGCAATCTGTCACTTCTACACTACATTATTGGCTTTTGTTTAGGTACTCGGGCCATGGTGATCTGTCTAGCCCCAGTAAAGCTTACATTGGCCATTTACAATGTAACTCATTGTTCATTTAGGAAGCAGCCAGCAGAAGACTTAATGAAGTCACCTTAGCTTTGATGATTCCACATAAAACAACAGAGAACCAGTTTAAATGTAACTAATTAACTAAACAATACCACTGGATAAATACTTTTCATTATGTGCATTCTTGAGTATTTCTGTGACAGCTACTCTAGGAGCTGCTAATGCAGATTCTACTTATAGACAAAAAGTATAATATGCCGATCCAACCAAAACTCATTTTAGGTCTATGAGTATCCTTACCAGTTTTGTATTTTAGACATACTGTATAATAAGTATATAATAAGCAAACCTATAAATATTTATCCTTTTTACATGTTCTGTTACTTAAAGGATAAATGCACCCTGAACTTCATTGGCCTGATTTGCTAAAGGAGTTGAGAATCTTCACTCAAAAAAATTGTGTATATACTCACTTCAAATTTCCAATCATGTGATGTGCTTCTGCACATGACTGGGTATTCAAAGTGAACAGAAATTCACTTTTTACATGATTGGATAATTGAAGTGATTATTCATACAATCTTTTAATGAAGATTTCCAACTCTTTTTGTAAATCTGCTTCTATGTGAATAAAGTAATTGTAGCCTATACCTTAATTTTCAAGATATACTACAATCAATTGCCCACTGTTCAAGAACAGCACAGTGGGGTTGATTTAAAAAACCTAGAGAGTGCAAAATCTGGTGAAGCTGTACATGTTAGCCAATCAGCTTCTAACTCCAGCTTGTTCAATAAAGCTTTGACAATAAAACCTGGAAGCTGATTGGTTTTTATGCAGAGCTGCACCAGATTTTTCTCTCTCTAGTTTTAGTAAATCAATTCCAGTGTCTATGACCTCTGGTACACCTATTTACTATTCATATATGGTGCATGCACCAAACCAAAGTCATCTGGCCAGTGGCCACGAAGAATAATAGCAATTTAACGCAAACCTCTAGTGACATTTAATGCTGTAATCTGCCCTTGTAAAGTAATAGCAGGCATCCCCAGGTGCTTGCAAAAAGGGCCAATATTCTTCTGAAAAACCCATGGAGCCTTCCTTTCTGAAGATGGTGCATAGTCCTACACCATCCCACCTTCTCCATTTCCTGATTAGCCAGTAAAGCCATCAATGACATTGTTGGACCAATAAGGAGGTACAGAAGGTCTGGGGTGGTTCCAAGCATCAAATAAACTAGGAAGCTAATATTTGTTTATTAGAGCACCCCGGAGTGCACTTATCCCTAAAGCAGAATTAAACTCCTAGGCTAGCATCTAGGGGTTTTACCATGATGTGCAAATATGCTCAGCTAATATGCACATTATGGCAGGCAAAGCACCCTCCTCCAGTGCTGCTGCAAGAGCCACAATACCCTTGTCCCTGATGCTGACAACTCCATCTGGTTTTCTTCTGCGTGCAGTGTCTTTGATCATCTTGATTGGCTGGCCAGAGATGACACAATTTTCAAAACATGGGGGTGTAATTTATCTTGGCACCCGGCAGTTGCCAGCATTGTACACTGAGCTGCACATGTGTGGCTCAATGTACATTTAGAAAAAGCATTGCTGGCAGGCAGGTAGGACGATTTTTTACAGAAAATACATACAAAAAATCTTGTCTGAAATCAATGTTTTTTCAAATAGGAGTTTAGTTGAACATTACTGAAATGAAATTCACACGAGGCACCATAAATGTACATTGGTTGCACACCTTTTTTAGCAGCTAATTCTTCTTCCTTCTTCTTCTTCTCCTCTTCAATTGTTTTCATTTTGGCTTCATATTCATCTGCCAGAGCTTTCCACTCCTTTCTGTTATTCAGCAAACCATCCAACATTGGCTGGATCTCCTCATGGAATCGAGAAAACTCCTAAGAAGCAATGAAACAGCCCATGTAAGTATCGCTTGTTTGTTGTAGCCATCATACCACATTGAGAGGAGGCCCAAAGATGAACTCAGGTTAATTTTACATAGGAACTTTTATATTGCACTGATGGGAGCACTGACATTTGTTTTTAATATCATATTCAAAGACGTTTGTAAACTGAGGTTGTCCCCTTTCTACTTTTGCAAAAAGAAGTTAATAGCAGAAGTCTTCTGAAGGCTGTCAAAAATATATGCCACTGTAGATGACAGCATGCTACTGACTTCCATCTCCAGCCATAAACAAACATAGATCTCCCTGAGTAATCTAATATTAATGGATATTGACTGTTTTCTATTTTGATTTCAGTGTCAGAGTTTTACATTCTTCTACAATACTAGAAGTTTAAAAATGTTCCTCTGCTGAAAAAAATTATAAGGAACCATTGAGCACAGCAGCTAACACAGAAGATGGACACTCCTGACAGTGTGAGTTTCTCAGGCTTCAGTGGACAATTCCCCTTCAATTAAGCAGTGTTCAGCAGGATAGTGGAAAAGAAAAGTATAAGATTAGATTGTTTGTGGATAGGGATTGCACTTCAAAAGCTTTATATATTTGAT
This sequence comes from Aquarana catesbeiana, assembly GCF_042186555.1. NCBI lineage: Eukaryota > Metazoa > Chordata > Amphibia > Anura > Ranidae > Aquarana > Aquarana catesbeiana. Next base: position 573,118,690 of record NC_133324.1, read on the forward strand.
AAAATTCTGTTGAACTTCTTAGTGCTATATAAATCAATACAATAAACAACATTTCTAAATATGTGAAATATTTCATACCATAACAATACTAAACCACCATATTGTTATGGCAATAGGCAGCTATCAGTAAGTGGTTGGATTGTGTCATCATGGCTGGTCTCAAGTTTTTTTTTTTTCGCAGATCCAGTTTTTATGTTTTTTTATATCAGTGTATTGCCAAAACAGTGAATAAATGACTATGGTTATTACATCATAGCTTCTGACAAGTTACTGAAACATTTATGAAACTCAACTGTTTAGTTTGTTTTCACTTACAATAACTTATTTAAAAAAAAATAATAAAAAACACATAATAGCAAAAACTGCCTTCAGGAAAATAAATAGCTTCATAGAATAGAAATGTTTTACCATTATTGTGTTGAAAAGATTAACTGCCCATAAAAAAATAAAATAAATAAAATTAGGCAGAAATTATAAAGTAATCATCATCTAAATCCTTAAATTTCTCCAGGAAAAAATGATACATTTTTAAATCAGACTGTAGTTATTAGTAATTTTCCAAAGGCCCTATGGCTATGGAGCAAAAATACATAGAACAATATTGTGAAAAAAGTCAAATGCACCTTACTGCAGCAGTTCTTCTGATATCTTGATTATGTTTGTACAGCGAATTAAAAGTGCATACCCTTTGTATGCTTATGTCTGTTTTTTGTAAATTACCTTATAAACGAAGGTGCACACAAAGTCAATAAAACCACACTGGAGCTTTGGCAGTTCCGCAGACTTGTTTCTGTCCATCATTGGCTGTCAAAGAAAAATATTTTTTTTATGAAAAAAAAACTGTACTACTCCACTGTATCATTGCTGCCAGCATGACTAGCAAGATATGTCACATCAAAAGCTGAATAATCATTCTAATTCTGAAACATTTTTTAAGAGTGTTTTAGATTTTTTCTAAAAAAAAAGCCCTTTAAAGAAATATTACATACAATATAAACTAATAATAGAAAAAAACACAAATAAATGCATTATTACCTTTAATTAGAAGCCATTATAAACCCTATTAACCGGAGGTCTTTGATGCCTAGATGCTCAGGCCAAATTAACAGCAACAACATGTGTTGGTTAACTTAAAAAACTCTATAGGCCATATTTATAAATTGTAAATGTGATGCTGCACACAGAAGTTTTTTTACCTTCATGCATAGAATGCATTCAATTTAAAAAACTTCAGCCTTCAGAACCACTTTAAGGTGAATGTAGCTGTATTAGTGCACTTGGAACAACACATTTGAGTACTGTCCGTGATACTTTTTTTATTTGCAGTTAAATATTCAGGACAAGTGTTTGGGGATCTACCCCATCTTTTAAGGTCCAAGTAGAAACATAGAAAAGTGACAGCAGAAAAAGACAGAGTAGTCAAGTTTTTTTTGTTTTGCTTTGTTTTTGTTTGTTTCTGTACGTTTTTTATTTGTTCTTGTTTGTTTGTTTTTATTTTGGTTTTTTTTTGGTTTTTTACTTAAAATGTTTTGCAACCTGTAATTACTTATGGTTTCTTATGTGTGTGTAATACTTGTGTCCCTCTAGCTACAATAAACCCTCTTAGAAAAAGGTGGTAGACTCCTGAATGCTTGTCATGAAAATAAACTGTTACTGCAATAAAAAAGTATTACAAACAGTACACAACTGTGCTGATTAGCTGTTATCATTTACGGTAGTTTGCTTATCATTACTGTTCTTACAATTCAGACCAGTGGCAACGTTTAGGAAGTATGCAGCCCTTGCAAATCATCTTACAATAGGCTGTTGCTGGAGTACTGTCCTTTCCAGGTCACCTTGCTCCCAGAATTCAGCAGCGACTAAAAGAGCCACCTATAAAAATATGAGACAAAAATTAGCATATTAACATTTATTCTACTTAATTACCAGGACAATGTACAGCTTAGAATATGGTCATCTAAAATCCAGGGCACAAAATTTCGAGTCCTGAGCTACTAGCCAGGACTTAAGAGTTACTCACCACCAGTTGCCCCACCCAGTCCTAACCCTACCCCGCTCCAAATTTCGCCCCTAAACACGCTCTCATAAATTACCTCATGAAATTACACTGTTAAATGTTTTATGCAGAATTAAGTTACAAAAAGAAATATTAACTACAACGTTAACAATATTAACAAAAAGGATATCAGTGCCCATCAGTGCAGCCTCATCAGTGCCCATCAGTGCCCATCAATGTAGCCTCATCAGTGCCCATCAGTGCAGCCTAGCAGTACCCATAAGTGCAGCCTTATCAGTGCCCATTAATGCAGTAGGGATCACAGGGAGGAATCGGGAGGGATCTGCCGCTGTGACCCAGCTTGTATATGAAACGCCGGCTGCTGTCAAACAAAGTCCCACCTCCTGGACCACTATTAGACCAGTGTTTTGTCTATCATAGGAGCTGGTCCGGGAGGCGGAACTTTGTTTGACAGTGACCGGCGTTTCATATACAAGCTGTGTCACAGCGGGGGATCCCCGCTCTGTGTGATCCGGCCAGCAATCCTCCTGACAGTTTCTTTGCTGATCGCTTGTGGGCATCCAATGCCCTGTAAAAAAGGCCCCACCGCTTCTGCCAGAGTGATCAGCCGGGAAACTGTGAGGCCCAGTCCACCCCTGCTCCACACTCATCCTCAACTAATTTCCACTCGCCAAATGCGAGCAGGCAAGTGAAATTTTTGAGGGCTGTAAAATTGATCTTTCCTATTTAGATTGTTTAGATGTTGTACTGGTGAGACAGTTTTGTAGCTCTTTCAGTTAACCCTAATATACATCGTTTTTCTTTTCTTTCTAGGGAAAATGTACAAAACTATCTATAAAAATTATATTTTATCAACTTTTCTTTTGCTAGAAATGTCCCAATTTGACTTCCGAACTAATTTTAGGCTACAGGAATGGGCCGGGGATGTTTTTCCCACAAAATGCAGAGTTTTGCATGTAATAGACTTCAATGGACCCGCATCCAAAACGCAAGTACTTTTGCATTTTTTTTACACTGTATGTAGCTGGTTGCTAAGGAGGGATACGGGAAGCCGGCTGCCACGTCCTTAACAACACGATGAGTCATCAGCTGTCAGCGCGGTTAAAACAAATTGTGAAAAAAAAACAGCGTGGGACCCCCCCACATCAATTCTTTTTTTAAATGGTGTGGGGTCCCCCGTAAACTCCATAGGGGACCCTTATCTGAGCATGCAGACCGGCAAGTCGGGAAAGGGAGGGAATGAGCGAGTGCCCCCCCGAACCATACCAGGCTGCATGCACTCAACATGGGGGGTGGGTGCTTTGGGGCAGGGGGGGCTCTTTGCCCCCTACCCCAAAGTACCTTACCCCCATGTTGATGGAGACAAGGGCCTCCTTCCGACAACCCTTGCCCGGTGGTTGTCGGGATCTGCGGGCGGGGGGCTTACCGGAGTCTGGAAGCCCCCTTTAACAAGATCTTGCCCCCCCATGTGAATGGGTATCGGGTACATTGTACCCCTACCTATTCACCAAAAAAAAGTAGTGTGGTGTGACAAAACACAATAGACAGTTTTTGACAAGTCCTTTATTAAAAAAGTCTTCTTCCTCCTCTGGGCTTCTCCCATTTCTTCCTCCAGTCTTCTCCTTCTTCCTCCGGTCTTCTCCTTCTCCTGCTTCTTCTTCTGGTCTTCTTCTTTCTCCTATCTTCTTTGTCCAGTGTTTTTCCTTCACCGCCACTCCTGCCGACGACCCTCCTCCAACGATGCATCCAGCTGACCTGTCCGCGCCGATGTCAGGCATTTCTTAGATAATGATGGGGCGTGGCCATCAGGTGACATCACCCGGAGGCCCGCCCCTTGTGACATCACCGCCCGGGGCATGATGGGTCAGTGACGTCACGAGGGGGATGATGTCATCCGATGGCTATGCCCCCATTGTTATCTAAGAAATGTGTGAAATTGGCACAGACAGATCAGCGGGACACAGCATCAGAGAAGGGTCGTCGATGGGAGTAGAGGAAGAAGAACCCCAGACAAAGAAGACAGGAGAAAGAAGAAGACAGGAAGAAGAAGCGAGAGAAGAAGAAGACCGGAGGGAGAAGGAGAAGACCGGAAGGAGAAGGAGAAGACCAGAGGAGGAATCGGGAGGAAACCGGAGGAGAGAGAAGAAGACATTTTTAATAAAGGACTTGTCAAAAACTGTCTATTGTGTTTTGTCACACTACACTACTTTTTTTGTGAATGGGTAGGGGTACAATGTACCCCTACCCATTTAAACATTAAGCTGTCTGCGGGGAAGCCCGCTGACAGCTGATGACTCATCGGTTGTTAAGGATGCGGCAGCCGGTTCCCGATCCCCTCCTTAGCAACCAGCTATATAAAGTGTAAAAAAAAATGCAAATCGTGGTAAAATCGCTGTAAACACGCGTGTCCAAAAACACGGTAAGCACTACAAGAAGCACTGCAGAAACGCTCAAAAGCAACATGTATAGATGTGAATCGAGCCTTACACCTCAAATTGCAATAATCCATGACAACCAATTTGATTTCAATTTATGGATTTCAGATCAGTAAAAAATAACTTCTAATTCCTTGCCATGAGTTACTATAATTTACCTCTGCGCCCTATAATTTACCTCTGCGCTGTGTATATATAGAATGAGACTGTATAACTGATGTTTAGTAGCAGAAGCACATATCTTGTATATTGAAAATATGAAAAGTATTTTGAAAATATACTAGTCTCAAAGTAGCAACCTTATCATTCTCTTCGTTCTTCTCAAGACCTCCTGCTCTCTAGCTCTCTCATCACCTCCTCCCATGCTCGCCTCCAGGACTTTTCCAGAGCCTCTCCAATCCTATGGAAATCCTTACCCCAATCTGTCCGATTATCTCCTACTCTATTAGCTTTTAGACGATCCCTGAAAACCCTCCTCTTCAGAGAAGCCTACCCTACCCACACCTAACGACTGTATTTTCATTTTCTACAACTGATTATCCCCCACAGCTATTACCTTTTGTTCCACTTGACCCTCCCTTTTAGATTGTAAGCTCTAACGAGCAGGGCCCTCTGATCCCTCCTGTATTGATTTGTATTGTAACTGTACTGTCTGCCCTCATGTTGTAAAGCGCTGCGCAGACTGTTGGCCCTATATAAATCCTGTACAATAATAATAATTTGTATATATACTGTATAATAATAATAATTTGTATCTTCCAATACTTGGGTTTAACTAAGCCACACAAAAAGAGCAGAAACTAGTGGAATTGTATTTGATAGATAGCATAAAAAGCATAACTGCAAAATACAACCATAGAACACTATAAACAACTAAATATGAATATTAACAGCTATAGATAAATAGATGATTATACCATGTATGCATTCAGATGGTAAAATTATACAGTATATAAACTGCACAAAGTAACATCAGATTATTGATTGATATCTAACCTTGCTCTGGACTTCCCATGGTTTTGTGATAGCAGATAAATCACAAGCTGTCATCATCATGGCCCTGAAGATAAATAAATACTGTTAGTTACGTTATAAATGTTAAACTAAGTAACTTTTTTTTTAATACTCTTTCACGCTTTTTCATCCTTTTTTATCTCAGTGTTGTTGATCTCCACCATCCTTTTTCAGCTACTTTTTGTCTACATGTGCTTAATCCAGTGTCAACTGCACATGCTTGCTCTGGACCAGCTTCCCAATAATGACAATAATGGACCATGTCTGCTTAATGTATTTCAGCAGGGTGCTGACAGGGTAACAATGCAGGAACACCACTGGGGGACAGCTACCTGGTGAGATTAGAAAATATTACTTTACTGAAAGATTAATGAATGCTTGGAATGTCTAGAAAAGGTATTCAGTCAATTATGTGAATTTAAACATGTTTGGGTCAAACAAAAATGTATCCTCAAACAAAAAAAATGTTTTATAAAAATCTAAACAATTAAAACAATTAAAAAGGACAGACTTGATTGATCGCTTGGTCTTTTTTGCCTTCTCTCTTCTGTGTTTCTATGCCAAATGTTGGTTATACAGTGGTATACACTAGACTGAAAGCAATAAAATGTAAAAATAAATGCAAATGCCCACACTCCAAAGATTCCACATTCAGTTGTGCCTAGAGTTGAACCGATACCACTTTTTTAAGAACAAGTACTGATACTTTTTTTTAAGTACTCGCCGATACTAATTACCGATACTTTTTGACAGTTTTCAAAGCACAATACAGACTAATAATGATATCTTTGCAGCACTGATAGGTGGTACTGACTTATGGGCACTGATATGCAGCACTGATGGCTGGCACTGATATGCAGCACTGATAGCTGGCACTGACTGATTGGCACTGATATGCAGCACTGATGGCTGTCACTGAAAGGTGGCACTGATATGCAGCACTGATAGGTGGTACTGACTGATGGGCACTGATTTGCAGCACTGATAGGTGGAACTGACTGATGGGCACTGATATCCTGGCTCTGATAGGTGGTATTTATGGGCACTGATAGGTGGCACTTATGGGCACTCATGGGCGGCAGTTATGGGCAATGATAGGTGGAACTGATGGGCAGGCAGTGGCAATGAAATGCAGCACTGATTACAGTGGCAATTGCTGGCAGCCTGGAATAATAAATAATTGATGAGAGACAATCAATAACAGTTCAAACTTTCTCCAGTATACAAGTCCCGCAACGCCCATTTTGGTACACCCTGCACCCGGCCTCATTAAGCAGCAGTCAGAAGGCAGCAGCGGACATCTTGTTATACCCAGCCGATATTGTTAGTGAACTATATGGGCTGGATGTAACAAGATGTCCACTGCCGCCTTGTGACTGCTGCTTACTGAGGCTGAGTGCAGGCTGTACCAAGATGGGTGTCGCACTGTTCACCTCCAACGGAGACTGGGGCCATCATTTCCGTTAATGAATGTGACGGCCTGGGTCACCGATGCTGTGACCCACACCCCTTCCCCCTGGCCAGCTTACCTTCCTCTGCTGCCTGCCAGGACTCGCTCTCCACTGCCAGGACTCGCTCTCTGCTCTGCCCTCCCCGCCCACTGACTTCCGTGAGCTACCTCTTCATGCAAAGGTATCGGATCAGGCATCGGAAGCATTTGCCTGAGTACAAGTACTCAGGCATATACTCAGTATCGGCACCGATACTAATATCAGTATCGGTGCAACCCTAGTTGTGCCTAAACAATAACATTTTCTTAGGATGCTCGTGTAAGAGGAGTACTGCCTACTGAATCTGCATAACAGAAAAATGCTCAGCTAAATCACATATGCAGAAATGATCAAATAGTTGTCACAAATGCAGAAAGAGAAGGTCATCATACTACTGCCTCTACTAATGTTGCCATACCATGTGAATTAAAGTTTTGACCCTAAAGGTGACTGTTCAAACTTAGACAGAGGCTTTTGGAGGGGACTAGGGGCAAACCTCTTACTCATTGGTTATGGCCCATGGAGGAGACTGGCCTGGATTAGTTCTCTGAATAAGGACAATAAAGCTTCCCTTCTGAGGTGGAACGAACGGTTTAAAATTAATCTTGTACAGGTTAATGGTCAGAGCAAATATGGTGGCTGTCCTGCAGACTGAATTGAAGAAGCCCCTCCACCTGGGAAAGAAATATTTATCAACAATATCCCTCAAGAAATCTATGAAGATAAATTAATTCCACTTTTTCAGACTGCTGGAACATTGTATGAGCTTTGTCTCAGACTGTTGTAGACTTGTGCTGGGCAGTATGAGGTGGGGTGGGATCCCTGATTAATCAAAGCATTGTTTGGGTGGGCACTGAGTCACCTAGGCTTGTCTAGGTGACTAGTTGTTAATTAGATCACTGTTAGCTGTTGGCTGTTCCTTAGATGTGCTAATGAGACTACTGTTTACAATTTGCATTGTTAAGGTAATGTGATCAAGCATGGTAAATATTCTGTGTGAATTTACAATAAAGTCAGTTCCAGCTCCAGTTTGCACCTAAGCTAGTGTTCTTTAGTCCTTGGGTGCCCAGCAATAATACCTGGTTGCTGGTTCCAGACTGGAGGAAACTGTATACTGACAGAAGCACCCAAGCTGGGTGCTGGACGATCTGTCACAGTGACCATACACTATATAGTCTGATTCTACAATTTCCTTAACATGTACCATCAACTATGTAGTGCAAGGGCCTACATGTTTTGATACAAACATAATGAATTCTTTGGGTTTATCCTCATATTATACAGTTTTGGTAAGTCTGAATGAGATTGGAAAGAGATTGTATAGTGTAAGACCAGCTTTAAACTCAATAGTGTTGGCAGATTAGATCAAACATGGTCAAAATGTCTTTGATAATAACTCTATTGGCACATATTTATGAAAACATTTGCACCAAGTATTCTCCATACATTTTGAAGTGACCCATGCAAGTGATAAAAAATATGGTTCTGTCAAATATACATGATGCAGTGTTTGGCTACAAAGTTCTGTTTTGTACAGTTTCCTGTTATGTAGGACCAGTAACTGGGCTGGGTGTTTTTTCACCTACCCTTCCCTATGTTGTGTGTTCATGGTAGTACTGGCATTAAATTTGTGACCCCGTGGGATGTGACTGCAGTTAGGTGTTGTGGTCTTTTCACACCAATCCCCATCCAATTTATTTTATTGGTAAGCTTAGAGTAATACCTAGAACACTTCCAACAGCCAGCTACTTCATTCAGATGGCTTATAGGAGCTGTAGTTTGTGCGCATGAGCCTACACTAGGAGGAAGCAATGTAGTGTGGCCTGCAATACCTTCTCCCAGCATAGTTGACGGGACACCTACATAATAATTTCTTTTCTTGTTGTTTCAAGCGATAAGTAATCCACCCATTTGTCTTGCTCTTCATAAGTCTTTGACTGATCAACAATCTTCTGGAACATTGTTCTCTTTCTAAGAAGACATACATAACAAAAATGAATACTCACTTCATCCCCCCCCATCCCAATACAAGTTACATATAAAAACAGGAATGAAGAAATTCCGTATAAAGGATCAGTCAATATTTGTAGTTGATGAAAAGTTATGTGGATGTATGGCCAAAACATTTTTTTAGTTTTGGATAGAGTAGGGCAGAATGTATTCCAAAATCCTAGAGTTGTCAATAGAAGAAGAGGTCCCTGACTAAGAGCACCAGTCTCACTTTATAGAGTTTTTCTCTCTGTCTGTTGTATCGCTTGGAGAAGAATTCAAAGCTAAATTTCCCCCCAACAGGGCACAAATAGCAAATATTAAACCGGCAAACGATTTTAAGACATCCCTAATCTATTCAAAAGAAACTAAAAAAAGTTGGCGATACATACCATAAATCACCAGGTCCCCGTAAATGCCACAGAAATAATGGAAGAATCTCATTCTCCCTGTTGAGTTTTTAATCAATTTCTAATTAAGTGAATGCAACAGGGAAGAGTGGTTGCTAAGTGGCTAGCACACTCGCTTTGCAAATTTGAGTCCAGTATTTACCCAGGAACATTACATATGTAAAGTTTGTATATTCTCTGGCCATACTGTTTGTACAATGTAGCAAGAGTGTATCAAGGACAGTAGATTATAAGAGACTGACAAGAAAGATTGTGTTTATTTTGCAAAGTGCTAGATAACATATCTGAAGTCCAACTTCATTTGTGAACCTCTGTAAAATGCTTGTGGTTTGTACATAAGGAAAAGTGGAAACTTTATAGATTTAATTTCATATAACTAAGTTCTATGTATACTCACTTGAAATATAAAGCCAAATCTGTGGCTATGATAGCAATATCCATCAGATGAATAACGTGTTCATGTTGTCTTCTATTTAGATTCAGGAAAATGTTCATGGACTGCAAAGCAAAATGTGTTTCTTTGATAATTGGCTTTCAAATGCCTGTTTTTTTTAGGTTCAAACATGTATTTTTGATCAGTATACAGAATTTCAGCATTTACTATACAAATGTTGTTTACCAAAGTAATGCAGGATCTAAGTAAAATAATTTTAAAAGGTTACATGTATATGTAGAATTGTGACCACCCTTTTTACATACTTCTATATGAACATGCCTTACAAGCAGACACTGGTTACTATTCCAGTTATGATGCTTTATGGGAGTTTTCATGATTAATACTAGTCTGTAGCTATGTCTATATAAGTTTATTTTTTTTATTTTATTTTTACCTTTATTTTTATACTGTTTTTGTATTATTATATACTTATTTATAACAAACTTGTACAGTGGATATAAAAAGTCTACACACTCCTGTTAAAATGTCAGGTTTCTATGATGTAAAAAAATGAGACAAAGATAAATAATCTCAGCTTTCTCTCCACCTTTACTGTGACCTATAAACTATACAACTAAGTTGAACAAATTGAAATCTTTTAGGTGGAGGGAAGTAAAAATAAAAAATAAAATAATATGGTTGCATAAGTGTGCACACCCTTACACTAATGCCCTGTACACACGATTGGACATTGATTGGACATTCCGACAACAAAATCCATGGATTTTTTCCGACGGAAGTTGGCTCAAACTTGTTTTGCATACACACGGTCGCACAAAGTTGTCGGAAAATCTGATCGTTCTGAACGCTGTGACATAAAACACGTACGTCGGGACTATAAATGGGGCAGTAGCCAATAGCTTACTCTGAGCATGAGTGGCACTTTGTGTGTCTGAATTGTCCACACACGGTCGGAATTTACACAAACGGATTTTGTTGTCGGAAAATTTTATAGCCTGCTCTCAAACTTTGTGTGTCGGAAATTCAGATGAAAAAAGTCAGATGGAGTCCACACACGGTCGGAATTTCCGACCACAAGCTCCGATCGCACATATTCCATCTGAAAGTTCGACCGTGTGTACAGGGCAAAATACTTTGATGAAGCACCTTTTGATTCTATTACAGCACTCAGTCTTTTTGTTTGAGCATGAGTCTATCAGCATGATACATCTTGACTTGGCGATATTTGCCCACTCTTCTTTGCAAAAACATTCAAAATCTGTCAGATTGCGAGGGCATCGCCTGTGCACAGCCCTCTTCAGATCACCCCACAGATTTTCAATCGGATTCAGGTCTGGGCTCTGGCTGGGCCATTCCAAAACTTTATTCTTCTTCTGGTGAAGTCATTCCTTTGCTGATTCGGATCTATGTTTCGGGTCGTTTTAATGCTGAAATGTGAAGTTCCCCTTCATGTTCAGCTTTCCAGCAGAAGCCTGAAGGTTTTGTACCAATATTGACTGGTATTTGGAACTGGTCACAATTCCCTCTACCTTGACTAAGGTCCCGTTCCAGCTGAAGAAAAACAGCCCCAAAGCATGATTCTGCCACCACTATGCTTCATGGTGGGTATGGTGTTCTTTTGGTGATGTGCAGTGTTGTTTTTGCTCCAAACCTTTTGAAATTATAGCCAAAAAAGTTCAACCTTGGTTTCACAGACCATAACATATTTTCCCAAATGCTTTTGGGAGACTTCAGATGTGTTTTTGCAAAATTTAGTCGGGCTTGGATGGTTTTCTTTAGAAGAAAAGGCTTCTGTCTTGCTACTCTACCCCATAATCCAGACATATAAAGAATATTTTCTCCACTTGATTATGTCTGTCTTCACTGTGTTCCATGGTATATCTAATGCCTTGGAAATTTTTTTGTACCCTTCTCCTGACTGATACCTTTTAACATTGAGATCCCTCTGATGCTTTGGAAGCTCTCTGTGGATCATGGCTTTTGCTGTAGGATGCGACTAAGAGAAAGTCAGGAAAGACCTACTAGAACAGCTGAACTTTATTTGGGGTTAATCAGAAGCACTCTAAATGATGGCAGTTGTGTATTGGCTCCTATTTAACATCAGTTTGAATGTGATTGCTTAATTCTGAACACAGCTACAAACCCAGTTATAAGAGGGTGTGCACGCTTATGCAACCACATTGTTTTAGTTTTTTATTTTTACTTCCCCCCTATAAGATTTCAGTTTGTTTTTCAATTGAGTTGTACAGTTTATAGGTCACATTAAAGGTGGAAAAAGTTCTGAAATGATTTATCTCTGGCAACACTGAATGCCCATTCAGAAAGCATGCTGGATGCAGGGCAGCCCAGCAGCTCTATAGGATACTGGGTACGTTCTGGCCAGTGGTCTATTCTCATGACCCAGTAACTGAGTGGACAGTCAGCAGGAAAGCTCTCCATATCTGTTTTCACCCACCATTTGATGAAGACACTGCCGGTGGGATGTGAAAGCTGACAGCCCTGGGCACTGAGGACTAAAAATTATTTAAAAGGCATCACTGAGGTGGCCCCCTTCTCCACCGTTCCTCTCTTGACCAACAGAAGCCTCAAAACTGTGGTTTCCACCAGACTGTAACCTACCAGAGTCGGGAAAGGCGTTACATAAACTCCTCTTTCGTCATTCCCATTTATCCTCTGACTTGATGACCATCCACACAGCTTAATTCAAACACCACAGCTTAATGCAGTCTGTGGAATAGACTCCCTCCCCCTTTCTAGTGACCTTCCTATTCTTATATATTGACCAAAATGGATATTAAATGGATTGTCATGAATGATATTCACATATTCACATATAAAGATATACAGGTGATGTAATAAACTAAATATATATATATATATATATATATATATATATATATATATATATATATATATACAATATCTCACAAAAGTGAGTACACCCCTCACATTTTTGAAAATATTCCAGCACTGGCCTAACCCTCTTGGGCATGGAGTTCACTAGAGCTTCATAGGTTGCCACTGGAGTCCTCTTCCACTCCTCCATGACGACATCACGGAGCCGGTGGATGTTAGAGACCTTGCGCTCCTCCACCTTGCATTTGAGGATGCCCCACAGATGGTCAATAAGGTTTAGGTCTGGAGACATGTTTGGCCAGTCCATCACCTTTACCCTCAGCTTCTTTAGCAAGGCACTAGTTGTCTTGGAGGTGTGTTTTGGGTCGTTATGTTGGAATACTGCCCTGCAGCCAAGTCTCCGAAGGGAGGGGATTGTGCTCTGCTTCAGTATGTCACAGTACATGTTGGCATTCATGGTTCCCTCAATGAACTGTAGCTCCCCAGTTCCGGCAGCACTCATGCATCCCCAGACCATGACACTCCCACCACCATGCTTGACTGTAGGCAAGACACACTTGTCTTTGTAATGCTACTCGGTTCCCGCCACACATGCTTGACACCATCTGAACCAAATAAGTTTATCTTGGTCTCATCAGACCACAGGACATGGTTCCAGTAATCCATGTCCTTAGTCTGCTTGTTTTTACAAACTGTTTGCAGGCTTTCTTGTGCATCATCTTTAGAATAGGCTTCCTTCTGGGATGACAGCCATGCAGACCAGTTTGATGCAGTGTGTGGCGTATGGTCTGAGCACTGACAGGCTTACTCCCCACCCCTTCAACCTCTGCAGCAATGCTGGCAGCACTCATATGTCTATTTCCCAAAGACAACCTCTGGATTTGACGCTGAGCACGTGCACTCAACTTGTTTGGTGGACCATGGCAAGGCCTGTTCTGAGTGGAACCTGTCCTGTTAAACCGCTGTATGGTCTGTTTCAGGGTCTTGGCAATCTTCTTATAGTCTAGGCCATCTTTATGTAGAGCAACAATTCTTTTTTTCAGATCCTCAGAGAGTTCTTTGCCATGAGGTGCCATGTCGAACTTCCAGTGACCAGTATGAGAGACTGAGAGCAATAACACCAAATTTAACACACCTGCTCCGCATTCACACCTGAGACCTTCTAACACTAACGAGTCACATGACACCGGGGAGGGAAAATGGATAATTGGGCCCAATTTGGACATTTTCACTTAGGGGTGTACGCACTTTTTTGCCAGTGGTTTAGACATTAATGGCTGTGTGTTGAGTTATTTTGAGGGGACAGCAAATTTACAATGTTATACAAGCTGTACACCCACTACTTTACATTGTAGCAAATGAAGAAATGATTCTTCAGTGTTTTTACATTAAAAGATATAACAAAAATATATAATAATATATATATATATATATATATATATATATATATATATATATATATATATATATATATATATATATATATTATAGGCATGATCTTCTGATGAAGGGCGTTATCTACAATAGCCCGAAAACGTTTATTATGGATGCCTGATTTTATGGATGTCGTGGTGATGTCCTTTTGAAGATTTCAAAATAAATACGGTTTGTGCAGCAATACCTTGTTTTTGGATTTTTTCTATGTTGAAGCCTGTGTGAGGGCTTGATTGCTAAGCACGGCCATCTGAGACTGTAGTGCACCTCACCCTTCTGATTTTATATATATATATATATATATATATATATATATATATAATAAAATATTTACAAAAATGTGAGGGGTGTACTTTTGTGAGATACTGTATATATATATATATATATATATATATATATCACAAAAAACATCACTTCATGATCCCTGGTGACTATGCATTTAAGAGCTGTTGGTGATGTATGGACTACCTTGCTTTAGCACACATCTCCACTGGTCTGTGGTGAATGACTGGGAAAAAACCTTTTTGTCACACTGTTCAGGCCCTGGTCTAGATGCCCCTTGTTGACACTGAAGGACAATTGCAACTAATATTTTAGTTTTGGTTCTTCATTCAAGATGTACTCATTGCATACGAAGAAAGTAATTTCCTTTCCATAATGTGCATTCACCCCTGAAGAAGAAAATCTAATTCGAAACACGTTGGGTGTTCAGCAATTCCCATCCTTTGTTCTCTATTGATTCCATCTTAAGTACAGTATCAAGAACCTGTTTCCCATCAATTTTGAAGATGTATTGTAACGTTTTACACAATTTGTATTAATAAAGGTTTGTCAACTTTTATACTACCTAGAAATACCGATCATTCAATTGACACTATAATGACCCAGTACTGTTAAAGTCCCATTTTGAGGGTTTTTCTTTATAGATATAACTCAGGGATGTTAGTACTCCTTTAGCTACCATTTCCATATTACATAAACTCCTCTTTAAGGTGTCCGCAAGAGATTTCATCTTTTGCTCCCTCTGTGGGGACAAGATGAGTTCCAAGACTTTCCCTTTGTAACGGTGGTCAAGGAGGGTTGTCAAGCAATAGTGATCCCTCTCCTTGATGCCACGTGTTTTTAGGTTCTTTTGCAGGCTTTGAATAATGAGGGAGCCCATGCACCGCAAGTTTGCGGAGGCATGAGAAGCAGAATCCTCAGGGTCACTGAGGATTACAGTCTGGAATTGCCTCCTCCCAACCACATACTACTCTCAAGGGTACTGGGGATGGAAAACCATCTGTTAAGGGTTGACGTATGTCTTGCTCTGCTTTAATGTCTCCAAAGCTGCCAGAATCCTCCACCTCCACCCTCTCCTCTTGTGTGTTCTGTAGTGTAGAAAGAATGGTGTCTGCATAAAGTGGGCCTTGAAAGGAAAGGAAGTCCTCTTATTCCTCCCACTGTTCTGCCTCTAGTGCCCTGTCCATAATGCCACACAGAGTCTGCTCCAGCAGAAACACAACAAGGATTGTTGTGCATGCATTGTCACGGCTCACCATCCTTGTGGCCTCCTCAAATGGTAGTACAGTGCATGCATTCTTTATCAGCAGCTATTGGTGTGGGGAAAAAAGCAGAGCCTGTCGTTGTGCCATACTCACACAGGTACTCGTTGATGGCCCTCTTCTGAATGTGCAGCTGCTGCAGCATTGCCAAAGTTGAGTTCCATCTGGTGGGCTTGTCACAAATCAGGTGGAATTTCTGCTGAATTTCAGCCAACCGAGCACTGGCTGTGTATGACCACCTGAAATGGCTACCGACTATTCTGGCCTGCTTCAGCAGATCTTCCAACCCTGGGTACCATTTAAAAAATGCTGCACCACCAAACTGAGGACATGTGCCAGGCAACTTTCCCTGTCTAAGGGAGGACAGGAGGTTTGGGCCATTATCGCACACTACCATTCCTGGATCCAGCTAGCGTGGTGTGAACCACCTCTGGGCCTGCCCCTGCAGAGCTGCCAGAATCTCTGCTCTGGTATGGCTCCTGTGCCCTAGACAGACCTGCTAATGCACTGCATGGCACCTTTCAGCCTGACTCATTGAATAGCCCCTTGAACGCTTAGGGGTTACTTGTAGTTCATGGGACAATTCAGCAGAGGAGGACATGGAGGAAGAGGAGGGGGTGGCAAATCCTGCATCATCACCACTAGCTGTATGGAGACATGGCAGCACATCAAGCTGCAGCACTGAGCCCTGTCCTGCATCCTTCCAAGTTGCAAGCAGAGTTACCCAGTGTGCTGTGAATGAAATATATCATCCTTGACCATGCTTGCTGGACCACGTGTCAGCAGTAACGTGGACCTTGCAGCTGACAGCCTTGCCCAACAATGCCACAGCATTGCATTCCACGTGATGGTAGAGAGCTGGAATAGCCAGCTACGTGATAGCCAATACATGAAAATAAAAAGCGACTAGGAACCTGGCATTGTGGTACAGCACATTCTACAAATTCACGGAATGGGGCAGAATCCACCAGACGCAAAGGCAGAAGTTGTAAAGCCAGTAGCTTTGACAAGCTTGAATTTAGATGCTGGGCATGTGGGTGACAGTGACTAAATGTTTTTTGCTGCAGCAGATGGGACAGAGAAATGTGCCTGCTGTAGTCTACAGCTGGTGGTGTGCTGCAAGGACCGGGGACACCCTGTGCTAGACCACCATCCTTGTCAGTGTAGACTGCTGAGAGGTCACGAGGCCTGGGGGTAGTCCGGAAAGGTGAGGAGGAGCAGAATTGCATGCCTTCTGTGTGGCTTTCAGGTGCTCTTGCCAATGGGCTGGGTGGTGGGAGGTTAAATGCCTTGTCAAGCATGTAGTATCCAAATAGCTGGTGTTTTTGCCACGCTTTATGTGCTTGAGGCAAAGTTTGCAAATTGCAACAGTGTGATCTGCTGTACATGTGCTAAAAAAGGCCCAAACAGCTGAGCTGTGGGAAGTGGGCTGGGATATAATAGCTCCACAATCTGGTGGAATAGGGTGGCTGCTCTCTACTCTTCCATGATGGCTGCCTCTTTGGGGTTTTGCCTCACCTTCACTTTCCTTCTCTGCTCTATCCGGCACCCAAGTCACGTCAGTGACCTCTTCATCATCATCATCCCCTCCATCCTCATTATCACTGGAGACAACTTGGCAATACGCTGCGGGTGGGGGAACATGACTGCCAATTTGTTATTTACCAGTGTTCTCCCCTCTCTGTAGGCTCATGTTCCTACCTTCCTCAACCTCAGAACCAAAATCTTAATCAAGTAATGGCTGTGCACCATCAAGGAGCAAGTGGCTGACACTGTGTTCAAATAACTCAGCTGACTCTTCCATGCCTGATGCTGGGGCTATGGCAGGAGTAGCTGTGAACAAGGAGGCAGAATAAGCCACTCTGACAGCTGCAGTGGACTGCGTACTAGTTTCTGCTTGGGTGATGGAGGATGAGAAGGATAATGATGGTTTAGTAAGCCAGTCCACCGCATCCTCTGCATGCTTCGGCTGGATGGCACAGGCAACATCACTAAACCGAGGAAATGATGCCCTGCCTGAGGACAGACCATGTCCACCTTTGCCTGTAGACACATACACTGCTGGCTCTCTCACAGTGCCAGGAGAATGTCTGCCTCTCCTAGTTGGCCCCCAGACATGATGGGAAGGGGGGGCGTATTAACAAAATATAATAAAGATGTGGAAATGTGTACATTGATGCACTTTAATCAATGGAAAGTGTTGTTTGTTTCACTTTAACTTGAGTACTCCTTACACAGACACACTCCACTGACACACTACAATATACTGCAGTAAAACTGCACTGAAATATACTGTGTTGCAGTAACGCACGGATATATACTGCGTTAAATGTGCAATAACGCACTGATATAGTACTGCGTTAAACGTACAGTAATACACTGATATATACTGTGTTAAACGTACAGTAACGCACTGATATATACTGCGTTAAACGTGCAGTAATGCATGGATATATACTGCATTAAACACGTAGTAATGCATGGATATATAATGCTTTAATTGTGCAGTAATGCACTGACATATACTGTGTTAAATTTACAGTAATGCACTGATATATACTACGTTAAACGTACAGTAATGCACAGATTAGGGATGAGCCGAACACCCCCCAGTTCGGTTCGCACCAGAACCCGCGAACGGACCGAAAGTTCGCACGAACGTTAGAACCCCATTGACGTCTATGGGACTCGAACGTTCGAAATCAAAAGTGCTCATTTTAAAGGCTAATTTGCATGGTATTGTCCTAAAAAGGGTTTGGGGACCCGGGTCCTACCCCAGGGGACATGTATCAATGCAAAAAAAACTTTTAAAAACGGCCGTTTTTTCGGGAGCAGTGATTTTAATGATGCTTAAAGTAAAAAAAAAAAAGTGAAATATTCCTTTAAATATCGTACCTGGGGGGTGTCTATAGTATGCCTGTAAAGTGACGCGTGTTTCCCATGTTTAGAACAGTCCCTGCACCAAATGTCATTTTTAAAGGAAAAAATCTCATTTAAAACTGCTTGCGGGTTTAATGTCATGTCGGGTCATGGCAATATGGATGAAAATCAGTGAGACAAACGGCATGGGTACCCCCCAGTCCATTACCAGGCCCTTTGGGTCTTGTATGGATATTAAGGGGAACCCCGCACCCAAATTAAAATAAGGAAAGGTGTGGGGCCACCAGGCCCTATATACTCTGAACAGCAGTATACAGGCGGTGCAAACAAGACAGGGACTGTAGGTTTGTTGTTAAGTAGAATCTGTTTGTAATTTTGAACATTTTTAACGTGTTTAGCTCCAGCCAAAAAATCTTTTCTAAGCTTTTTGGAAAACATAGGGAAGGGTTATCACCCCTGTGACATTTGTTTTGCTGTCTTTCCTCCTCTTCAGAAGATTTCACCTCACTTTTTTGTCCCAATGAAAAATGTTTTTTGAAAATTTGGGTTTTTTTGTGGAACAAGGATTGGAAAGCATCAGTGGAAAGGAGAAATTGTTTTCCCATATTAACTCTTACAGGAGAGAATTTCCCTTCCTAGGGGTAGATTTCATCTCACTTCCTGTTGTCTCCTTCCGTTTGCAAGTAGGAGTCGTTTGTAAGTTAGATGTTTGAAAGTAGGGTCCTGCCCTATATACTCAGCAGAAATTTGGGCCTTAGGTGTTGCTGTGGCCACAACACTGTAAGCCCTCACAGGGCCCTGCTGTGAAATATTAGATCAAGAATTGTAATTACATGCCCCTGTTGAACAGGAGCTGAAAAATTAGGCCTTAGGCACTGGTGCTGGTGCCACAACACTGCAACCCCTCACAGACACTCTAGTTGGAACGCAGGAACGAGCCCTGCTGCAAATTATTGCTTCAAAAATTGTAATTACACGCCCCTGTTAGACAGGGGCAGAAAAATTGGGCCTTAGGCACTGGTGCTGGTGCCACAACACTGCAACCCCTCACAGACACTCTAGTTGGAACGCAGGAACGAGCCCTGCTGCAAAGTATTGCATAAAAAATTGTAATTACACGCCCCTGTTAGACAGGGGCAGAAAAATTGGGCCTTAGGCACTGGTGCTGGTGCCACAACACTGCAACCCCTCACAGACACTCTAGTTGGAACGCAGGAACGAGCCCTGCTGCAAAGTATTGCATCAAAAATTGTAATTACACGCCCTGTTAGACAGGGGCAGAAAAATTGGGCCCTAGGCACTGGTGCTGGTGCCACAACACTGCAACCCCTCACAGACACTCTAGTTGGAATGCAGGAACGAGCCCTGCTGCAAAGTATTACATCAAAAATTGTAATTACACGCCCCTGTTAAACAGGGGCTGAAAAATTGTGCCTTAGGCACTGGTGGTGGCGCCCAGAACCAAAAATGTTCTTACAAGCTATCAGCGTGATGATTGAGGAGGAAGAGGATAATTACTCAGGGATAGTCACTCAGCATCAGCATAGGCAGTCTTTGAAGGGATCTGAGATTTCAAAAAAAATTATTCGGTTACATCAGCATCAGGTGCTTGGTAGCTGGTGGTGATCCAAGACTCATTCATTTTTATGAAGGTCAGCCGATCGACCGAGTCGGTGGACAGACGCACCCTGTGATCGGTTACCACGCCTCCAGCAGCACTGAATGTGCGTTCCGAAAGAACGCTGGATGCAGGACAGGCCAGTAGCTCAATTGCATACTGTGCAAGCTCTGGCCAGTGATCCATCCTCAAGACCCAGTAACCCAGAGGATTTTCGGTGGGAAAGGTGTCCAAGTCTGATCTTGCCCCTAGGTATTCCTGCACCATGTAAAACAGACGCTGGCGATGGTTGCTGGAACCGATCATACCTTGGGGCTGCGGACCAAAAAATTGTCTGAACGCATCGGTCAGACGGCCACCTTCTCCACCGCTCCTTCTTTGACTGACCGAAGCCTCAGCAACACGTTGTCCAGAAACAGGAGTTTGTAACCTCCCAGTCTCTGGGAACGCGTTGCACAGACCTTTCTGCAAGGCCTCCCGAAGATGTTTCATCCTCTGCTCCCTCTGCGATGGCAAGATAAGGTCCGCAACCTTACCCTTGTAACGTGGATCAAGGAGGGTTGCCAGCCAGTATTGGTCCTTCTCCTTGATACCACGAATACGAGGATCCTTACGCAGGCTTTGCAGGATCAGGGAGGCCATGCAGCGTAGGTTTGCTGAGGCATTCGGTCCGGAGTCCTCTGGGTCACTAAGAACGACATGGTCCGCAGCCACCTCCTCCCAGCCACGTACAAGTCCATGTGTTTCTTGGGACTGATCCCTTAAAGACTGCTGCTGATGCTGAGTGCCAGGCTCCACCTCCATACTGACACAATCTTCCTCCTCCTCCTCTTCCTCCTCGTCCTCTTCCTGTGTGATCGGCGGGCACGCAGGAACACTGTCTGGATAAAGGGGGCCTTGAGAGCTAAGGAAGTCCTCCTCTTCCTGCCTCTGTTCTGCCTCAAGTGCCCTGTCCATTATTCCACGCAGCGTGTGCTCCAACAGGTGGACAAGGGGGACAGTGTCACTGATGCATGCACTGTCACTGCTCACCATCCTCGTGGCCTCCTCGAATGGTGACAGGACAGTGCATGCATCCCTGATCATGGCCCACTGGCGTGGGGAAAAAAAACCAAGCTCCCCTGACCCTGTCCTGGTGCCATAGTCGCACAGGTACTCATTGATGGCCCTCTGCTGCGTGTGCAGCCGCTGCAGCATGGCCAACGTTGAGTTCCACCTGGTGGGCATGTCACAGATTAGGCGGTTCTTGGGCAGGTTAAACTCCTTTTGGAGGTCCGTCAGCCGAGCACTGGCATTATATGACCGGCGGAAATGCACACAGACTTTCCTGGCCTGCCTCAGGACATCCTGTAAGCCCGGGTACCTGCCCAAGAACCGCTGCACCACCAAGTTAAGGACGTGAGCCAAACAGGGCACATGGGTCATTTGTCCCTGTCGGAGGGCAGAGAGGAGGTTGGTGCCATTGTCGCAAACCACCATTCCTGCCTTAAGTTGGCGTGGCGTCAACCACCTCTGAACCTGCCCCTGCAGAGCTGACAGAACCTCTGCCCCAGTGTGGCTCCTGTCCCCCAAGCACACCAGCTCAAGCACCGCATGGCATCTTTTGGCCTGCGTACTTGCGTAGCCCCTTGAACGCCTACGGAGCACCGCTGGTTCCGAGGAAGAGGCCATGGAGGAAGAAGAAGAGGAGGGGGTGGAGGAGAGAGGTGTGTCACAATCAGCATTTTGGAGGCGTGGTGGCGGAACAACCTCCAACACTACTGCACCTTGTCCTGCATCCTTCCCAGCTGCCAGCAGAGTCACCCAATGCGCCGTGAAACTTAGGTAACGTCCCTGTCCATGCCTGCTGGACCATGAGTCAGCGGTAATATGCACCTTACCGCTGACCGCCCTGTCCAGCGAGGCATGGACATTGCCTTCCACATGCCGGTAGAGAGCCGGAATCACCTTCCGTGAGAAAAAGTGGCGTTTGGGTACCTGCCACTGAGGAACCGCACATTCCACAAACTCACGGAAGGGGGCAGAGTCTACCAACTGAAAAGGCAGCAGTTGAAGTGCTAGCAATTTTGCCAAGCTAGCATTCAACCGCTGGGCATGTGGATGGCTGGGAGCAAACTTCTTTCGGCGGTGCAGCAGCTGGGGCAGGGAAATTTGCCTGGTACAATCTGACGTCGGTGTACCAAAAGCAGATTGCCCACAAGTACTTGGCTGTGACACACCTAATTCTACACCTTCATTCCTCTCACTGCAGGTCTCAGAGAGGACTGAAGGTCTAGTGGGGTTGGAAATCTCAGCTGATGAGGAGCAAGGAGAGATCCTCTTTGTTCTTTGGTGTGGGTCTTTTAGATACGCTTGCCAACGAACTGCATGGCAGGTCAACATATGTCTGGTCAAGCATGTGGTACCCAAGCGGGAGATATTTTGGCCACGCGAGATACGCTTGAGACATATGTTGCAAATAGCAGCGGTGCGATCTGATGCACTCGTCTCAAAAAAGGCCCACACCAAAGAACTTTTTGAATAACGCGCAGAGACTGCAGCGCCCTGCACATGTGGAGCTTTGGGGTGTGATGCAGTCAATGTGCTGCCCTTAGGCTGGCCCCTGGAGGGCATCCTGCCTCGTTGGTGATGTGCTGCCGCCTCCTCCTCCTCCTCCTCCTCCTCCTCCTCCTCTCTCCTATCAGGCACCCACGTTGAGTCAGTGACCTCATCATCCCCTCCCTCCTCATCACTGGAGCAAACCTGGCAGTATGCTGCAGCAGGGGGAGCATGACTGCCAGATTGCTGTCCTTCTTGGGCACCCCCTCTGTCCGCGCTCATGTTACTGCCTTCATCGAGCTCAGTATCGTCATCAGAGCCTTCCAAACGCTGGGCATCCTCCTGGAGCATGTACCCAACACTGTGGTCAAACAGTTCGAGGGAATCCTCATGAGGACATGGTGGAGCTAGGGAAGGAGTCACTGATGACATTGAGCTGAGGGAAGAGGCCGCTGCTTTGCCAGACAAAGCACCCTGGGCATGGGTGAGAGAGGATGAGGAGGATGAGGACGGCTTGGTCATCCACTCGACCAAGTCTTCCGCATGTTGCGGCTCAACATGGCCAGCTGCCGAAAAAAAGGCCAAGCGTGTCCCATGGCCACGTGCTGATGAGGATGCACCGTCTCCACGACCAGCACTAGACACAGAGCCTGCTTGCCCTCTCTTATTGGCTTGTGACTGTCTGCCTCTCCTTCTTGGCCTTCCAGACATACTAATGGCCTGTAGCTGCACTAAGCTGGGATAGAACACCTGTAATTTTCTTCAAGTAGCTTTATATACTGTAACCAGACAAGCCTGCCTGTCAGTAGGAAGATAACAGGAACGGATCTAGCTGAACACTGTGAGCAGGACGCACTGTACTAAATGTAAATAGTCTAGCTGCCTGACCGTGGTACTAATAGGATCAAATAGAACACCTGTAATTTTCTTCAGGTAGCTTTATATACTGTAACCAGACAAGCCTGCCGGTCAGTAGGAATTTAACAGGAACGGATCTAGCTGAACACTGTGAGCAGGACGCACTGCACTAAATGTAAATAGCAGGAACGGATCTAGCTGAACACTGTGAGCAGGACGCACTGCACTAAATGTAAATAGTCTAGAAGATAACAGGAACGGATCTAGCTGAACACTGTGAGCAGGACGCACTGCACTAAATGTAAATAGTCTAGAAGATAACAGGAACGGATCTAGCTGAACACTGTGAGCAGGACGCACTGCACTAAATGTAAATAGCAGGAACGGATCTAGCTGAACACTGTGAGCAGGACGCACTGCACTAAATGTAAATAGTCTAGAAGATAACAGGAACGGATCTAGCTGAACACTGTGAGCAGGACGCACTGCACTAAATGTAAATAGCAGGAACGGCTCTAGCTGAACACTGTGCGCAGGACGCACTGCACTAAATGTAAATAGCAGGAACGGATCTAGCTGAACACTGTGAGCAGGACGCACTGCACTAAATGTAAATAGCAGGAACGGATCTAGCTGAACACTGTGAGCAGGACGCACTGCACTAAATGTAAATAGCAGGAACGGATCTAGCTGAACACTGTGAGCAGGACGCACTGCACTAAATGTAAATAGCAGGAACGGATCTAGCTGAACACTGTGAGCAGGACGCACTGCACTAAATGTAAATTGCAGGAACGGATCTAGCTGAACACTGTGAGCAGGACGCACTGCACTAAATGTAAATAGTCTAGAAGATAACAGGAACGGATCTAGCTGAACACTGTGAGCAGGACGCACTGCACTAAATGTAAATAGCAGGAACGGATCTAGCTGAACACTGTGAGCAGGACGCACTGCACTAAATGTAAATAGCAGGAACGGATCTAGCTGAACACTGTGAGCAGGACGCACTGCACTAAATGTAAATAGCAGGAACGGATCTAGCTGAACACTGTGAGCAGGACGCACTGCACTAAATGTAAATTGCAGGAACGGATCTAGCTGAACACTGTGAGCAGGACGCACTGCACTAAATGTAAATAGTCTAGAAGATAACAGGAACGGATCTAGCTGAACACTGTGAGCAGGACGCACTGCACTAAATGTAAATAGCAGGAACGGATCTAGCTGAACACTGTGAGCAGGACGCACTGCATTAAATGTAAATAGTCTAGATAGAAGATAACAGGAACGGATCTAGCTAAACTGAATACAGTGTATATATATATATGCAACACCTGGGATGCATATATATACACAATACACTGTAAGTGCAGCTAACTGACTGACTGTTCTGCCTAATCTATCTAACTCAAATCAAATGACACTGTCTCTCTCTCTCTCTATCTCTCAGCACACCGGAACACACACTACACAGGGCCGCCGTGCAGGCGGCCTTATATAGTGTGGGGTGTGTACTAAATCCCCTGAGCCATAATTGGCCAAAGCCACCCTGGCTTTGGCCAATTACAGCTCTCTCTACTGACGGCGCTGTGATTGGCCAAGCATGCGGGTCATAGTGCATGCTTGGCCAATCATCAGCCAGCAATGCACTGCGATGCCGCAGTGAATTATGGGCCGTGACGCGCCACACGAATTTAGCGCGAACGGCCCATAACGTTCGCAATTCGGCGAACGATCGAACAGCCGATGTTCGAGTCGAACATGGGTTCGACTCGAACACGAAGCTCATCCCTAGCACAGATATACACTGCATTAAACGTGCAGTAATGTACTGATATGTACTGTGTTAAACGTGCAGTATCGCATGGATATATACTGCGTTAAAAGCGCAGTAACGCATGGATATATACTGCATTAAATGTACAGTGATGCACTGGTATACTGTATATTGCGTTAAACGTGCAGTAACTCACGGATATATACTGCGTTAAACGTACAGTAACGCACAGATATATATTCTGTTAAACGTGCAGTAGTGCACTGATATATACTGCAGGAAACCTGCCCTGACAAATTAAACTGACACTAAAGTAAAAATGAATGGTGACACTACACTCACAAAACTGACACTAAAGTAAAAATGAATGGTCACACTACACTCACAAAACTGACACTAAAAACAAAATGAATGGTCACACTATACTTACAAAACTGACACTAAAGTAAAAATGAATGGTCACACTACACTCACACTGAACTATCACTAGATTCATACTAAACTGATATTCTACACAAGGGATATGCAATTAGCGGACCTCCAGCTGTTGCAGAACTTCTAGTCCCATGAGGCATAGCAAGACTCTGACAGCCACAAGCATGACACACAGAGGCAGAGGCATTATGGGACTTGTAGCTTTGCAACAGCTGGAGGTCCGCTAATTGCATATCCATGTTCTACATGTTCTGCTAGCGAGTTAGTGTGCTATAGTGTGCTATTGTGCTTCTTCAATAGCACACTATAGCACACTAACTCGCTAGCAGCACTGAACAGAGCCCTGTTCTATCTTTCTCCACGCCAATATTACACTGCAAATGGCCGCTATAGGGAGAATATTTTTATAGTGTGGGGCGGGGCTAAGAGTAATGAGCCATGATTGGATAGAGTCCTCAATACTTTCTCCAATCATCGCTCTGACAGTGCTCTTTGAGACCTGTTTGGGCAAAGCTTTGTTTCAGCCAATCAGGGCTTCCAATGCACTGTGCAGCGGAGCAGTGCATTGTGGTAATTTGGCGGGCCAAACAAACAGTCGAACGCCCTGATAATTCGGGTGTTTGTCGAATGGGCAAACAGCCAATGTTCGGTCTGAACTTATGCTCGTGCCGAACCATTCGCCCAACTCTATTCAGAAGCTTAAGAACTACAATATAACAAGCACACCTCAACTTAACACTTACATCTGTACAACAACAAAACATTTTGACTCCTTCTCTGAAATTCTCTGTGTGTGTACTAAAATCCAGGTTATTTAAAATGGGACAATTTATAGAATGAAATGTATACGTCATGTGTACATGTATATAGTAACACTATTTGTTTTAAAACTAAAATGAATCAGAGTAAAAAAAAGGCACTTTGACTTGTATATATTGGTAATTTTAGTCATTTACCTCATCTGCCAGCAGAAATTTTCCAAACTCCAAGTGATGTCTTTCCAAAATAGATGATCCGTGCAATTTTGCTAAGGGATGTTGAGATCTGAATTGGAAAAAGGGAAAAGTGAGCTTAGCTATTCAAGTTTGTGTGTGGACATGTGTGTAGACGTGTGTAGACATGAAAAGATGTTCAAAAAGTAACCCTTACATGATCTGATTGTGAAAGATGTCACATTTCTGTCAAATCCTCTGGCTAATCTGTGAAAAATGGGGCAAAGAAATGAGAAGTGGTGCCATCAAGGTACAAACAATGAGATCCTTGCTTCACTTTCCTTTCGTTTTTTTATTTTTTTGCAGAGCAAGAGAATAGGGTAAACGCTTCATTTTTCTTTGCTCAGGTTCACACAGATCAGCTTTCATGAGTTATTTTATTGGAAAGAGGGCTTACAAAAAATGTAGTTTTTAGCTCCAGTATTTTATAAACTCTCTACAAGATTTTCTATTGTGATTAGTTTGATGTATGCAAATGATAGAATGGAGGTGTGTGTAAAATGTAAGTTTAATAGAGTAAAACTTCCTCTGCTTTCTATCAGTAATGCTGTTTATTTCTGTGCTTATATAACAGTGGAAATAAAAAGATTAAGATTTTTAGTCAAAGATTTGTTTCCATAACGATGTTAAATAATATGGAAAACACAACTTGTAGAAAAGCACCACAGAATTTAACAGAACTTTTTTTTTGCATACATTTTAGAGATTATATTGTATACCTTTGATTTGGATGATACCCGTTGTATATAAATTGAATATATTGCACTCTTCTAAGTTCTTAGCACATTGCAAGCATTGCACTAGCACTAATACACCTCCTTTTCCAAAGCCATAACTTTCTTAAATTTAGGGAAAGCCTTTTACGTAGAACTACAGGCAAAACTTTTTTTTTTCATTTTTGATAGAGCAAGGGAGGGTTATAACCCCTATCAGGTTTTATTTTGCTATCTGTGGCCCTATTGGGACGATTTTCCTTCACTTCCTGTCCCATAGCCAAACAGGAAGTAAAAAGAAATCCCTGCAAATGAAGGGATTTTCTTTTACTTTCACTTTCAATGATAATGGTAAATAAGACAAATAGAGAGGGTGAATCTTCCCTAACAGGGGTACAGACAGCAATAAAAACTGACAAGCTTGCCAATCCCTCTCCACTCTGTCCAAAACTAATAAAATTTTTGCATTTAGCTATACTTTAGCTGCTATTACTGATGCCACATTTGTTTACAATTTGATTTGGGACTACTGCAGATTAGGAATAAATGGCAGATTAAGTGGTTCTTGGATTAAAGTCACCATATCAGATTAATCACAAGGTGCCTAAAAATCATGTAGTCTTTAGTTGAAAATAGGGATGAGCCGAACACCCCCCCAGTTCGGTTCGCACCAGAACCTGCGAACGGACCGAAAGTTTGCAAGAACTTTAGAACCACATTAAAGTCTATGGGACTCGAATGTTCGAAATCAAAAGTGCTAATTTTAAAGGCTAATATGCAAGTTATTGTCCTAAAAAGGGTTTGGGGACCCAGGTCCTGCCCCAGGGACATGTATTAATGCAAAAAAAAGTTTAAAAACTGTCGTTTTTTTCAGGAGCAGTGATTTTAATGATGCTTAAAGTGAAAAAAAAAGTGAAATATTCCTTTAAATATCGTACCTGGGGGGGTGTCTATAGTATGCCTGTAAAGTGGCGCATGTTTACCGTGCTTAGAACAGTCCCTGCACAAAATGACATTTGTAAAGGAATAAAAGTAATTTAAAACTGCTTGCGGCTTTAATGTAATGTCGGGTCCCTGCAATATGGATGAAAATCAGTGAGACAAACGGCATGGGTACCCCTCACCCCCCAGTCCATTACCAGGCCCTTTGGGTCTTGTATTGATATTAAGGGGAACCCCGCACCCAAATTAAAAAAAGGAAAGGCGTGGGGCCCCCAGGCCCTATATACTCTGAACAGCAGTATACAGGCGGTGCAAACAAGACAGGGACTGTAGGTTTGTTGTTCTGTAGAATCTGTTTGTAATTTTGAACTGGTACATTTTTAAAGTGTAGTTCCAGCCAAAAAATCTATTTTTAAGCTTTTTGGAAAACATAGGGAAGGGTTATCACCCCTGTAACATTTGTTTTGCTGACTGTGCACCTCTTCAGAAGATTTCACCTCACTTTCTGTCCCAATGACAAATGTTTTTTGAAAATTTGGAGTTTTTAGTGAAACAAGGATTGGTGATAAAGAATCAGTGAAGAGGAGACACGTTTTTCCCATATTAACTCTTACAGGAGAGCATTTCCCTTCCTAGGGGTAGATTTCATCTCACTTCCTGTTGTCTCCTTCTGTTTGCAAGTAGGAGTCGTTTGTAAGTTGGATGTTTGAAAGTAGGGGCCTGCCCTATATACTCTGCAGAAATTGGGGCCTTAGGTGTTGGTGTTGCCACAACACTGTAAGTCCTCACAGTTACTCTTGGTGGGCGCAGAAACGGGCCCTGCTGTGAAATATTAGATCAAGAATTGTAATTACATGCCATTGTTGAACAGTGGTAGAAAATTGGGCCTTTGGTGGTGGTGGTGATGCTGGTGCCACAACACTGGTCCTCACAGTCCTCACAGTTACTCTTGGTGGGCACTGGAATGGGCCCTGCTGTGAAATACTATATCAAGAATTGTAATTACATGCACCTGTTGAACAGGGGCAGAAAAATTGGGCCTTTGGTGGTGGTGGTGGTGTTGCCACAACACTGTAAGCCCTCACAGTTACTCTTGGTGGGCGCAGGAATGGGCCCTGCTGTGAAATATTAGATCAAGAATTGTAATTACATGTCCTTGTTGAACAGGGGCAGAAAAATTGGGCCTTTGGTGGTGGTGGTGGTGTTGCCACAACACTGTAAGCCCTCACAGTTACTCTTGGTGGGCGCAGGAATGGGCCCTGCTGTGAAATATTAGATCAAGAATTGTAATTACATGTCCCTGTTGAACAGGGGCAGAAAAATTGGGCCTTAGGCACTGGTGCCACAACACTGTAATCCCTCACAGATACTCTAGTTGGAGCACAGGAATAAGCCCTGCTGCAAAGTATTGCATCAAGAATTGTAATTACACACCCCTGTTAAACATGGGCTGAAAAATTGGGCCTTGGGCACTGGTGCTGGTGCCATGACACTGCAAACCCTCACAGATACTCTAGTTGGAGCGCAGGCATAGTTGGAGCGCAGGCATGAGCCCTGCTGCAAAGTATTGCAGCAAAAATTGTAATTATACGCCCCTGTTAAACAGGGGCTGAAAAATTGGACCTTGGGTGCTGGTACCACAACACTGCAACCCCTCACAGATACTATAGTTGGAGCGCAGAAATGAGCCCTGCTGCAAAGTATTGCATCAAAAATTGTAATTACACGCCCCTGTTAAACAGGGGCAGAAAAATTAGGCCTTGGCCACTGGTGGCGGTGCCCAGAACCAAAAATGTTCTTACAAGCTATCAGCATTAGGGATGAGCCGAACACCCCCCTGTTCGGTTCGCACCAGAACATGCGAACAGGCAAAAAATTTGTTCGAACACGCGAACACCGTTAAAGTCTATGGGACACGAACATGAATAATCAAAAGTACTAATTTTAAAGGCTTATATGCAAGTTATTGTCATAAAAAGTGTTTGGGGACCTGGGTCCTGCCCCAGGGGACATGGATCAATGCAAAAAAAGTTTTAAAAACGGCTTTTTTTTTCGGGAGCAGTGATTTTAATAATGCTTAAAGTCAAACAATAAAAGTGTAATATCCCTTTAAATTTCATACCTGGGGGGTGTCTATAGTATGCCTGTAAAGGGGCGCATGTTTCCCGTGTTTAGAACAGTCTGACAGCAAAATGACATTTCAAAGGAAAAAAGTCATTTAAAACTACTCGCGGCTATTAATGCATTGCCGGTCCGACAATACACATAAAAGTTCATTGATAAAAACGGCATGGGAATTCCCCACAGGGAAACCCCGCGCCAAAATTTAAAAAAAAAACGGCGTGGGGTCCCCCCAAAAATCCATACCAGACCCTTATCCGAGCATGGAACCTGGCAGGCCGCAGGAAAAGAGGGGGGAGGAGAGAGAGGCCCCCCTCCTGAACCGTACCAGGCCACATACCCTCAACATTGGGAGGGTGCTTTGGGGTAGTCCCCCAAAACTCCTTGTCCCCATGTTGATGAGGACAAGGGCCTCATCCCCACAACCCTGGCCGGTGGTTGGGGGGGTCTGCGGGCAGGGGGCTTATCGGAATCTGGAAGCCCCCTTTAACAAGGGGACCCCCAGATCCCAGCCCTCCCCCCGTGTGAAATGGTAAGGGGGTACAAAAGTACCCCTACCATTTCACTAAAAAACTGTCAAGAATGTTAAAAATGACAAGAGACAGTTTTTGACAATTCCTTTATTTAAATGCTTCTTTCTTCTTTCTTCTTTCTTCTATCTTCCTTCGGTTTCTTCCTCCATCTTCTTCTTCTTCTGGTTCTTCTGGTTCTTCCACCGGTGTTCTCATCCGGCATCTCCTCCGCGGCGTTGGCGTCTTCTTCCCTTCTTCTCCTCGGGCCGCTCCGCATCCATGATGGCATGGAGGGAGGCTCCTGCTCTTCTCTTCATCTCCTTCTCCTTATCTTCTTCTCTTCATCTTCTTTTCGGGCCGCTCTGCATCCACGATGGCATGGAGGGAGGCTCCCACTGTGTGACGCTTCTCCTCTTCTGACGGTTCTTAAATAACGGGGGGGCGGGGCCACCCGGTGACCCTGCCCCCTCTGACGCACGGTGACTTGACGGGACTTCCCTGTGGCGTCACGGGGAATGCCACAGGGAAGTCCCGTCAAGTCACCGTGCGTCAGAGGGGGGCGGGGTCACCGGGTGGCCCCGTCACCCCGTTATTTAAGAACCGTCAGAAAAGAAGAAGCGTCACACAGCGGGAGCCTCCCTCCATGCCATCATGGATGCGGAGCGGCCCGAAAAGAAGATGAAGAGAAGAAGATGAAGAGAAGAAGATGAAGAGAAGAGCGGGAGCCTCCCTCCATGTCATCATTGATGCGGACCGGCCCGAGGAGAAGAAGGGAAGAAGACGCCGACGCTGCGGAGGAGATGCCGGACGAGAACACCGGAGGAAGAACCAGAAGAACCAGAAGAACCAGAAGAAGAAGAAGATGGAGGAATAAACCGAAGGAAGATAGAAGATAGAAGAAAGAAGAAGCATTTAAATAAAGGAATTGTCAAAAACTGTCTCTTGTCATTTTTAACATTTTTGACAGTTTTTTAGTGAAATGATAGGGGTACCCCCTTACCATTTCACACAGGGGGGGAGCTGGGATCTGGGGGTCCCCTTGTTAAAGGGGGCTTCCAGATTCCGATAAGCCCCCCACCTGCAGACCCCCACAGCCACCGGCCAGGGTTGTGGGGATGAGGCCCTTGTCCTCATCAACATGGGGACAAGGTGTTTTGGGGGGCTACCCGAAAGCACCCTCCCACTTTTGAGGGCATGTGGCCTGGTACGGTTCAGGAGGGGGGGCGCTCTCTCGTCCCCCCTCTTTTCCTGCGGCCCCCCAGGTTGCGTGCTCGGATAAGGGTCTGGTATGGATTTTTGGGGGGACCCCATGCCATTTTTTTTTATTTTGGCATGGGTTCCCCTTAAAATCCATACCAGACCTGAAGGGCCTGGTATGGAATTTAGGGGGACCCCCCACGTCATTTTTTTTTTTTTTTTTTTAATTTTGGCCGGGGTTCCCCTTAATATCCATACCAGACCTGAAGGGCCTGGTATGGAATTTAGGGGGACCCCCCACACAATTTTTTTTTTAAATTTTGGTTCGGGGTTCCCCTGTGGGGAATGCTCATGCCGTTTTTATCAATGAACTTCTATGTGTATTGTCAGACCGGCAATGCATTAATAGCCGCGAGTAGTAAATTACTTTTTTTCCTTTGAAATGTCATTTTGCTGTCAGACTGTTCTAAACATGGGAAACATGCGCCCCTTTTCAGGCATACTATAGACATCCCCCAGGTATGAAATTTAAAGGGATATTACACTTTTATTGTTTCACTTTAAGCATTATTAAAATCACTGCTCCCGAAAAAACAGCCATTTTTAAAACTTTTTTTTGCATTGATCCATGTCCCCTGGGGCAGGACCCAGGTCCCCAAACACTTTTTATGACAATACCATGAATATAAGCCTTTAAAATTAGCACTTTTGATTTCTCCCATAGACTTTTAAAGGGTGTTCCGTGGCATCCGAATTTGCCGCGAACACCCCAAATTGTTCACTGTTCAGCGAACTTGCGAACAGCCGATGTTCAAGTCGAACATGAGTTCGACTCGAACTCGAAGCTCATCCCTAATCAGCATGAAAATTGAGGAGGAAGAGGATTGTGACTCAGCATAACAGGATAGTCACTCAGCATCAGCATAGGCAGTCTTGAAGGGATCTCACATTTAAAAAAAAATCAATCAGTTACATTAGCATCAGGTGCTTGGTAGATGGTGATCCAAGACTGATTCATTTTTATGAAGGTCAGCCGATTTACTGATTCGGTGGACAGGCGCACCCTGTGATCAGTTACAAAGCCTCCAGCAGCACTGAATGTGCGTTCCGAAAGAAAGCTGGATGCAGGACAGGCCAGTAGCTCAATTGCATACTGTGCAAGCTCTGGCCAGTGATCCATCCTCAAGACCCAGTAACCCAAAGGATTTTCGGTGGGAAAGGTGTTCAAGTCTGATCTTGCCCCTAGGTAATCCTGCACCATGTGAATCAGATGCTGGCGATGGTTGCTGGAATCGATCAGACCTTGGGGCTGTGGACTAAAAAATTGTCTGAACGCATTAGTCAGACGGCCACCTTCTCCACCGCTCCTTCTGTGACTGACCGAAGCCTCAGCAACACGTTGTCTAGGAGGACCAGGAAATTGTAACCTCCCAGGCTCTGGAAACGCATTGCACAAACCTTTCTGCAAGGCCTCCCGAAGATGTTTCATCCTCTGCTCCCTTTGCGACGGCAAGATAAGGTCCGCAACCTTACCCTTGTAACGTGGATCAAGGAGCGTTGCCAGCCAGTAATCATCCCTCCCCTTGATACCATGAATACGAATATCCTTCCGCAGGCTTTGCAGGATCAGGGAGGCCATGCAGTGTAGGTTTGCTGAGGCATTCGGTCCAGAGTCCTCTGGGTCACTAAGGATGACATGATCTGCAGCCACCTCCTCCCAGTCATGTACAAGTTCATGGGTTTCTTCGGACTGTAAATGATCCCTTGAAGACTGCTGCTGATGCTGAGTGCCAGGCTCCACCTCCATGCTGACACAATCCTCCTCCTCTTCCTCATCCTCTTTCTGTGTGATCGGCGGGCACGCAGGAACACTGTCTGGATAAAGGGGGCCTTGAGAGGTAAGGAAGTCCTCCTCTTCCTCCCTCTGTTCTGCCTCAAGTGCCCTGTCCATTATTCCACACAGCGTGTACTCTAACAGGTGGACAAGAGGGACAGTGTCACTGATGCATGCACTGTCACTGCTCACCATCCTTGTGGCCTCCTCAAATGGTGACAGGACAGTGCATGCATCCCTGATCATAGCCCACTGGCGTGGGGAAAAAAAACAAGGTCCCCTGACCCTGTCCTGGTGCCATAGTCTCATAGGTACTCAGTGATGGCCCTCTGCTGCGTGTGCAGCCTCTGCAGCATGGCCAACGTTGAGTTCCACCTGGTGGGCATGTCACAGATTAGGCGGTTCTTGGGCAGGTTAAATTCCTTTTGGAGGTCAACCAGCTGAGTACTGGCATTATATGACCTGTGGAAATGCACACAGACTTTCCTGGCCTGCCTCAGGACATCCTGTAAGTCCGGGTACCTGCCTTACCTACCTACCTACCTGGCACATGAGTCAGTTGTCCCTGTCGGAGGGCAGAGAGGAGGTTGGTGCCATTGTCGCAAACCACCATACCTGTCTTAAGCTGGCGTGGCATCAACCACCTCTAAACCTGCCCCTGTAGAGCTGACAGAATCTCTGCCCCAGTGTGGCTCCTGTCCCCCAAGCACACCAGCTCAAGCACCGCATGACATCTTTTTGCCTGCGTGCTTGCGTAGCCCCTTGAACACCTATGGAGCACCGCTGGTTCCGAGGACAAATCAGCACAGGAAGAGGCCATGGAGGAGGAAGAAGAAGAGGAGGGGGTGGAGGAGAGAGGTGTGGCAGAATCACCACTAGTAGAATTTTGGAGTCGTGGTGGCGGAACAACCTCCAACATTACTGCACCCTGTCCTGCATCCTTCCCAGCTGCCAGAAGAGTCACCCAGTGCACGAAGGATGGGTAACGTCCCTGTCCATGCCTGCTGGACCATGATTCAGCGGTAATATGCACCTTACCGCTGACCGCCCTGTCCAGCGAGGCCAAGACATTGCCTTCCACATGCCAGTAGAGAGCTGGAATTGCCTTCCATGAGAAAAAGTGGCGTTTGGGAACCTGCCACTGAGAAACCGCACATTCCACAAACTCACAGAAGGGGGCAGAGTCTACCAACTGAAAAGGCAGCAGTTGAAGTGCTAGCAATTTAGCCAAGCTAGCATTCAACCGCTGGGCATGTGGTGGCTGAGAGCGAACTTCTTTCGGCGGTGCAGCAGCTGTGGCAGGGAAATTTGCCTGGTACAATCTGATGTCGGTGTACCGATAGCAGATCGACATATGTCTGGTCAAGCATGTGGTGCCCAAGCAGGTGATGTTTTGGCAACGTGAGATACGCTTGAGACATATGTTGCAAATAGCAGCGGTGGGATCTGATGCACTCATCTCAAAAAAGGCCCACACCAAAGAACTTTTGGTAATAACACGCAGAGACAGCAGCGCCCTGCACATGCGGAGCTCTGCGGTGTGATGCAGTCGGTGTGCTGCCCTTAAGCTGGCCCCTGGAGGGCATCCTGCCTCGTTGGAGATGTGCCTCCTCCTCCTCTCTCCTATCAGGCACCCACATGGAGTCAGTGACCTCATCATCCCCTCCCTCCTCATCACTGGAGCAATGCTGGCAGTATGCTGCAGCTGGGGGAACATGACTGCCAGATTGCTGTCCTTCTTGGGCACCCCCTCTCTCTGGGCTCACGTTATTGCCTTCCTCTAGCTAGGTACCATCATCGGAGCCTTCAAAACGCTGGGCATCCTCCTGGAGCATGTACCCAATACTGTGGTCAAACAGTTCGGGGGACTCCTCAGGAGGACATGGTGGGGCTAGGGAAGGAGTGACTGATGCCATTGAGCCGAGGGAAGAGGCTGCGTTGGCAGCTGCTTTGCCAGACAAAGTACCCTGAGCCTGGGTGAGAGAGGATGAGGAGGATGAGGGCGGCTTAGTCATCCACTCTACCAAGTCTTCCGCATGTTGCGGCTCAACACAGCCAGCTGCCGAAAAAAAGGACAAGCGTGTCCCACGGCCACGTGCTGATGAGGATGCACTGTCTCCACGACCAGCACTGTTGCTTCTAGACACAGAGCCTGCTTGCCCTCTTTTGTTGGCTTGTGACTGTCTGCCTCTCCTTGTTGACCTTCCAGACATACTAATGGCCTGCAGTGAGATGTAGCTGCACAAAGCTGGGATGTATATATATACTGATACTGCAGCTAGCAGAATCAACTGCCTGCCTGTAGTATTATTAGTATGAGAACACAAGCAATTGTCTTCAGGTAGCTTTAGGTGCACACTGTGCAGAGAACACAGTACAATAACTGTAAATACTACAGCTGCCTGCCTGTGGTATTAATAGGATCAGAACAACAGCAATTGTCTTCAGGTAGCTTTAGGTGCACACTGTGCAGAGGACACAGTACACTAACTGTAAATACTGCAGCTGCCTGCCTGTGGTACTAATAGGATCAGAAGAACACCACCAATTTTCTTCAGGTAGCTCTAGGTGCACACTGTGCAGAGGACACAGTACACTAACTGTAAATACTGTAGCTGCCAGCCTATGGTACTAATAGGATCAGAAGAACACCACCAATTTTCTTCAGGTAGCTTTAGGTGCACACTGTGCAGAGGACGCACTACACTAACTGTAAATACTGTAGCTGCCTGCCTGTGGTATTATTAGGATCAGAACAACAGCAATTGTCTTCAGGTAGCTTTAGGTGCACACTGTGCAGAGGACGCACTACACTAACTGTAAATACTGCAGCTGCCTGCGGTACTAAGAGATCAGAAGAGCACCACCAATTTTCTTCAGGTAGCTTTAAGTGCACACTGTGCAGAGGATGCACTACACTAACTGTAAACACTGCAGCTGCCTGCGGTACTAATAGGATCAGAAGAACACCATCAACTTTCTTCAGGTAGCTTTAGGTGCACACTGTGCAGAGGACGCACTACACTAACTGTAAATACTGCAGCTGCCTGTGGTGCTAATGGGATCAAAAGAACACCACCAATTTTCTTCAGGTAGCTTTAGATGCACACTGTGCAGAGGACACACTACACTAACTGTAAATACTGTAGCTGATAGGACTAATAGGATCAGAAGAACACCAGCAATTTTCTTCAGGTAGCTGTAAATACTGTAAAAACACCTGCCTGCCTGTCAGTAGGAAGAGAATAGCAGGAACGGACCTAGCTAAACTGAATACAGTTTTTATATATATATATATATATATATATATATATATTGACATGGACATTCATTGTACTGTTCATTTAAGCACAAGAGAATCCATTTTGTTCTCACTGTTGAAATGTGTTCTGTAACCTTCACCTAACACACAGACACTTCTCCTACTAAACGCTCTCTACTCCCCCCTCCCTTTTCAAGGTTTAACTTTTGCAATTGTTCTATTCGCTAGTTTTTAATAATATATTTCTATTTGTTAGCTTTTAATAACATATTGCTATTTGTTACTTTTTAATAACATCTCACACCACCCCTTTCTTATCTATGTATAAAATAACATGTAATAATACATTTTTCACTGAACGGACATTTTAAACACAGTGATTGAGTCCTGTGAATCTGTTCCTGCAGCTGCAGTATTAACTTTGTTTTAGAGTCCCAATCAGAAATCAGTCATATCAGTCTTGGAGAGTCATAACAGGAGTTTGGCAGAGTCTCCAGAAGGAACCGCGCTTCGATCGGGATCATCGGGAAACGCAGACCTCAAATGCCGGCTAGGTAAGCTGCCCTTAAGCTTGCTATATTTCTGCCTTTTCCTATGTATCCTATCTGTCGGTTCTCAAGGAAACCAGACCACTCTCGGACCTTTCTGGTTGGGTAACGTGTGTGTGTGAATGTGTTTGTGTCCCCCTTCACGGGTTGGACTGTGTGTGGATAGGGAAAATCCTCTGCAGTTCCCTGCGTTGACTCCTTGTGGGCGACCTGGGTCAGAGGCGCATGGTAGGGTCAGATAAAACTCACAGAGAAGAGAAGAGACGAGGAGGGTCTCTTAATGAGTGTTTTGTCTATTGTCATAAACCCCTTCTATCCACGTAGATAAGTGGAGACTATTCTTGTAAATCTGCAGATTTGCTGTACTATTTGTTTTAGAGGCAAGAGGGTATAGGCACAAGTAGAGAAGAGAGAAGACTGGCCAGTCATTATGGGCATTAAATTAATTAAGGGAATGAAGGGAGAGAGGCCTTCAGAAAATGCCCAGCGCAAGATGAGCGCTAGAGAATATATGAACCGAAGGTACGGTTCTGCTTATACTGAGCCCCTAGATAAATGGGTAGAATGGACAAAGGGAACAGCTAAACCTTTAAAATCTGAAGGGACTTTTGATTTAAAAGTATGGCAAACTTTTCTGCACGATTATGGCCCACTACTGTGCAGTGAAGGAACGTGGAGAATAGCTTGCACATGGGAGACAGAAGCTAAAGTAGCA
Source organism: Aquarana catesbeiana (assembly GCF_042186555.1). NCBI lineage: Eukaryota > Metazoa > Chordata > Amphibia > Anura > Ranidae > Aquarana > Aquarana catesbeiana. The sequence goes on from NC_133324.1 coordinate 573,157,221, forward strand.
AATCAAACTGGCTTGACGGAGATATTTAATAAAAGTACTGCCCAAATTTACTACGTCTGGCCACAAGACTCTGTAGAGGAGGACCCCCCACCTTATGTGGCTGCCAGTTTGGCTTTAAGGGGTCCACGCACAAAAGCAAAAGAATTAGATTACATGGAACACACAAAAGATGAGCTATGCAATATAGTAGAGAGCAGAGGTTTAACAGCCCCATATCAACCTACAAAGAGGGATTTGGCTCGTATCCTAGAAACAGATGATTGGCATAAATCAAAAGGCACATATGCAAACCTGGATCTCTCTGAACTTAAGGCTTTGGCCAGAGAAAGAGAGATAGAGTCTGAACTTCCGGAGCAAACCATAATTTCCAAATTGTGGCAGCAAGATGAAGAGAGAAGGAAGGGAGATGCCAGCCCTTCTGCCCCTGGCATAGAGAAATCTGTTGCAGTTTATCCTGTCAGAACCCAATTAGTTTTTGAAGGTGATGCTGTTGACAGTAAGTCTCAAATTAAATGGCATGTACCTTTTAGTCCCCAAGATATGAGAGCCATATTAGAAGGATTGGGAGATCCTAGAAAGAATCCAATTGGGTTTGCAAACAAACTTAGTGCTGCACAGGAAGCATATGAGGCTTCTGCTACTGACATTCATCAGCTTCTTATTAAAGCAGTGGGAAACAACATGTCTGGCTATATACTTAAAGAATGTGGTGTAGACGTCAAAAATCTAGGTAAGATGGTTAGTGGACGGGAGGTTTGTGAGAAATTGAAGGAAAAATTGCCCCAAATATATGGACAAACCAGACATGCTGAATTTATGAATGCTAAGCAAGGGAAAGAGGAAGCAGCAGGGGCTTATTGGAGGCGGTTAAGTGAGATAGCTGAGGAAGCAGGCATTAAAATAGAGGAAGAGAAGGCGGGAGAAACTGCAAGTCCATCTACACAACTGGTGAAACAAAGGTTTCTTGATGGTTTAATACCCCAGTTGAAAGAAAAGTTGTTCACAGCAAGGCCTGAGGCAGGCAATATGTCTATTCGAGACGTCCTGCCTATCCTGTTGTCCATAGAAAACAGGATTAACCAAAAAGACAGCAAACCCAAGGTAATGTACATGGGGAAGCAGAGAGGAAAAGGAAGAGGAAGAGGCAAAGGCAATTTCAGAAATCATGGCAATCGGGGACCAATTATATGCTACAATTGTGATGGGGAAGGACACATAGCCAAATTCTGCCATCTTCCTGACCGTAGACTAGAAAAGAGCTTAGAGGCCCCTCATGCTGATCCCAGTTCTCTGCCAAAAGCAGTGGATCAGGCATAGGAAAATGGCATGCCAGTATCAATCATGTTAAATAGGGGAGACAATGGTCCCGAGGCCAGAGTAAAAGTATTTTTACAAGAACTCCCCTATCCTGGAGGAGAAACAGAATTAACCTGTTTAATTGATACTGGTGCAAGCCGAAGTGTTTTTAATATAGAGGACTTACCTCCAGGATTATTATCTACAAATGTTATCTCTGGTGTTGGCCTAACCGGGACCTCTACTGATTTGGTTGAGTCCAAGCCACTTAAACTCAGGCTAGGACAGCAAACAGAAATTGTCACTAAAGTGTTAGTTTCAGACACAGTTCCTACCAATCTTTTGGGAGCTGACATTTTGAGCCAAATTCTAGCAAACATAGACTACACTCCTACAGGAGTCCAAGTGGTCAGTAGTCTATCAGGAGAAGTTTTAAATTCTGCCTGTGGAGTATTTTTAATCCAAGACTCCACTCTGCCATTTCCACCAGAATTGAAAGTGATTCCCACTGAATTATGGGCCACCAGCAAATATGATGTAGGTCTGCTGGATTGCACCCCAGTCATGATAAAAATTAAACCAGGAGCCCATCTCCCACAGATTAAACAGTACCCACTGAGTATTGCTCAGACTGAGGGAATAAAGGATCAAATCACTCAACTGAAAGCAGCAGGGGTTGTTGTACCAATTAAGTCCCAGGTCAATACACCCCTGTTCCCAATTGCAAAGAAGCCAGACAAGAAGGGTGGGCAGGTGACATATCGCATGGTGCATGATTTGAGAGCCATTAACAATATAATAGAGGCAGATACCCCGATCGTGCCCAACCCCCGCACTTTACTAAGTGGAATACCTGCCTCCAGCACCTGCTTTACAGTGATTGATCTTGCAAATGCTTTCTTTTCGGTGCCCCTGCACCCAGATTGCTGGCACCTTTTTTCATTTACCCATGATGCCCAAAAGTTAGCATGGACAAGATTGCCCCAAGGCTGTGTGAGTAGCCCCTCTGAATATAATACTGCGTTAAAGCAAGTATTGGACCAATGGTCCCCCTTACACCCAAACACAGTTTTGCTTCAGTACATAGACGATTTGCTTATTTGTTCTGATACAAAGGACATTTGTAGCAGAGAAACAGTAAGCCTTCTCCTGTTTCTCTATAACAGTAACAACAAAGTTAGCAGAGATAAGCTACAATACTGCCAAGAGAAAGTGATCTTCCTGGGTCACTGCATTTCACATGGAATCCGTCACCTAACCCCAGATCGAGTTAAAACTCTACAAAACTTTGAAAAGCCAAGAAATGTCCGGCAACTACGTGCCTTCCTGGGGTTAGTGGGATATTGTAGGGACTGGATTCCAAATGCATCAGAACTTATGGCTCCTCTATATGAGGCTACCACTAGAAACCCTTTCAAACTCACATGGGACAATGAATTGCAGATGAAGGAGCTTATTCAAATTTTGTCTGAAGCGCCCGCCATTGGACTTCCTGACTATACTAAGACTTTCTCGTTGTTCTGTCATGAAGTCAATGGATTTGCTGCAGGTGTACTCACCCAGCTACATGGAGACAAACAGAGGCCTGTGATGTATGTATCAGCCTCATTAGACCCTGTCATCAAAGGCTCCCCCAGTTGTATGCGAGCCATAGCAGCCTGCATTTTGCTGCTAGACAAAGTAACGGAGCTTGTACTAGATTCTGCTCTGATCCTGTATGTGCCACATGCAGTGCAGGAAATCATGAATCAAGTAAATACTAGACATGTGTCTGCCAGTAGATTTGACAAGTACCAGTCTGCTCTTTTTGCTCCATCGAATTTAACAATCAAACGATGTGTTACTTTAAATCCGGCTACTCTTCTTCCTATAATTGATGAGGAAGATGCAACAAATGGTACTGATGTAGAACCTGAGAGTTTTTCTCATGATTGTATGGCTCTTATGGAGGTAGAAAGGGCCTCTGTCACACCAGCAAAAGATGAGCCCTTATCAGATTGTGACACACACTTATTCGTAGATGGTTCCAGATTTTACACTGACGATGGTCAGCCACACACAGGGTTTGCTGTAACCACTACAGACACCATTTTACATCAGGAAGCATTGAAACCCCAGATGTCAGCACAGGAAGCGGAGTTGTATGCTGTAGTCAAAGCATGTCATCTCCTAGAGAATCAAAGGGGAAACATCTACACTGACAGCAGATATGCATTTGGAATGATTTTGGGCCTATCTGGAAAGCACGGCACTTTCTGACTAGTGCAGGGAAGCCAGTGAGACATGCAAAACTCATAGAGTGGCTATTTGAGGCCTTTCAGAAACCAGCAGAAGTTGCCATCTTGAAGGTAAAAGGGCATGCAAGGGGAAGTGACATGACAGCCAGAGGAAATGCTTTAGCGGACCAAGCGGCAAAGGATGCTGCCCTTATGGCATTTGGAGTCACATCCACTGTAGGGGTCGCCCAGGTAGCGGGGACAGTTTCCCCTCATCAAGAGCAGTGGGATGTAGAAACTCTAATTCAGTTGCAGAACCAGGCCCCTGATGAAGAGAAGGATAAGTGGATCAAATGTAATGCTACCCAAAATCAGCAGGGCCTGTGGAGCGCTGACAACAGGTGGTGTCTACCCAGGAGTTTGTACCCAGTTTTAGCACAGCTGGCACATGGTGTCAGTCATCTTGCTAAGGGCGCGATGGTGGCACTTACTGACTGCTATTGGATAGCACCTGGATTTAGTGCATTTGCAGCCAGGTTTTGTGCTTCATGTCTCACTTGTGCTCTGTACAATGCAGGGAGGCCTGTTCATGTTCCCCAAAGGCATTCTCCAAAGCCAGATTTCCCTTTCCAAAGAATTCAAATAGACTACATTTAGATGCCCAGAATAGGCACCTATGAGTTTGCTTTAGTGTGTGTTGACATGTTTTCAGGTTGGCCCGAGAGCTGGCCAGTAGCCAAAGCAAATGCAAAAACAACAGCAAAGAAAATTTTGAATGAAATAGTTTGTAGATATGGAGTTCCTGAAACTATTGAGAGTGACAGAGGAACCCATTTTACTGGGGAAGTAATGAAAGAGGTAATGGAAGCACTTCACATACAGCAAGCTTTCCATACACCTTATCATCCACAAAATAGTGGTAAAGTTGAGAGACTTAATGGAATTTTGAAAAACAGATGTGCAAAAATTAAAGCAGATACAGGAAAAGGATGGGTGGAAGCTTTGCCATTAGCCCTATATTCTGTAAGAACTACCCCTAAACAACCACATGGGCTGTCCCCCTATGAGATTTTATTTGGAGGGCCACCCAAAACAGGGCTATATTTTCCCCAACAGTTGCAGGCTTCTCACTCTAATCTGTTAGAATATGTTCAGATTTTGCAAAGAACATTGAATAAAATACATGAAGGTGTTTATAAATCTATCCCCGACCCAGATTCTGTTTCAGGTATTCACAGAATCCAACCAGGTGACTGGGTGGTGGTCAAGCGACACGTCAGAAAGCCACTAGAACCAAAATTTGACGGACCACATTTGGTGCTTTTGACAACCGGTTCTGCTGTCAAGTTGGAAGGAAAGCCCACCTGGATTCACGCCAGTCACTGCAAGAAAATCCTGAAGTGATGATATCCTTTGAAAAAAAGATGATAATGTTTCTTTTCTTTTTGTTGTTTGTGAGAACTGAGACATGGAAAAATAACCCTTTCATCCAAATGTTAAAATTGTATGCAACCCATAGCAACGCTAGTAACTGCTGGGTGTGTTCTCACTTACATCCCCAAACAGGAACAATACCCATGATAGCAATGCCTCTCAATTTCACTGATCTAAACAGGACCAGAATAAATGGCTCATACATAGTCTCCACAGCTAATGAGCACAGATCAGTAACTTTGATGGTTTTGAAACAGATAAACACTCCACAGATTTGTTTAAACATTACATGCCCGTTTAACACTAAATGTACATGGTTGGGCAATTCAGATTGCAGCGGAGCAAAAATTACAGTTTATGGAGGAGACTATGGTCAATATTATTATATCCCAGATCCAGAACTAAATAGAACCCTTTATAGTACAAATTGCTCACAGTTCCCAATATGTGAAAATATCGGTTTCCTGAGATTCCATGTTATTGCTTCCAGTTTTTTAGGAGCAGGCATACCGTCCATACGTAGAGGGTTATATTATATATGTGGAAATAAAGCTTACGCCTGGCTTCCTACTAATGTTACAGGTACATGTTATATTGGGAAGTTAGTACCTGCTTTGGCTGTTCGCAAAGATACAGTGCGACCAGATCAAAGTCCAGAATACCCTTTAGTGTTCAAAAGAGAGCTGTTCACTGAAGGTGACATGGCATGGTCATGGTTCCCTTCCTGGACAGGATGGGGAATTGAAGCAATGAGAAGACTAAATAATTACACTAGAATTGTAGATGAGATTTTTAACCTTACTACCACTGATATAGGTTTATTAAATGAAGAAATGGCTCAGCTTAAAAAAGTAGTATTAGAGCACAGATTAACGCTAAATTATCTCACTGCAGCTCAAGGTGGGATGTGTAAGATATTTCACACTGACTGTTGTATATACATTTCTGATAATGAGGACATTATTAAAGGGCATCTTGCTAAGATAAGAGAACTACAGAATAAGGCCAGAGATATTGCTAAAGATGGATGGAACCCCTTTCAGGGTTTAGGAGGTTTTGGTGATTTTTTATATGGCATAGCAACATGGTTACAGAAACTAGGCGCTTACATTGTGATGTTCCTATTTCTCATGTTTGTTATTTACTTCCTCATCAGGCTATGCCTCTGTGTGACTACCCGCTGTACCAACAAATGTACCACCAGCCCTGATGAACCCATTATTGTGAGAAAGCTAGGAGAGAGCTGAACAGGACGCCGTCTCTCTGCGCCAATGTAACAGGAGTTACCAGCAATCGGCTGAACGTAACGCGGAGAAGAATGGTGTCAAATAAACAAAAGGGGGGAAATGACATGGACATTCATTGTACTGTTCATTTAAGCACAAGAGAATCCATTTTGTTCTCACTGTTGAAATGTGTTCTGTAACCTTCACCTAACACACAGACACTTCTCCTACTAAACGCTCTCTACTCCCCCCTCCCTTTTCAAGGTTTAACTTTTGCAATTGTTCTATTCGCTAGTTTTTAATAATATATTTCTATTTGTTAGCTTTTAATAACATATTGCTATTTGTTACTTTTTAATAACATCTCACACCACCCCTTTCTTATCTATGTATAAAATAACATGTAATAATAAATTTTTCACTGAACGGACATTTTAAACACAGTGATTGAGTCCTGTGAATCTGTTCCTGCAGCTGCAGTATTAACTTTGTTTTAGAGTCCCAATCAGAAATCAGTCATATCAATATATATATATATATATATATATATATACACAACACCTAGGATGCATATATATACACAATATGCATATATATACACAATACACTGTAAGTGCAGCTAACTGACTCACCTGCCTACTCTATCTAACTTAAATCAAATTACACTGTCTCTCTGTCTATCTATCTGCCGCCGCCGCAACACACTACAGAAGGCCACCACACAGACAGCCTTATATAGTGTGGGGCGTGTACTAAACCCCCTGAGCCATAATTGGCCAAAGCAGGGCTGGTGCAAGGATTTTTGACACCTTAGGCGAAACCTCATTTTGCCGCCCCCCTTGGCTCCACCCCTGACTCCACCCCCTTTTCTCTGCCCATGTACACCCCACGCCCATCATATACAGCCTCACCAGCGCCCATTATATACACCCTCACCAGCGCCCATTATATACAGCCTCACCATCGCCCATCATATACAGCCTCAGCAGCGCCCATCATATACAGCCTCACCAGCGCCCATCATATACAGCCTCAGCAGCGCCCATTATATACAGCCTCACCAGCGCCCATTATATACAGCCTCACCAGCGCCCATTATATACAGCCTCACCAGCGCCCATCATATACAGCCTCACCAGCGCCCATCATATACAGCCTCACCAGCGCCCATCATATACAGCCTCACCAGCGCCCATCATATACAGCCTCACCAGCGCCCATTATATACAGCCTCACCAGCGCCCATCATATACAGCCTCACCAGCGCCCATTATATACAGCCTCACCAGCGCCCATCATATACAGCCTCACCAGCGCCCATCATATACAGCCTCACCAGCGCCCATTATATACAGCCTCACCAGCGCCCATCATATACAGCCTCACCAGCGCCCATCATATACAGCCTCACCAGCGCCCATCATATACAGCCTCACCAGCGCCCATTATATACAGCCTCACCAGCGCCCATCATATACAGCCTCACCAGCGCCCATCATATACAGCCTCACCAGCGCCCATTATATACAGCCTCACCAGCGCCCATCATATACAGCCTCACCAGCGCCCATCATATACAGCCTCACCAGCGCCCATCATATACAGCCTCACCAGCGCCCATTATATACAGCCTTACCAGCGCCCATCATATACAGCCTCACCAGCGCCCATTATATACAGCCTCACTAGCGCCCATGAAATACAGCTTCAGGGGAGGCCATTTGGCAGATCAGTCAATATAATACATATTACACACACATCAATATACATACATAATAATACAAACACATTTTAAACTACATTTTATTGTCATCACATATACAATTTTATTAAGTCAGAGAGAAAGCAGCAGTTTTTACTTACCACACCAGTAACACCTGTTCCTCACTTGCACCAACTCTGCTGTCCTGCCTGTGTACCTGCCTGCTGCTTCTGTTCTGTGTCGGTGCGGTCACGGTGCCTCTTCCAGTTCCAGCCAGCCCAGGCTCCAACTGTCCTGTCCCCAAGCCCGGAGAGCCGCCGCCAGGCGGCACGCCATGTTATCTATCCCATGATGCATCCTCCATCCATGTACTCTGCTCCAGTAGTGACACGGCCAGGAGAGCATGGGGGGGCGGGGCTGCGCTGCTGGACACACACTGACATGGACACTGTTACTGTAGAGTGGAGAGCGGCCTCGGTGGGACATGACATTTCGCAGACAGTGTCAGACAGAGAGCGCAGCGCAGAGCGGAGGGGGGGGGCTGCTGCTGCCGGACACACATCAGAGAGCGCCGTGCTGGACAAATGTGACACTCACTAAGCATGATAGAAGAGCAGAGAGGGGGGAATCTGATTACTGTCTGGACTGCAAACACAGAGCGAGGTGCGGGGGGGGTGGCGGCGGCGCTGCTTGACATGGCAGGGCGGTAGTTGTAAGCTCTGTGGAGGACAGTGCGGGAGTAAAATAGCTAGCGGCCAAGCGCCCTAGGCGGCAGAGCGCCCTAGGCGGTTGCCTAGTCCGCCTAGTGGTAGCACCGGCCCTGGGCCAAAGCCACCCTGGCTTTGGCCAATTACGGCTCTCTGTACAGACGGCGCTGTGATTGGCCAAGCATGCGGGTCATAGTGCATGCTTGGCCAATCATCAGCCAGCAATGCACTGCGATGCTGCAGTGAATTATGGGCTGTGACGCGTCACTGGAATTTGGCACGAATGGCCCATAACTTTCGAAATTCGATGAACGGTCGAATATGCGATGTTCGAGTCGAACATGGGTTCGACTCGAACTCGAAGCTCGTCCCTAGTTGCAAAATTCTAACAAAAATTTCCAGAATTTCCACTGATTAAATATTTTGGTCAGAGTTCAAATGTTCCATAAAAAATGTAAGATTAGTCTGTGCTCCCAGTAGCTAGTGACTTTTCTGTGTTGATGAGTGTTTGATTTTTTTTCTTCGTAATTGTGGACTTCTTTTCTGGAGATAACAAAATTCTGCTACTCCTCCTCCTGTTAAGGTCAGTTCCATACACACTCAATGTAAAAAGAAAACTAGCAAAAAAAAAAATGTTTTCTGGGTGTGGGAACATATGGGTCCTCATTTTTCATTTTAAAAAATCATACTAAAAAAGCAAAAGTAGGAATTTGCATTTGAATTTTTACACCACATTCTTGATATCGGGATTAAATTATTCAAAACTCAGCAAGGAATTATTTTTTTAATTATAAGCCCAACCCTATACCTTTACCTTAAATGAGGAAAGTCCCTGTCCAAACAAATGACTATACTGGAAAGTTGTTAAAACATTATAATTCTATGTCTCTGTTTTGGCTCCTCTATTAAAGGATGAGAACAACTCCAACTCCCCCGCTGAACCAAATTGGATTATGCTTTATTGGTTGGGTTTTTTGCCTTCCTCTGGATCAAGTGTGAGTATAGGATTGTGTATATGGGATTGTATAATTGTTTCCCCCTTCTATTGCAAATTACATTCATTACAAATTATGTGAGCAGACTGCAGTTCCCCTTTAACATATTCCAATGAATAATGTATTGGAAGAAGAGGAGTGATGGAAGATCATCAGGCACCACTTCCTCTAACATACAGATAAAGGGAAAACATCATTTATAAACATATGGGACTTTTAATGTGCCATGAAAGACTATACTGTATGTATTTAAAAAAACATTCTTTATAAGAAAATATAAAAAAAGGTGTCACCCGAAGTTTAAATATATTATCACCAACTTGGCATTGGCATGAAAATATCTTAATTCTACGTCAAAATTTTCTAATACATCTTTATCTCAGTACAGTACATTTATATGCTGTTACCTATGCCATTAACATACATATGTATTGCGATATAGATGTATTATATGGCACCTAAAAAGTCCCATATGTTTGTGTTCTTCTCTAAACCCTAATGAATAAAGTGAAACAATATTCACATTGATCTCCCAATAATATGCTGGGGGATTTAAAGGAAACATATTCCCATTAGATCATCAGAAGGATGGACAGCCTAACTAGCAAACAGGAATGCACAAAAGGCTGAAAGAATTGGGCAAGGTTCAGCAATATCCAAAGCTTTGCCTGTCTAAATGGCTTGAGATTCAGCCATGGCAGAAGGGTTGGGAGGCTGATGTAGGTATGTGCACCTTTAGGTGCCTGCACTTCATACCTGCAGCAGTTTGCCCACTGTTAATGTTAAACTTACAGCTTTTGCAAGTATGTGATTGTTCAGTAGTTAAAATTATTGATCCTTTAATGATCAAGTGAAAATGATTGCATTTCAGTTACCGGAATGTATAGAGTTTAAAGGCAAACTACAAACTATTCTATATAGGTACATTTTTTACATTAGAAAATAAAACTGCATACTTCATCTGGTAAAGATTATTTGTTCCTCTGTGGTCTATATCATGACAAAATCCAGCAGTCACCATAGCCATGGCTTCTAGATCTGTGTAATAACGTTTCAATTTCCCAGTCTGCAAAAAAGGACAGGTTCATTAACACACATACTGTATGTATATAGATAATTTATTTTCTATGAATTAGGTTTATCTTATAAATACCCATTTGGTAGGAAATAAATAGATATAAAGAAAGAAAGAAAGAAAGAAAGAAAGAAAGAAAGAAAGAAAGAAAGAAAGAAAGAAAGAAAGAAAGAAAGAAAGAAAGAAAGAAAGAAAGAAAGATTAGATAGACAGATAGATAGATAGATAGATAGATAGATAGATAGATAGATAGATAGATAGATCATTCACATTACCAAGAACATTCAGAATGCCCAATATAATCAATACAAAACATAAATGTAGAACAAAGATGGGATTGGTCTGGCAGTTTGATCAGTTTCCTGATGGGAACACTGCAGCCAGGCACACAACATTTCCAAATCACATTAAACAAAGAACAGGCTGTGCATGTCTTTTTATTTTTGGGTAGAACTTGGATAGGGTGAGGGTGAGCCAAGATACTCCAGTAACAGTGAACTTGACAATGAGGACTCTAATTCTGCACTAAGATTTCAGGGTGAAAGCACCCCCTTTGAAGTTGTAAAACTCTCGACAGGGATAAAGTTCTGAATGTGCAAAGTAGTAGCTAGTGATCTCCCAGGTGAGGTAAGGAAAGTCTTTAAATCCAGGAGGCTGGTGCTCGCTGTCTCCTGATCTCCAGGCAGCATGTGCAGAGCCAATTACCTTCAGTACTCCAGCAGCCTGTGTCCTGGATCTCTGAGCGTCTCCACAAAAAAGCTCCAGAAGGATAGAACAGGGGTCCCCCAGCCAAACTGTGGCTGGGGCACCATAAAAGTTTTTGAAATTCCAGGCAAATTTCCCATGGATGCCACAGCTCTTAGGCTGGGTCTTACTCCCCCAGGAAGAAGGGACCTCTGCTCTGGACTCTAGCCCAGGGAGGCCAAAAACGACATTTTAGCAAAGCAGTAGCTCTATGGGGTGCTGCATATATATTATGCGTTAAAGCTTCTATTTGTGCTATTTGTGTTCCTGGAGAGATAAAGTAGCTTTACTAATCAGTATGACACGTGTTACTTGGACAGGAAGTGAGGGGAAATCTTCCTTACAAAGGGTGACAGACAAAAATAAATTACTGAGAGAGGTTCTAAAGCTTCCTCTCTACTAAAATATTTTATTTTATTGCTTTACCCCTTTACCCCTGACACCTAACAAACAGACTGTCTGACATCTATCAAAAATATAGGAAGTTAGGAGATTTTTCCTTACCCATTCTAACATTTTCATACAGACAAGAAGTAAGAACATGATCTCCAAAATGGAACAGAAACATCAACAAAATGTTTTGTTTTACAGATGTTTTATACCTTCCACTCCCTTCCAACCCTATTCAAAACTAAATAGGCTTTTTAATTTCACACATTTGAATTTGAAATCTGTGGTATTAGTGTACAGATTATAGTGAACTATTGTTACTAATTCATAACTACACAAACACAACCATATCTCACCAGATTATATTTCACTTTTTTGTAGATACTAGAGAGCTAATCCACCTTAACTTTTCGGGACTTTGTTGGCATGATCTCTACCCATGTGTTCTTTGTTTGATTTTTACACCTGCTCTGGCTATTATGATGCTGCCCAACCTCCCTGTTGGTATATTTCATATTATTGACAAAGCAACATAATTCCCAGGTGAGCAGGAACAGGGTCAGGAATTATAGCAGGGGAACCCCACTGTTGGAGTATTCAAGGTATAATAAAAACCAGGGACTGACTCAACCCATACCAAGGTCTACCTTTAACTAAAATATATATTTTTATATTTTTTATAAAATAACAAACAAACATCTGGACTGTTCATTGTCTCCAAGGTGATTAGGCTGGGCAGGGTGACAGGTGGGCCACAACTTTGGGAGGTGTGGGGAAAAGACTGCGCTACAACATAAATAAAATAATACAAAGTGAAAAGAAGAAGCTGCCAACACTCAGACAAAGTTCAAAGTAAATGATAAATCAAATGTGTAGCGCTAGTATATACACTAAAGCAGAATAGTGCATGTGCTTAAATGTGGTACATATAGAAATCAAGTGTGGTGTGTAAAAACCAAAAGTAGCTGTGCTTTAATACTGTGAGTGTAAGCATTAGACATGAAACGACAGTCCACATAAATGTGAAGAGAAGAGCTCTTCCTGTAGGGGTGACACCAAACCATTGGGGATAAGAAATTGATTGTCTGTAGTCACTCTCATCAATACTTCGAAGGTAAGTAAATAAATACTCTTACCGACCGGGGTGGACACACACGTCGTACAACAGTGGGTCAAATGGGCTCAGGATCCTATGAGGTCTGGATCGGATGTTATACACAGGATGAAGTCAGGCAGGTCCGATACGGTGTCCTCGGCCCCTGGTCCCTGGGCTCCACAGACACTCTGTAATCCAAGTAGATGTTGCCCAAGCACAGTTCCTCAATGGCTCCTACTTGCTCGTGGTTCTGCTAACACCTGTGGTTTTACAAATATGTTCTTTGTTCTTGATTCCTTGCTGTGCAGAGCTGGGAGCTAGCTACAGACAATCAATTTCCTATCCCCATTGCTTTGGTGTCACCCCTACAGGAAGAGCTCTTCTCTTCACATTTATGTGGACTGTCATTTCATGTCTGATGCTTACACTCACCATGTTCAAGTACGGGCCACAACTTTGTGCAGCCCCTACGGGGGTACCGCTACACTTGTGACAATGAAACAAAACAGAGATGTAGCAACAGATGGTTTTGAATACTAGAAGTGATTTATTAGAAATATTATGTTGAGATTTGTTGTCAGATAGCCTTGAGACTCTAATCTGAAAGTTCAGTATTACATGAAAAAAGGACTTTCACCACACAAGCACCATAAAACAAAAGTTAAAGAAAACTACAAGTCCCCAAGGATTCTGAATCATTACAGGATGGCCAAAAGTCTTACCACCTCTCAGGGAGACATTTGCCCATTTGTACTCATCCTTTAAAATAGGTGGAAATTACAGAGTTTACAAGTGTCTAGAATTTATAGGTTTATTATTTATCAACTGGTGTTAGCATGATGGAAAGAAATTCCATCTGTCATTACACCTTTTTATTCTTTGTTGAGAAATGTGATATCATAAGGATTTTCTACTGAACACATAAAAAACATATACTTGGTTAGTACATACCATCAAGAGGGTGAACATAGTTTGGGCAACATTGAATCCATGGCGCCAGTTGTGATAGGTAACCTTCCTGTATCCTTTCTTCATTGCATACATAAACCTTACCAGTGCCTGAATAAATTAATGACAATGTGAAAGGTCGTAAAAAACAATGATATGAAGTACAATAAAAGTAGCACAACAATTAGTTCACCTATCAATCCTGACAAGAAGTCACTTTCTACTTGGCCCTAGGGGGAATGTCAGCTCTGGGATAAAAACAGGGAACCCCTGACTGTTCTGTATTACCTGCATGTATTGCTCAATTGGCATAATTAGTGGAAATCAATGGCAAAAAAGCAACTGTCAGTTTCATATTACAGAATTGTGTAGTGATCAGGGGCGTTGCTAGGTCTGCAAAAGATCTGGGGCTAGAGCCCATAGCAGCAGTCACCAACCTTTTTGCATGCCCGCGGGGGGGAGGGGAGAGACAGGGTGATTGAAGTGCATTATTTCTATTGTTACATTCTAATATATAATGAAGTGATTCAACTCACTATACTGCAGAATCAGTGGGAGCCCTGGGCGTGTCACTCGCCACATCTCCTGTCACCAGATGCAGTGTGCCACTTGCCACCATTTGCAGATTGTCACTTGCCACGTCACCTGCCACCATTTGCAGATTGTCACTTGCCACGTCACCTGCCACCATTTGCAATCCATCACGGATGGATGTAGATGGATGTAGGAGAACTACTGCGGTATCAGATTGGAGGTGGGAAGTTGTGGAGAAGCCCAGCCCTGGAACGCTTGGTTGGAATTCTGAGCTGAATCACTGAAGTGATCTCACGAGCAGTGGAACGTAAGCAGGATATCTACAGAGACATCCATCCCAAGACACCCACTCTTCGCTCAATACCCCTGTGGGGGTGATTGATTCTGGTGAGTGGGGGAGCACGGGGGGAGCACTTCAAGTCACCAGCTGATAAGAGCACAGAAGTCACTGTTTCTTGTACCTGGCATCTATGAACTGCATATTGGCTGGAACCTGGTTTTTATAGAACTTCTGTTTCCCCACAGAGACTCTCGGCATACGGGGGTGTTCTTTCACAGAGATTTTTATTATATATGTTTTATATTACCAGAGCCTTACTAACAATTGCCTACCTGTATACACAATTGCTTGTATAGATTTTGTATATATCACATGAGTCCCATTGCGGGTTAATTTATGGGAGCACAGGGGTTCAAGAATTACTGATCATTTTTTCTGAATCAGCACACATGGGAGTTAATACACACGTTACCGATATGGTCTTTATTAATAATTAGAGTTTATCACTATTGCTGCTGTTAGCCCCATAGGAGGGTCACACTGTCACAATACTTTAGATCTTTGGAGTCAATACTGTTTATATAATTTATGGTTAATAACACACAGCACTCATTATCACATTTATATAGTTACATAGTTACATAGTAGGTGAGGTTGAAAAAAGACACAAGTCCATCAAGTCCAACCTATGTGTGTGATTATGTGTCAGTATTACATTACATATCCCTGTATATTGCGGTCATTCAGGTGATTATCTAATAGTTTCTTGAAGCTATCAATGCTCCCCGCTGAGACCACCGCCTGTGGAAGGGAATTCCACATCCTTGCCGCTCTTACAGTAAAGAACCCTCTACGTAGTTTAAGGTTAAACCTCTTTTCTTCTAATTGTAATGAGTGGCCACGAGTCTTATTAAACTCTCTTCTGCGAAAAAGTTTTATCCCTATTGTGGGGTCACCAGTACAGTATTTGTAAATTGAAATCATATCTCCTCTCAAGCGTCTCTTCTCCAGAGAGAATAAGTTCAGTGCTCGCAACCTTTCCTCATAACTAAGATCCTCCAGACCCTTTATTAGCTTTGTTGCCCTTCTTTGTACTCGCTCCATTTCCAGTACGTCCCTCCTGAGGACTGGTGCCCAGAACTGGACAGCATACTCCAGGTGCGGGCGGACCAGAGTCTTGTAGAGCGGGAGAATTATCGTTTTATCCCTGCAGTTGATCCCCCTTTTAATGCATGCCAATATTCTGTTTGCTTTATTAGCAGCAGCTTGGCATTGCATGCCATTGCTGAGCCTATCATCCACTAGGACCCCCAAGTCCTTTTCCATCCCAGATTCCCCCAGAGGTTCTCCCCCCAGTGTATAGATTGCATTCATATTTTTGCCACCCAAATGCATTATTTTACATTTTTCTACATTGAACCTCATTTGCCATGTAGTCGCCCACCCCATTAATTTGTTCAGGTCTTTTTGCAAGATTTCCACATCCTGCGGAGAAGTTATTGCCCTGCTTAGCTTAGTATCGTCTGCAAATACAGAGATTGAACTGTTTATCCCATCCTCCAGGTCGTTTATGAACAAATTAAATAGGATTGGTCCCAGCACAGAACCCTGGGGAACCCCACTACCCACCCCTGACCATTCTGAGTACTCCCCATTTATCACCACCCTCTGAACACGCCCTTGTAGCCAGTTTTCAATCCATGTACTCACCCTATGGTCCATGCCAACGCACCTTATTTTGTACAGTAAACGTTTATGGGGAACTGTGTCAAATGCTTTTGCAAAATCCAGATACACCACGTCTATGAGCCTTCCTTTATCTAGATGGCAACTCACCTCCTCATAGAAGGTTAATAGATTGGTTTGGCAAGAACGATTCTTCAAAACACACAGGGATTGCACATTTATCTGTATTTTTATCTTTATTTTTTATTTATTTTGACCTTTTTACTATGTTAGCTTTTTGGATGATAAATCACAGGTCTTAGTCACTCTTAGGCATTTTTTGGCATATAGCCTCTCATATGTGTATTTTACTTAGAAATTGCTTGAATACTTATAGTGTGTTTACACATTCTTATTATTTTAATTATTTAAACACTGTAAATAGGGCAGCGCCATTTTCCCCAACTACTCTTTACATCATTCATCTTTGCGTCCTCAGTCCTTGGGTTTTTTTGGGTTTTTTTTTTTTGGTGAATCGGCAGGCATAGTGATTGGGCCTTTTTTTGGGGATATTCATTTTATTTTTTTTTTTAAAAAGGACTTGTCAAACCATTTAGTGTCTTTTATTCTAGGAGTACTCATTCATGTGAGAGAAAAGTCAGTATCTTGGGGCACCCTTATTATCAAAGAGGATCTCAAGATTCCGATAAGCCCCCACCTATAGACCGCAACAACCATCAGGCAAGGGTTGTAGGGATGAGTTCCAGACAACCACCCCACCCCACCCCTCCTTTCCTAGCCAGCAAGACTGCTTGCTCACATTAAGGGCCTGATATGGATTTTTAGTGAACACCACACATTTATTTTGCATAGAGTCCTCTTAAAATCCATACCAGACCCTAATACCCTGTACACATGGGCGGACTTTCGACCGGACTGGTCCGACAGATCTAATCCGTCGGACAATCCGACCGTGTGTGGGCTTCATCGAACCTGCAGCGGACTTTTTCGGTCGAAAATCAGACAGACTTTAGATTTGGAACATGTTTCAAATCTTTCCGACGGACTTGAGTCCGACCCAAAAATCCGCTCGTCTGTATGCTAGTCCGACGGACTAAAACCAACGCTAGGGCAGCTATTGGCTACTGGCTATCAACTTCCTTATTTTAGTCCGGTCGTACGTCATCACGTACGAATCCGTTGGACTTTGGTGTGATCGTGTGTAGGCAAGTCCGTTCATTAGAAAGTCCGTCGAAAGTCCGTTGGAAAGACCGTCGGACCTTTGATGCCGAAAAGTCCACCCGTGTGTACAGGGCATAAGAGTCTGGTATGGATTTCTGGGGGCAACTTACAAATATATACAGGCATACCCCACTTTTAAGTACACATTTGGGTTTATTTACTAAAGCTGGAAAGTGCAAAATCGGGTCACTTCTGCATAGAAACCAATCAGCTTCCAGGTTATATTACCAAAGCATAATTGAACAAGCTGGGGTTAGAAGTTCATTGGTTTCTATGCAGAAGTGACCCTGATTTTGCACTTTCCAGCTTTAGTAAATAAACTCCATTGTGTACTTAAAAGTGGGGTATGCCTGTATATATTTTTTTGCGTGAGGTACCCACTTAAAATTAATAACATACCCAAAGGTTCTGGGATGCAATTTGGAAAGGTCTCTATACAAATGTATTTTCTATTCTTGCTGTATGATGTGCTATAGCAAAAATGACATTTACAAAGACAAAACATTTAAATTGCTGGCAAATAAAACTTAATTGATAGCTTCTTTTAAAAGTAAAAAAAAAAAAAAAACTGCACACAGACCCCTCCAAATATCCTCACAATACACAACAGACCCTTAGATGTCTTCTGTATATTTTAGTGGACCCTTGGGGTCTGTGCGCCCTTTTTGTTATTTTAAAAAGAAAATTGCTGGCATTTTAACCACTTCAGCCCCAAAATATTTGGCTGTTCAATGACCAGGCCATTTTTTGCGATACGGCACTGCTTCACTTTAACTGACAATTGCACGGTCGTGCAACGCTTTACCCAAACATAATTGACGTCCTCTTTTTCCAACAAATAGAGCTTTCTTTTGGTGGTATTTGATCACCTCTGTGGTTTTTATTTTTTGCACTATAAACAAAAGAAGAGCGACACAATATCTTTTACTTTTTGCTATAATAAATATCCCTTTTTTTTTTTTCCTCAGTTTAGGCCGATATGTATTCTTCTACATATTTTTGGTAAAAAAATCACAATAGGCGTATATTGATTGGTTTGCGTAAAAGTTATAGTGTCTATAAAATAGGGGATAGGTTTATGGCATTTTTATTTTTTCCTTTGTAAACATCAATGCTAAAACATCACTGATGCCGGCTGCATGGAATTTACTTTTTTTTTTATTGGTACATGTTCCTCAGGGCATTGCCAACCCTCCTGCTATTTTGACACCCCCTTGCCTATTAGCCCAGAAAATGGATATTTTTAATTTGATAGATTTGGCTCCCTTTGATTTCATGGGGTTCAGGTTTGGCATCCAAACTTCTTTTAAGTTTGCCAAACCCTACTAAAACTAAACTCAGGGCAGATTAGCTCATCAGCACAACGTACCTCTGGGGGTATTTGAAACTTTTTTACCACTCCAAGTTCATAATACATCTGGATTCCACACTTCACAAGATCTATTTCAGTGCAGTCAAAATCTGAGAAGCGGAATTCATAAATTTCAAACTTGCGGGGTCCTGGTAATTCTTTTTTCTAAAAATAGGAGAGAAAGGGAAAGTTCAATACTTTAATAATTATATATACAGTATATATTTTTTGAGATATGTTGTTGCTTTTGCATTAGTAAAAGTATTTTTAACATCACTTGAGGAACTTATGCTATATGTTCTCTTTATTTATTTTGTACGTACAAGGAGCTGTGCAATTTCATCTTCTTCACACTGCTCAAGTTCCTTTCCAAGCTTTGCACGGGATGGCTAAAAAAGACCAGATAGCACAAATCATTTATAATGCAGTGGACTGGGATTACGAATGCTCCCTTTATATACAAATACTAATTACATACAGTTCTGTAGTGCTTATTTATTTCCTTAATTCTTCACAAAGGTTAAAAAAAAAGAACCATGGTTAATTATCTTTTTACCTTGTTGAAGGATTAAAGATGATTTTTACACTTATGAGTAGTGTCAGAATAGGCCCGGTAGGCAAGTCGATTATATGCTAACATAAGAACATAACATAATAAAATATACATAATAAAAAACAGCACATAAGTTACCAAGATGTCTTGCATTTCCTCCTTATTACACTTCACATGGTACATCACCATGTCTTGTGCAATATCTTTGCGATTTTCCAACTTGTTCATTTTGTCATATGTATCAGTGTTCAGAACAGACCAACCCAAAAACTGAGTTAAAGACTGTGAAAAGAGTAGAATAAGCATTAATGGGTTGTATGTACATCAGAGCGTACTGAGGCATTTAAGGCTGTACACATTTAAAAAAAAAAACATTAAAGCTTATCTAAAGACAAAACTGTTTTTTTACTGTTAGATTGAGTGGTGAGGGGGTTAGAACCCCTGTCAGGTTTTATTGTGGTCTGTGTCCCATCTAGGAGATTAATTTTCTTTTCTCTTTGTGACAATTGTCAGGAGGACTGAAAGTGATGGGACTGAAGCATCCAAAATCTTGGGTAGAGTAAGGAAGGGTTAAACCAACTGTATTTTTTTTTTACATCTATGTCCTATTAGGGAGATGTCTTTTTACTTCCTGTCCTGTAGACTCATCAGAAGGTGAGAGGATATATTTCCAATTGAAGTAAACTCCCCTTTTAGACAGTTGTCCAGGGAACAAGTATGCTCATTGGATGATTTCCCCTCAATTCCCGTTCTGATGGCAATTCAAATTTTTTTATTTACCCTCACTTTCATTCAGTGACATGGTTGGTCAGGAAAATTAAAGAGATGTTCCTAACAGGGACACAGACAACAAAAAGAACCTGACAGTGATTCCAACCTATCACCATTCTACCCAAATAAAAAAAAAAGCTTTAGTATACTTTGACTATGAAAAGAAAAGCATCAACAATGGGAAAAGTAATTATACTGTTAAGCTATAGTAAGTAGAACACAGTTACATGTTGCTCGTGGTAATGTTTCGCACTCCCAAACTGGCTTTTCCATCCTATTACCTGCAAATTTCTCCATTTAAATAAAGTTGTCTCCAGAAAAAGGTATTCGTTTTCCCTTGACAATTATCTTAATGATGAAAACGGCATAACTTTTCTGCACTCTTTAGATCAGTGCAAAATGATTCAAAGCTGTATTTTTTCAACCTATGATTGACTTACTGTATAGTGAACCCACAGAAAATGACTAACGAGTATTATTAAGTTTCCCAATGAATAAGATAGTAACTAAAATAAAATGCAGAATACACAGCAAAATTCCAGGAATGTCAAACATCCTCATTCCCCACACACTTTTACGAGCCCCTACGAATTGATCCTAGCCACATTTTCCCATCCTTATTTGTGTATGTTTTTTTACACTTTATTTGTTTACATTTACTATCCCTCCAAAAACTTTGTTATTCCTACTACCAATAGTCTTGGCATTCACAATTCAGGCTTGAACCTATTGAAAGGTTAATACATTGTTTCTATGTAAAGGCATTGTCTCTATGAAAGACCCCAAATCCCTCCTCTGTACTTAAAAGCATTTAAAACACCAAGATCTGTGTTTTTGAATGCTTTAGATTTTTAAAAACTGGCACTGATGGTTCCTGAGTAAACCGAAAGTGATGTCATGTCATCACTTTTGTTTTACTGTTACGAACAGCCGATCAAAGTCGAACTTGGCTTTGCTTGGCTTTCCGGCCAGCCGGTGGACACGCCCGCTTGTTTGCTCGGGTCTCCCGGTGGGACAGGAGAGCCGGAGAGAGCCATGAAAGGTGGGGGGAGGGGGGATGATCCCTCCTACTGCTTGTAATAGCAATTGAGTGGCTAGTAAGTTGCTTTGATTGCTATTACAAGGGAGCCAACTGCCGGCTCTAAAAAAACAATACCAAGGTGATGCTTGCAGCTGCAAGCATCATCCTGGTATAACCACTGAAATGACAGGAAGTGGTTAAAGAGCTGCCTCCGCTCTTCTGTCGGTGATCAGCACCACCTCCCTGAAAAATGCCACCCAAGGCAGATGCCTTGTTTGTCTTGTGGTAGATACGCCCCTAGTTGTCATCATATAATGGAATCAAAAGACTTAGCTGTTACAAGCATCCAAATATACTACAGCCCTGGCCAAAAGTTTTGAGAATGACACAATATTAATTTTCACAAAGTCTGCTTCTTCAGTGTTTTTAGATCTATTTGTCAGATGTTACTGTGGTATACTGAAGTATATTTACAAGCTTTTTATAAGTGCCAATTGCTTTTAATGACAATTGCATTAAGTTTATGCAACAAGTCAATATTTGCAGTGTTGACCCTTCTTTTTCAAGACCACTGCAATTAGCCCTTGCATGCTGTCAATCAACTTCTGGGCCACATCCTAACTGATGGCAGCCCATTCTTGCATAATCAATGCTTGGAGTTTGTCAGAGTTTGTGGGGTTTTTTTGTGCATCCGCCTCTTGAGGATTGACCACAAGTTCTCATTGGAATTAAGGTCTAGGGAATTTCCTGGCCATGGACCCAAAATTTCGATGTTTTGTTCCCCAAGCCACTTAGATATGACTTTTGCCTTATGGCAAGGTGCTCCATCATGCTTGGAAAGGCATTGTTCCTCACCAAACTGTTCTTGGATGGTTGGGAGAAGTTGCTCTCGAAGGAAGTTTTTGTACCATTCTTTATTCATGGCTGTTCTTACGCATAAATGTGAGTCCACTCCCTTGGCTGAGAAGCAACCCCACACATGAATGTTCTCAGGATGCTTTACTGTTGGCATGACACAGGACTGATGGACAAGGTTTTTTCCAGATGCCCAAAACAATGGGAAAGGGGATTCATCAAGGAAAATGACTTTACCCCAGTTCTTAGCAGTCCATACCATCTACCTTTTGCAGAATATCAGTCTGTCCCTGATGTTTTTCCGGGCGAGAAGTGGTCTCCTTGCCGACCTTCTTGACACCAGACCATCTTCCAAAAGTCTTCACTTCATTCTGCGTGCAGATGTACTCACACCTGTCTGTTGCCATTCCTGAGCAAGCTCTGCACTGGTACCCCAACCCCGCAGCTGTAGGAGATGGTCTTAGCACTTGCTGGACTTTCTTGGACACCCTGAAGCCTTCTTCACAACAATTGAACCTATCTCCTTGAAGTTCCTGATGATCTGATAAATGGTTGGTTTAAGTGCAATCTTAGTAGCAGCAATATCCTTGCCTGTGAATTCATTTTTGTGCAAAGGTGACTGCATGTGTTTCCTGGCAGGTAACCATGGTTAACAGAGGAAAAACAATGATTTCAAGCACCGCCCTCCTTTTAAAGCTTCCAGTCTGTTATTGTAACTCAATCAGTATCAGAGGTGGCTCTAGGCTTTGTGAGGCCTTAGGCAAAACTTAGACATGGGGCCCCATTCACGCCCATAATGGGAAAAATAATTCAAGCTATAAAAAATTAACTGTATAAATTGCCTCTATTAAGAGCCTTAAATCCTATGAACTATGAATTCACAGTTTCTAAATCTTTCTCTAACCAATTATTCTTTAATCAGATATCATTAAACATAGGGTATGTATATATATATATATATATATATATATATATATATATATATATATATATATTTTTTTTTTTTTATTACACGCACACAAATATAGATACAATTTGTGCAGCTGCTACTAACAATGTGTTTAAGGTATAACAAAAGTCAAAAACCATATTTCTCCATTTACATGAAAGTCAAGTTAATAAAACCCAACACAGAGTTCCCCCTTACATCAGAGTCTGCAGGATTCCCCCTTACAGTGCAAGGGGAAATTTGATTTAAAGGGGAATGCTAAAGATCATGATTTAAGAGGGAATGATGCAGACTGATGTAAAGGGGAACTCTGATGTAAGGGGGGCTCTGGTGACCAGAGATCAACTTCCCCTTTACATCAGAGTTCCCCTTTACTTGAGGGTCCGCAGAGTTCCAACTTGCATCTAAAACGTGAACTTTGATATGGAGGGGACTCTGGTGACCATGGACCTCCTTCCACAGAGTGAATGCAGTAAGGTAAGGAGGGAGGGGTTAATGATATCAGGGGGAACTTTTATATCAGTGCCCCCTTACCTTACTGTATTCACTCCCCCTTTACATCAGTGATCGCCCTCAGACTGGCCTTGCAGCGCTGTCACTGACCTCCTCTCAGGTGCATTGTGCAGGGCTCAGTCAGATGGTCCTCTCTGGGCTCCAGCTTGGTGGCTCTGGTTTCATCCTGTATTATCCTCTCCACAGTCTACAAACATCTGACTCCTCACGTGACCCCCATCCTGGCAGCACTCCCGCTCTTGACTCCTCTGTAGGCTCCCCCCCCAGAGACTGCAGACATGATACAAGAAATGGTGAGAGACTGTACAAACATGATACAGATGATGGTCAGAGACTACAGATATGATATAGGAGATGGACAGAGAATGTGCGGACATAATGCAGGAGATGGTCAGAGACTGCAGATATGATACAGTAGATGGTTAGAGACTGCAGATATGATACAGGAGATGGTCAGAGAATGTGCAGACATGATACAAGAAATGGTCAGAGACTGTGCGGACATGATACAGGAGATAGTCAGAGAATGTGCGGACATGATACAAGAAATGGTCAGAGACTGCGCGGACATGATACAGGAGATAGTCAGAGACTGTGCAGACATGATACAGGAGATGGTCAGAGACTGCAGATATGCACATATTAATACATTTGTTTATTGAATGTCTTTCTTTATTTGCTTTAAGCATTCTAATATTATATACATAAGTTTGATAGGTGGAAAAGCGCCATACCTACACCTTCCCCAAATGTATTCAGTTGTATCCCACTCACGTGGTAGTATTTATGTAGGGGCAGCAGTTCTTTCTTTCAAGTTTTTATCTGCTTTGTACTTTTCCTTGCGCAGAGTCACATACAACCTTTCAAACTGACCATGGTGTCTGGTCTCAGCAGCCATGATACACCATGGTCAGTTTACAGAGGGGTGGGGAGAAGCTGTCAGGATCAGTCAGGTTTTTTAGGTGTTACAGGGGGCGAAATGACACAGGACAAGCACTGTGTCATATAACATGCTTTAAAGGAACAGGATCCATTTTTTTGGGTTAACAAACGCTTTAATTCTAGCAAACCCTCACCTCCTTTGCAAGCAAAACACATAGCCTTTAGTAAATGTCCAGTAAAGTTTTCTGAGCCTGGGAAGTAGTGTAGTTGTCCTGGCCTGTGATCTCATCAGAGTTGCAGGATACTGATAATTTAACAGTAGTCTGCAAGCACTGATTACAGGCTCACACAGACAGGACGTTTCGCAATGCTGGTATTTCTGACACTAATCCAGCTTGTTCTGCAAATACATTAGCACCTCACCTTAATAGCAGCTTCCATGGATTGAATCAAGAGCTTGTGAGCTGGTCTGGGGAGAGCTCTGGTGACTGCTGTGATTGGTGCTGCAGAGTATGCAGTATGTTGAACTTTCTCAGCCTGCTCCACCCAAATCTACTGCTGCTCAGACTGTGCAAGCTATGATTCAGCCAGGCAAACCTAGAAGGATCGTCTTACTCCTGTATGGACACTGGTATGGCTGCAGCTACAGAGAGGAGGCACGCAGTGCGCACAGTGTACACAACCTCAGCTCATGCCATTTCTCCCGCACATAATGAGCATAGTGCAGCTCGCAATCAGGCGCCCCCTCCGCCCACCCCTCCTTCCAGCTCTGGTGCCGGCTTTTGGAGAAGGCTAGGATGGTAGTAGAGGTCATGAGCTGTTCTCCGTGTGAGGGGGATGTTACAGCCGGCTGGAACCTGCATGACTTTACCCGCTTACCCCACCAGCCTGGGGACACGACCAGGGACATTCCCTCCCACACACATGTTAGGCAAAGTAGGCGGGTGTGAGGCCCTGTGTGAGCGAGGCCTTAGGCGACCACCTACTTTGCCTAATTAAAGAGCCGCCTCTGAGCTGGTCCTTTTGTGGCAGGTAAATTTTCATGGCAAAGAGGGACTTTGCAATAAATTGCAATTGATCTCATCACTCTTTATAACATTCTGGAGTATATGCAAATTGTCATCATAAGAACTGAGGCAGCAGACTTTGTGAAAATTAAAATTTGTGTCATTCTCAAAGTTTTAGTCAGGGCTGTACATATAATACAATCTGTCCTTGAAAATATACTTAGAAAAACAATAAATAACTGTTTATTTTATTTTTTAAATTACAAACTTTCAGGTAAACACAGACACACATACAAATGCACATGCACACACACACAGGTACTGTACCTCCATTAGCGTTTCATCCTGCTCATCAAAAGGTTTTCCATCCTTCCTATTGTAAAAAGTGGCAACTCCCACTATTTCTTCTTTTTTGTTTACAATGGGCAATGATAAAACATTTTTAATAACCCATCCACTTTCATCTAACGGTTCTCTCTTTAGAAAAAAAAGGACACAAATAAATGTTCTTAACACCCATTGATACACAAGAACAGAGCTGTATAACCTTATATACAGAGCATATGGCAAATAGATTACTTTATTATCTTTTATAGCATGTTGAACTGTCACCTATTTCTAAATCAACTATAGAAAATAAGTTTGTCTGTGTCCTCTTTATTGTGAAAATATTTTCAGAAATGAAATGTATTGTAAGTTTAAGACATACACATATTGCATAGGCTACAAATAACATTAACACAATTTGTTTTGTGTAATGAAAAATATTTGCTCTTTCATTGAATCTTTTCTAGACTGTCCAAGAAAAGAAGAGAAGTTGGACACCTTGTAGTATTTTCATAAATACCTGCAGTACACCCCAATTTACTCCCCCTTTTTGTTTCACACATAATTTCTAATCAGAAAAGGTTCATGATTAATTTTATCAATTATGTGCTTTATAAATGTTATTAATGTATTGATACATGCATTCAATTATTGTAAAACATTGTATTTATTTTATTTATGTGGATATTCATATGTACATATTTTCTGCTTAGAGTGATATACACAAACAGGCCCACAACTTGTGATGCAATTTTGTGAAACGTGTGGATATAAAGTGCTGTTAAGAGGTTTCCGAATTAAAGACTGTTGTATATTTGAGATGTGCATTTAATGTCTAAATTGTTTTACAGTTACTAATTGTTTTTAACATTATATGCATAATAAATTACAATTTTATTGTGTATATGGTTGCTGTTTACTATATGTATTTTGAATATCCCTGGGAGATACATTAAAAGTCTCTGTCAGGTTAATATTCCTACGCCTTTTTTGGGGTAGGGTTTTATTTATTTTTGTATAATTTAGGGGTGATATCGATAGGGATTAAAATTAGTCAATAGGTGATTTTGTTTGTTTTGTGTTAATGAGATTCAGTGCCATTTTGGTTATACCCTAAATTATTTATACATGCTTAGCTGCTAAACCTAGTCACTGGGAAACAGATCTTAGTCATACTCTTCAATGGCCAAGTTTTTATGAAATGGATAACTAGCTCTAAAATCGAATTAATTTCTGGGTTACATAGGGGATATAAAATCCCATAATAAATAAATTGCGGCGCTAAAAAAACAGTCCAGAAAGATCTGAAGAATAGGAGAAGTCCAATCACCAGGTATAGTACAGATGTGAAGGAGCACTCGTCACCACGTGATAATGTAGTCTGCTTACCAGAAGGCTGTAAAAATATAGCATGTATGGATTTTCCTCAATAGCATCCAGCAAATCCAGCTCCCTGGAACCCCTCGTCATCACAGACAGCAACTTCAGTAAAAACTTCCTTCACAGATCTACAACTCCCAGTAATCGCATCACAGGTGGGACTTTCCAATAACAGTTAGAAGTACAAGTTTGCATGCATCAAAAAGGGACAATTGGCTGCAGCGTTCAGCTATTATGGGATTTTATGTTTGATGTCAACTAACTTTGCTGGCCGCTTGTTTATACTTTTTGATTAGCGCAAATTTTTTTATACAGACACATAATGGCCATAGACAGCATTCAATTAAAATTGGCTGGGTTTGTTGTATTTCAATGACAAAATCATATAGTTAGGTCATACAAGGCTAAGATAATGGACACTAAGTTAGGGATGTCAAGGTTCATTATGAGGGGGCATTTACTTCCTCTCAGCAATAATATAATTTTAACCAGGTGCAAAACATATTTAAACCAATGGGTAACCAAAATTTAAAGTATAAATACGTAACGGATAAGGTTTCCGAATGCCATGTATCATACATGATACATATCATTCATATAACATTATTAAATACAGTATATTATCATACACAATGTATGATTAAGATTTCTTAAATTTGTTAATATATGTAATAGTTTCTTGTGTGTTAAACAGCTACAAAACAAACAATTATAATGTTTTTATATATTTCAAATCTTTTATTCTCACCTGGAATTTGAACATTTCATCTGCAGCTGCATTCATAATGTTACAGATCTACAGGGACAAAAACAATACAGACTATTTTAAATTTAATGCAAGCGACCACACCTTGTTATCCAGCACTACAAATCATATTATTTTCCCTGAGCTGATCTTTACACAACCTATGTGGCCCCTGACTGTTACTTGAAGGTCTGCACTGAAATATAGATGTACTGGACACCTACATTGTGAGTACACATTTGTGTGTAGATGGTTGCACCTTTCTATCTAAGGATGAATGTAGCTCTGCAAAAAGTGTACTTTAAAGTGTTTGCATAGCATTTTGGATAGAGAAGGGGAGGGTTTTTCATTTTATCTTGGGTTATTATTTTTTATTTTTTTGCTGTTTGTGTCCTGCTGGGTAGATTTGTCTTTACTTCCTGTACTGGAGGCACAACAGGAAATGGGGGAACTAACCTCCCAAATATGAGGTTAATTCCCAGCTTAGACAGCTGCTACCAGAACATTTGGCCTTCCTGTCAATGATCATCAAACCAAAAGATAGTTGACCCCCATTATTTCTTCAGTGGCTACACAGACCACAATAAAACCTTGACAGAAAATGTAACCTTCACACTTTTTGCTTTTACATACACTTTAACCAGAGCTTCCTTAATGACAGAAATGTTGGCTGTCACTGACTAAAGAAACCCAACAAGGCTAAATCGTAAGCAAGATAATGTATGCAGTGCTCCAATCAGGACCAATGCCACTTAAATTCGAGCCTTGTTTTGGCGCCTCCAAGTATTACAGGTGCTCTAGGTTGGGAGGATAGTAAGGTTTACTGCATAGGTATTTAACAAAGACAGACTAAAATAATTTGAAGTTATACTGTAAGTATAATAGAATTTTTTTTATATAATTCCACTAGACCCATTATTAATACATTTTCACTTTTGTATAAAATAAGTATTTAACACTTTTTAATTTGACTTTATTTTTTATATTTAGGATGTAAAATGTTCTTCAGTTTTTATCTTACAAATCCACTTTCCGCCACGTATGTTGGGAGACCACTAACGAGAGCCCAGTGATCGGCTGGAGGATTTCTGGTTTAGAAAAACAGAAATAAAATATTGTAGGTAATAAATATTTTCTATAGATACATTAGCAAGAATATTTAAAGGCTTAAAGTGAACCTGTTTCTCAAGTATTTAAACATAGAAATACATTCATAATTTATTCTATTTGCGCTTTTATTACCTTTATTATAAAGAAAATGAACAGGGAAGAAAAAAAGTTAATAAATCACCAATATCAAGACCCTTTTGCGCTAAACCTACCTAAAATTATGGGGTTGATTTACTAAAGACAAAGAGACTGTGCACTTAGCAAGTGCAGCTGCACTTATTTTTTCCAGAGCTTAGTGAATGTGATGAAGCTTTCTTTTTTAACCACCTCAATACAGGGCATTTTCGCCCCCTTCCTGCCCAAGCCATTTTTCAGCTTTCAACGCTGTCACATTTTGAATGACAATTGCGCAGTCATACAACACTGTACCCAAATAAAATTGTTATCATTTTTTCCCCACAAATAGAGCTTTCTTTTAGTGGTATTTGATCACCTCTGCGGGTTTTATTTTTTGCGCTATAAACAAAAAAAGAGTGACAAGTTTACAAAAAAAACCACAATAATTTTTACCTTTTGCGATAATAAATATCCAATTTTTTTTTATTTAAAACAAATTTTTTCTCAGTTTAGGCCGATATGTATTCTTATACATATTTTTGGTAAAAAAAATCACAATAAGCGTATATATAGATTGGTTTGCGCAAAAGTTATAGCGTCTACAAAATAGGGGATAGATTTATAACATTTTTATTTTTTTATATTTTTTTTACTAGTAATGGCGGCGATCTGCGATTTTTATTGTGACTGCGATATTGCGGCGGACATATCGGACACTTTTGACACATATTTGGGACCATTCACATTTATACAGCGATCCGTGCTATAAAAATGCATTGATTACTGTATAAATGTGACAGGCAGGGAAGGGGTTAACACTAGGTGGTGATCGAGGGGTTAACTGTGTTGCTAGGGAGTGATTCTAACTGTAGGGGGTGGGGACTCACTAGGGGAGGAGACCGATCGGTGTTCCTCTGTACTGGGAACATACCATCGGTCTCCTCTCCTCTGACAGGACCGTGGATCTGTGTGTTTACACACACAGATCCACGGGCCTGCTGTGTTACCGGTAATCGCGGGTGCCCGGCGGACATCGCGGCCGCCGGGCACGCGCACCGGGTGCCCAGTGCCATAGCGGGCACGCGCGATCGCAGTCGGCGGCGTGCGCGCGCCCCCTAGTGGGCTGGGAAAGCGAGGCCGTCATATGACGCCCGCCCGCCACGAGAGCTGCGCCGCCTGGCCGTCAATTGACGGCCGGCGGTCAGCAAGCAGTTAAAGAATAACCAATCAGGTGCAAGGAACATGAAATAAAAACAACAGCATTTTTGCTTGCACATGATTAGCTAATTGGATGATGGAAATCAGCAGAGCTTCACCACATTCACTAGGCTCTTAGAAAAATGAGTGCAAAGTGCACAATCTATTTGCCTTTAGTAAATCAACCCTTATGCTGTCAAAGTAGCATACACTCAATATGAAAAAACAACTTCACTCTCAGATGACCGGAAGAGGTTTTTTTCACTAAGCTGGCCAATTATGAAGAGGGTGAAAAATGGTCGCCTCTTAGCAAAAAGAAATAAAAAAAAGTGCAAAACTAAAATAAATAGTGTAGCACTCTTATCCTATTATATCAAACTAAAGTTAACACCATATTAAATATATCATACCTTTATATTACCATCTTTATCAACAATTATAATCTTCATGCTATGTGTAATCACACAGTGCATCAAAAAACGTGTCTCCCACACACATAGAATATAAAACTGTATATGAGCACCACAAACTGAAAAAGCTATTTATTTCATTTTTAATATACAAAGCAAACTCACCCATTCATCCATGTCTCAATGCTTTATATTGTTGAGAAGCTACTTTGAATAACACCCCCCAAACATTTCTAGCTGTGGCCATCTGGAATAAGGGCAGATGATTCATGTAGCAATTACTTCCTGCAATCTATCTTCCCTTAGCTCAGGCATGCAGGCAGGAGGGTATGCTTAGCTGAGAAAGTACCTCCTCCAGATGAATGAAAGAAATGTCCAATAAGACTCCTGGGATGCATGACACAATTGTGGCCTTGGCCAGAAACCAGGAAGCAACTGAAGAAATGTTAAAACAAAGTTTAAAACAAGTACATATAATATACCTTCCTATATATTTACTAAGGCTAGCAACATAGGAATTAAAAATAGTTAATGTTGATTGAGAGAGTTTTGTTCCGCTTTAATCCACACTGCAGTCCATCCACATTTCTGCAGAGATTAAGGATGCACATCGGGAAGTAACATCATGGTTGGGACAAGCTAAACTAGTAGTAAGGAGTGATACGGCTGGGTCCCTATGTGTTGCGAAAAGCAAGAGCATATGTGCACTATGCCAAGTGCACAAAGCTTGTGAGTGTGTTTTTACCTTTTTGTAATAGAAATTTCAAAATTTATTTGATCAAAGATAGTAGTACATTGACTCTGATTGCTTAATCCACTATTTTTCAGTTTGCTTACACTACTAGATGCGATTATGCTCCTAAGGTTTTTGGGTTTTCTAAAAATAAGGTTAAGCTGGGAGGGGAGGCTACTCCTAACACCGGGTCTTGCTTCAGAATTCTCCAATTCTTCTGGAAGATTTTTTGTATAACAGGAGCCCTATTATTGTATCTTGTGCAAAACCTTATCTGTCCCGTTTGTCTACAACTTCAGGGCTGGGGTTGTACTGCAGGGTCTCTTTCTTGTATAGGACCACTATTTACCATAGGTTTCTTCATTGTCATCATAATCCTTCTCTCTAAACTTCTTTTTTAAAATGAGACTCTGTTCCTCATGGTCTCCCCTATGAAAGCATGTTTACTTTTAGATCTACAAAACTGACCAAACGGTACATTTTTAATCCTCCTAGGATGATGGTGGCTCCTAACGTGTAAGTAAGAGTCACCCACACTTGGTTTAAAGTGAGTTTTGGAG
Organism: Aquarana catesbeiana; assembly: GCF_042186555.1. Classification (NCBI taxonomy): domain Eukaryota; kingdom Metazoa; phylum Chordata; class Amphibia; order Anura; family Ranidae; genus Aquarana; species Aquarana catesbeiana. The sequence continues at coordinate 573,189,252 of NC_133324.1, forward strand.
TAAATAGTTCCATCATTGTCTGCTCTCAATTCAAGATCTAAAAAAATTAAACAAGTCTCATCCAACACTTGAGTGAATGTAATCCTATACGGGTTTCCTGAACAATGGGTTAGGAAGCCTTTTAGTTCCTTGTCAATACCATCCCAGATGATTATATATCTAGCCTAGAGGACAAGATTTACCCAGAAGGGGTTGTTAGCCCAAATATACTGTAGTTCCCTGAATCCCATAAATTCAGGGAAAATTGGCATAACTCGGGGCGAATATGGCCCCCATGGCGGTGCATTTCACCTGCCTGAATTGCTCTCCTAAAAAAGAGAAATAATTGTGCGTCAAAGTGAACTATCATATAAAAACTTGGAATGGGTATGGTGGAATTTCTGTCCTTTGACTAGGTAATAGTAAACTGCACGAAGGCCAGACTAATGCTGGATGAAAATGTACAGAGAAGTCTCATCCAATGAGAGCTACCTATAGCTGGGTTGCCAAGTGTATGATGACAACACAATTTAATATAACACAATGTAATATGACTAGGGGTAAGATGGATTTGCTAATGTGTAAATATTTGTTTTTTAATCATACTCATAAAAATGTGAGCATGTGTTTTTTGACCCACCAACATCCCATTTTGGAGGGACCCATTTTGTTTGTACGGTGCAGTAGTTTTGTCTAATTTTTTGGCTCCAAGGAAGAGGGACTGCCCCAACTAAATGCATTAGTCATAATGGATACTGAAGGGTCTTCCAGTGCTACAAGCTAAGCGCTGTGAATCTAGTGACAGTTTCATCTTGATTATTTGATATGTGTGTTCACACTGCATTTGTGAGTATATTACTTGCTTTTATTTATTAATAAAGTGTATATTATTATTACTATTATACAGGATTTATATAGCGCCAACTGTTTGCGCAGTGCTTTACAACATGAGGGCAGACAGTACAGTTATAATACAATTCAATAAAGGAGGAATCAGAGGGCCCTATATGAAGGTAATGCGCAAGACTGGTGTGTAGGGATGAGAGAACCTACCAAATCCTAGGCACCACATTTAAGTGCAGGAGACATAAGCGTGCCTGGACTAACTACAATACATTGGTTAAGGTCCAGGCAAAAAAGTATGTATGATTCAGATAGGGAATAGGGATGGGTGAACGGTTTGGTCTGAGCATAAGTTCGGGCCGAACTTTGGTTGTTCGGACGTTCAGCGAACAATATGCGGTGTTCGGGGCAAATTCGAAAACAGCGGAACACCATTAAAGTCTATGGGACACTAACATGAAAAATCAAAAGTGCTCATTTTAAAGGCTTTTATGCAAGTTATTGTCATAAAAAGTGTTTGGGGACCCGGGTCCTGCCCCAGGGGACATGTATCAATGCAAAAAAAGTTTTAAAAGCGCCCTTTTTTTGGGAGCAGTGATTTTAATAATGCTTAAAGTGAAACAATAAAAATGGAATATTCCTTTAAATATCGTGCCTTGGGGGGGTGTCTATAGTATGCCTGTTAAGTGGCGCAGTTTTCCCGTGTTTAGAACAGTACCACAGCAAAATGAAATTTCTAAAGTAAAAAAAGTAATTTAAAACTGATCGCGACTGTAATGAATTGTCGGGTCTCAGCAATATAGATAAAACTCATTGAAAAAAAAAAGCATGGGCCCCCCCCCCCCCAGTCCATACCAGGCCCTTCAGGTCTGGTATGGAAATTAAGGGGAAGCCTGTGCCAAATTAAAAAAAAAAATGGCGTAGGGGTCCCCCCCAAAATCCATACCAGACCTTTATCTGAGCACACAACCTGGCAAGCCGCAGGAAAAGAGGGGGGATGACAGAATGCCCCCCTCCTGAACCATACCAGGCCACATGTCCTCAACATGGTTAGGGTGCTTTGTAGTAACCCCCCAAAGCACCTTGTCCCCATGTTGATGGGGACAAGGGTATCATCCCCATATTCCTTGCCTGGTGGTTGTGAGGGTCTGCGGGTGGGGGGCTTATCGGAATCTGGAAGCCCCCTTTAACAAGGGGACCCCCAGATCCCCCCATGTGAATTGGTAAGGGGTTCACTGTACCCCTACCATTACACAAAAGAAAGTGTTGAAAATAGTAAAATATACAGGCGACACTTAGGGACAAAAAAATAAAAATGTCCCGCAATGTCCATTCATCCTATATCACGCTGCCGACGACCCGAAAAAAGAACAAAAAAACCCGCAACAGCTCCCCCCCCATCAGAGGCTCCCACCGAGTGACGCTTCTTCTTGGTGACAGCTCCTATATAGCTGAGGGAGGCAAGACAAGGCATCAGAGGGGGGGCAGGGTCACCCGTTTATGTTAACGGGTGGTCCCTCCTTCAGCTATATAAGAGCTGTCACCAAGAAGAAGCGCTCTCGGGGGGAGCCTCCCATGGAGGCGGAGCTGTTGCATGTTTTTCTTTTTTTGGCTCGTCGGCGGCGTGATAGAAGACGAATGGACATCGCGGGACATTTTTATTTTTTTACCTTGAAGGGTCTGGTATGGATTTTGGGGGGGACCCCTACGCCATTTTTTTTACATTTGTTGCAGGGTTCCCCTTAATTTCAATATCAGACCTGAAGGGCCTGGCATGGATTTTGGGGGACCCCCACACATTTTATTTTTTAATTTTTGGTTTGGGGTTCCCCTTAATATTCATACCAGACCCAAAGGGCCTGGTAATGGACGGGGGGGGGGGACCCATGCCATTTTTTTCAATGAGTTTTAACTATATTGCTGAGACCCGACAATTAATTAAAGTCACAAAAATGACAGTTTTAAATTACTTTTTTCCTTTAAAAATTTAATTTTGCTGTGGTATTGTTCTAAACATGGGAAAACTGTGCCACTTTACAGGCATACTATAGACACCCCCTAGGCACAATATTTAAAGGAATATTACATTTTTATTGTTTCACTTTAAGCATTATTAAAATCACTGCTCCCGAAAAAATGGCCATTTTTAAAACTTTTTTTTTCATTGATACATGTCCCCTGGAGCAGGACCCGGGTCCCCAAACACATTTTATGACAATAACTTGCATATAAGCCTTTAAAATGAGCACTTTTGATTTTTCATGTTCATGTCCCATAGACTTTAACAGTGTTCGTTTGTTCGTCCGAATTTTTTGCCTATTCGGATGTTCTGGTGCGAACCAAACCGAGGGGTGTTTGGCTCATCCTTAATAGGGAGGGGATTGTTAGCGATTGCTTAGATATCAGTCGGTTGATGGAGCGCACTGTACATTGGATCAGTTTCACAAGTTAAAAAAGCAGAAATGTGGATTAATGTATTGCATATTTGTGGACTTTATTTTATGTGTGTAGGAGACACTCTTTGATGCACTGTGTGAATACAAATAACATGAAGATTAATATAGCAGATAAACAGCGGCGTTGCTAGGGGGGGTGCGGGGGGGTGCGGCCCGCACCCGGGTGACACCTGCCAGAGGGTGACACCAGGCTCAGACTGATCTGAACAGCACAGTCGCTGCGGCTCCCTCCTTCCCTTCCGGGATCTCCTCAGCTGCATGCAATGTGCAGGGAGAATGGGGGAGGAGGGAGCGAGCCGAGGCAGATACAGAGGTGCCCGAGGTCCGACCGACCGTCACACATGCACTATTTATATGTCTCTCCCCGCTGGCTGCACCTGCCTCCTCCTCGGCTCGGAAGTTTCAAGTACACAGGCCGGGAGGAGGAGCCGAGGAGGGAGAAGAGGGATACCGCTATACAGCAACTTCCCGGGGCCAAGGTATGAAATAGTATTGCAGAGGAGGACATGTGGATTTGGGGGAGGGGGGGCATTGGCAGGTAACATCTATGCTGCCAGCAGTAATATTAGGGAGTGGGTTGAGCATATGCACTAGGGGGTGCTTTGTTTTGGGTTAGCAATGACTTGTGCTAGAAGCAGAAGGAGGGGGGCAGATTTAAAGTTTAACCCCCCAGCACAATTCCTCTAACCAATCCCCCCACCTCCCCAAATCAAAGATCCCTTCTCAGCTCCATCCATCCCCCCAATCCCATCCCGGGTCCATCCACCCCCAAACCCGATCCCATCCCAGCTCCATCCACTACCCTCATCCCATCCAGGCTCCATCCACCACCCCGATCCCATCCGGACTCTATCCAACACCCAGATCCCATTCGGGCTCCATCTACCACCCCGATCTCATCTAGGCTTCATCCACCACCCTGATCCCATTCCGGCTCCATCCACCACCTCGATCCCATTCGGGCTCCATCCACCACCCTGATCCCATCCAGGCTCCATCCGCCATCCTGATTCCATCCGGGCTCCATCCACCACCCTGATCCCATCCAGGCTCCATCCAGCACCCCAATCCCATCCGGGCTCCATCCAGCACCCCGATCCCATCCGGGCTCCATCCACCACCCCGATTCCATCCGGGCTCCATCCACCACCCCAATCCCATCCGGGCTCCATTCATCACCCTGATCCCATTCTGGCTCCATCCATTGTGGCAGGTTGAAGGAGGGAGAGCCACACTGATGCACTAGCCTGCTTAGTTCGGGGGGGTGACACCATGTTTTACCGCACCAGGTGACACCAACCCTAGTGATGCCACTGCAGATAAAGATGGTGATATAAGTGTTTCATATACAGTATCTCACAAAAGTGAGTACACCCCTCACATTTTTGTAAATATTTTATTATATCTTTTCATGTGACAACACTGAAGAAATGACCCTTTGCTACTATTTAAAGTAGTGAGTGTACAGCTTGCATATCAGTGTAAAATTTGCTGTCCCCTCAAAATAACTCAACACACAGCCATTAATGTCTAAGCTGCTGGCAACAAAAGTGAGTACACCCCTAACTGAAAATGTCCAAATTGGGCCCAAAGTGTCAATATTTTGTGTGGCTAGTGCCACCATTATTTTCCAGCACCCTCTGGTCTTAACCCTCTTTGGCATGGAGTTCAGCAGAGCTTCACAGGTTGCCACTTGAGTTCTCTTCCACTCTTCCATGACGACATCACAGAGCTGGTGGATGTTAGAGACCTTGCACTCCTCCATCTTCCGTTTGAGGATGCCCCACAGATGCTCAATAGGGTTTAGGTCTGTAGACATGTTTGGCCAGTCCATTACATTTACCCTCAGCTTCTTTAGCAAGGCAGTGGTCATCTTGGAGGTGTGTTTGAGATGCTGCCCTGCGGTCCAGGCTCCGAAGGGAGGGGATCATGCTCGGCTTCAATATGTCACAGTACATGTTGCATTCATGGTTCCCTCAATGAACTGTAGCTCCCCAGTGCCAGTGTTCTGATGAGAAAGGTCCCCCGTCAGATGATACCCACCCTGTACTGTGCAGGTGCAGCGCTTGCGCAGTACGGAAGACAAAGGAGCCGCCATGCGACAGCCATGCAGACCAATTTGATTCAGTGTGCTGCGTATGGTCTGAGCACTGACAGGCTGACCCCTCACCCCTTCAACCTCTGCAGCAATGCTGGCAGCACTCATATGTCTATTTCCCAAAGACAACAGCTGGATATGACACTGTACACGTGCACTCAACTCCTTTGGTCGGCCATGGCGAGTCCTGTTCTGAGTGGAACCTGTCCTGTTAAGCCACTATATGGTCTTGGCCACCGTGCTGCAGCTCAGTTTCAGGGTCTTGGCAATCTTCTTATAGCTTATGCCATCTTTATGTAGAGCAACAATTCTTTTTTTCAGATCCTCAGAGAGTTCTTTGCGATGAAGTGCCATGTTGAACTTCCAGTGATCAGTATGAGAGAGTGAGAGTGATAACACCAATTTTAACACACCTGCTCTCCATTCACACCTGAGACCTTGTAACACTAACTAGTCACATGACACCGGGGAGGGAAAATGGCCAATTGGGCCAAATTTGGACATTTTCACTTAGGGGTGTACTCACTTTTGTTGCCAGTGGTTTAGACATTAATGGCTGTGTGTTGAGTTATTTTGAGGGGACAGCAAATTTACACTGTTATACAAGCTGTACACTCACTACTTTACATTGTAGCAAAGTGTCATTTCTTCAGTTTCTGTCACATGAAAAGATATAATAGAATATTTACAAAAATGTGAGGGGTGTACTCACTTTTGTGGGATACTGTATTTAATATTGTATTAATTTTAGTTTGATATAATAGGGCAAGTGCACAACACTATTTTTTTCTTTATTTTAGGAAAGAAAAGTGGGCATGTTGACAGTAACAACCAAGTAGATTCCATGGGTTTGATGTACTAAAGGGAAACAGGCTGTTCACTTTGCATGGGAATGTTCTCTTATCTTAGTGAATAATATGGAACCTCTACTGACTTTCATCATTCAATCATGTGCAAGAAAAAATACAGTACTGGGTTTTTTCCTTTGCACGTAATTGTTGTACTCTTTGCAAAGTGGATTTTCACCAAATTCACTAAGCTAAGTAAAGATTCCCTTGCAAAATGAATGGACTATTTTCTTTTAGTAAACCAACCCATGTTATTAGTTTTATGCAGTTTGGAAAATGATGGGAAGCATCTGATTGGCTAGTCCAGTTTCATTCTAATTACTGTATTTGGAAATAAGTCCCATTGTAGCTTGTATCTTACCCAACTGTAAGCTTTAGCAACCATTACTCTAGGCTACTTTAAGAAAATAATGGTAAGAACTTTATTGGCTAGTCCACTTTATTGCAATTATTTAGAAACAAGTCCTTTTACTGCTTGTTATTTTTTTTCAGTTTGTGCATTTCATTTTCTAAATACACTTACGGTATGACTTTAATGTCTTCTTTTCCATGCAAAATGTAGTCAATAACCTTATAAAATACGATTTCCTAAAAATAAAACACAGGCATAGATATTTATGACATGGGTGTGGGGATACTGTAGATATCATAGATAGATAGATAGATAGATAGATAGATAGATAGATAGATAGATAGATAGATAGATAGATAGATAGATAGATAGATAGATAGATAGATAGATAGATAGATAGATAGATAGATAGATAGATAGATAGATAGATAGATAGATAGATAGATAGATAGAATCCATACAAAAACTACTGCAATAGATAGTTTTTTGTTACCCTCCCATCTGGAGTACGGGGTCCGTTGTATGGAGGAACCTCTCCCATCAGCACTGGCCACAAGTCAAAGAATTCCTAAAACAGAAAAAATCACTTTAAAGATAAAGGCACAAGTATACCAAAATATATTATTTAGACCTCTTAAAAACAGCATAAAAGTATATCTAAAGCCATTTTTTTTAGTTTTGGATAGAGCAATAAAAACCTAACAGGGGTTCTAACCATTCTTTATTCAAAACAAAAAATATGTTTTTTAACCACTTCCTGACCAGCGACGTACCCATATGTTACTGGGCTTCAGGTGGTTATACCGGTTATGATGCCTGCAGCTGCAGACATCACCCGGTACCGTTTTTTAGAGCTGGCAGTTGGCTCTCTTGTAAAAGCAATCCTAGCAGCTAACTAGCCGCTAAACTGCTTTTACAAGCAGCGGGAGGGGTCACCCCCCCTCCTGCCACCTTCTGCGGATTGCTCTTGCTCTGGGAGACCCGAGCGACCAGAGATCAGATTTTATTGGCTCTCCACTATGGTAACCCAGAAGCAATGACCTGACATCACTTCTGGTTTACCCGGATGTCAATGGCGCCATTTTTAAAATATGGAAAGCATCCAAAAACACCAATCTTGGTGTTTTGAATGCTTTTAAGGACAGAGGAAGGATCTGGGGTCTTATATAAAGAGTACCTGTCACATGCCTATTGCTGTCACAAGGATGTTTACATTCCTTATGACAGCAATAAAAGTGCTAAAAAAAATATTTGAAAGCAACAGTGTAAAAATAAGAACATTTATAATTAAAAAAAACCTAAAATTTAATGTGCCCCAGTCCCCCCATGCTCACATGCAAAAGCGAATATGCGCAATCGTCCCACAAATGTGAGGTATCACCGGGAATGTCAGATAATGGGCAGTAATTATAGCATTAGAACTCCTCTGTACATCTAAAGTGGTAAAGTGGCTTTAAAAGTGTCGCCTATGGATAGTAAAATTTACGTTGTTTGTCGCCGCTGCACGTGTGTGCGCAATTTTAAAACGTGACATGTTTGGTATCTATCTACTTGGCATAATATCATCTTTTATATGTTACAAAAAAAGGGTTATATATTGTATTTTTCTGCATTGAAATTCTAAAAAGTGTATTTTTTTCCTAGAAAAATTGCGTTTGAAAAAATGCTGCGCAAATACCGTGTGATATAAAAAATGGCAAAATCCACCAATTTATTCTCTAGAGCCTCTGCTTTAACCACTTCAGCCTGGGAAGGATGTACACCCTTCCTGACCAGAGCACTTTTTGCGATACTGCACTGCATCACCTTAACTTATAATTGCGCGGCCGTGCGACGCTGTACCCAAACAAAATTGACGTCCTTTTTTTCCACAAATAGAGCTTTCTTTTGGTGGTATTTGATCATCTCTGCGGTTTTTATTTTTTGCGCTATAAACAAAAAAAAGCGTCAATTTTGAAAAAAACACAATATTTTGTACTTTTTTCTATAATAAATATCCCAATTTTTTTTTTAAAAAAAGCTATTTTTTTTCTCAGTTTAGGCCGATATGTATTCTTTTACATATTTTTGGTAATAAAGATCACAAAAAGCGTATATTGAGTGGTTTGCGCAAAAGTTATAGCGTCTACAAAATAGGGGATAGATTTATGGCATTTTTATTATTATTGTTTTTTACTAGTAATGGCGGTGATCTGTGTTTTTTATTGAGACTGCAGGGGACACATCGGACACTTTTGACACATTTTTGGGTCGATTGACAATTATACAGTAATCGGTGCTATAAAAATGCACTGATTACTGTATAAATGTCACTGGCAGGGAAGAGGTAAACACTAGAGGGCGATCAAGGGGTTAAATGTGTTCCCTAGGTGTGTGTTCTAACTGTAGGGGGAGGGTACTGACAAGAGGGGATGACAGATCGTGATTCCTAGCTATTAGGTATTAGGAACTCACGATCTGTCACTCCTCACAGAACAGGGAGTTTGTGTGTTTTGCCTCTCATGCCCGCGATCGCTCGTGGCTGGCGGTCATCACGACTGTCGGCCGCGAGCATGGGCACCCCCGCTTAAAGGAACCGACATATAGCTACGACGGCTCGCGGGATCATGCCAATCTAGCAAAAAATACTAATTGTTGTTACATGTACACAAAAAGTGCTAGAAAAGGCCTGGTTTGGAGGTGGGTAACTAGTAAATAAGAAAAGAATTATACCATTATAGTTGTTATAGCCATGTGATGGTTAAGAAATGTATACTACTGGTAATATTTTTCACATACTTTTACTTTCAGATTTTGAATGGTATTAAAACAGTCTTAAAATGCAATATATGTTATAGCTGTACTAGACATTTAATATTACTCTATACTTTTTCTGTTAATAGTACAGTACCTTTTCTTTTGTCATGTCTAGAAGACCAACAGAATATCTGTCACAGTTTAAATACCCTCTCACTGTGTAAAGGGCCTTGTGGAATTGCCTTTCAATGTCTGTCAACTCTTCAAAGACTTTGTTTGCTGACCATAATAATACCTAGGGATGAATACAAAATCATTCAGTCTATTACACAAAAAGACCAGCAAAAAGCAAAACACCTAATCGATAGGAATGGCATAACTACTTTTTCAAAACAAAATACTATACTTGTTTAATCAAACAGCACATAAAATATAACAATAAATAAAAATAAATAAAAGAAAAATTAAATTTTCAGTAAGGAAAAATATGTAATATGTATGATTGCTGGACCAGCCAATGTTTATATTAAGGCTGAACTCCAGGGAATCCGCTAAATACACTGCTAAAATACAGTATATAATGTACATAGGTGCTATCCACTTAATACCAGCATTTAAACAGACCTTCATTACTATCCATGATGATATACAGTATGTGCTACAAATTTTGGAGGCTCTCACAATGTATAGAGTTAGGACTGCAGTACTTTAGGGTGCCATAAAGTGACCTTGCAGCTTACGCATATATTTGGAAATGTGTGCCAACTAAACCACTGGTTTTAAAGAGGAGTTCCAGTCTGGGTGAAAAAAATGAAAAGTCAGCAGCTACAAATAATGTAGCTGCTGACTTTTAATATTAGGGCACTTACCTGTCCAGGGAGCCTGCGATGTCGGCACCCCAGACAATCTTCGGATCGACTCCTGGGTGCTGCCGCCGCCATTCCTAGTAAGTGAACCCGGTAGTGAAGCCTTTCGGCTTCACAGCGGGTTCCCTACTGCACATGCATGAAAATAAGGTCCCCCGTTCACCCCTGACCCCTGAAAGATGACAAATGTGGCACCAGAGGGTGGGAGGAAGCGTATAAGCGAGAGTTCCACTTTTGGGTGGAACGCCGCTTTAACGTGAACTGTTAGAAATTTTTCTTTGTTGTTTTTTGACATGCGTTGCCCTTTCATGTGCTCCCTGCTGCAGGTTGGGGTGGTTACCATGTGTTTGTATTTAAACAATCCTGCCAGACTGTATAGACAGGTAGTTGACCTGACTTTTCTCTGCTGAAAGTTAACAATACAGCTAGATCACCTGCCATTCTCCAGTCTGTGATTAGACAATAAAGGCGCAGCATCAGACTGATGTGCCCAGCTTTATCCATTCATTGTTGACAGTATACATCACTGCTGCCTTGTGAAGAAGTTCAAGCAGCATGACCCTGTTAGTTTTCATCCACCCCACTGCACTGATTTGAAGGCATCTACTCAGATACTCCCAAAATTTAAGTGCACGAAAGAAGAATGTTAGGGCGTCCTTCTGATTTCAGCACACCAATAGAAAGGTGCACTATATTACCAAAAGTATTGGGATGCCTGCCTTTACTCGCACATGAACTTTAATGGCATCCCAGTCTTAGTCTGTACGGTTCAATATTGAGTTGGTCCACCATTTGCAGCTATAACAGCTTCAACTCTTCTGGGAAGGTTGTCCACAAGGTTTAGGAGTGTGTCTATGGGAATGTTTGACCATTCTTTCAGAAGTGCATTTGTAAGGTCAGGCACCAATGTGGACAAGAAGGTCTGGCTCGCAGTCTCCACTGTAATTCATCCCAAAGGTGTTCTATCAGGTTGAGGTCAGGATTCTGTGCAGGCCAGTCAAGTTCCTCCACCCCAAACTCGCTCATCCATGTCTTTATGGACCTTGCTTGGTGCATTGGTGCACAGTCATGTTGGAACAGGAAGAGGCCATCCCCAAACCGTTCCAATAAAGTTGGGAGCATGAAATTGTCCAAAATATCTTAGTATGGTGACGCCTTAAAAGTTCCCTTCACGAGAACTGAGGGGCCAAGCCCAACCCCTTAAAAACAACCCCGCACTATAATCCCCCCCCCCAACAAATGATTTGGACCAGTACACAAAGCAAAGTCACTTGCCTGACCAAGGGGCCCTGTGTGGCTCTGAAACATTGCTGTATATTTATTATGTGACCACTGAAATAAAGCTTTGTACCTTTTCGAGGAATTCTTGGTGTGCTGATGACACTCCTTTACTTTGATCATCCACAATTTCCAGCCTGCGGTCATTCTAGCACCTAGCATTACTGAAAAGCTGGTTTCTTGAACGTGTGCGTGGGGAATATTGCGTTTAGTACACAAAGCAAGGACCATAAAGATATGGATGAATGAGTTTGGGGTGGAGAAACTTGACTGGCCTGCACAGAGTCCTGACCTTAACCCAACCGAACACCTTTGGAATGAATTAGATTGGAGACTGGGAGCCAGGCCTTCTTGTCCACATCAGTGCCTGACCGCACAAATGTGCTTCTAAAATAATGGTCAAACATTCCCATAGACACTCCTAAATCTTGTGGACAACCTTCCCAGAAGAGTTGAAGCTGTTATAGCTTCAAAGGGTGGGCTAACTAAATATTGAACCCTACGGACTAAGATTGGGATGCCATTAAAGTTCACGTGCGTGTAAAGGCAGGCGTCTCAAAACTTTTGGTAATATAATGTATATAACAACTGCAAATTTTTAGGAGGGCAGCAGGAGGGCAGCAGGAGGGCCTCTATCTATCTATCTATCTATCTATCTATCTATCTATCTATCTATCTATCTATCTATCTATCTATCTATCTATCTATCTATCTATCTATCTATCTATCTATCTATTTATCTATCTATCAAAATTCATATGAATACAAAAATTCAAAGGTTCATTGGTGGCAACTGTGGCGGAAAGTGGTTCCCCATCCCCTCCCACTACTGCTCAATGCCTTCACAGGCTCTCCTGTTTCACCCAGGACCTCCGTGCCCGGATCATCTCTACGGTGTATGAAACAAGAAGCGATGAGGATTTTGTCACTTCCAGTTTCGGTTTGTTATTTACAAGCTGTTACAGGCTAGTATAGCATCTGATCAAATCAAGGACAGAGGAGAGATCTGAGGTCTAATAGACTTCAGATCTCTCCGTAAAGAGTATCTGTCACTGCCCATGCTATCACAAGGGATGTTTTTACATCAACGGACCTCCTGTTTAACTCTAAACTGGTAACCTGTAAAGGCTTTTAAAGTGTCGCCTATGGAGATTTTTAGGTACCTTAGTTTGTCGGCGATCCACGGGTGTGCAGAATTTTAAAGTATGACATGTTAGGTGTCTATTTACTTGGTGTAACATCATCTTTTATTTTTTTTAATGGCTATTAGTGTTTTTTGTGCACTAAAATTCATTGCAATTATTTTGTTCCAAAAAAATTGTGTGTTGGGAGTTCTAAGTAATTATCTAGTAAAAAAATGCCGATTTGTACATATATGTAAGAAGTCAGTGTCAGAATTGGCTTGAGCAGCAAGTGGTTAATAGCAGAGTATGCAGTATGTCACATTACCACCGATGTAAATATAATTTATAACACAGAAATAATTTTAGCTATACTATTTACAATGGCAATTTCAACTATAAGATAGCAAACATTTTTAGCTACTTTACCTGACCTCGACGTGTCTCACAGTTATGGAGATAACTAAGGTGATAGATTTTCAGGTTTAAGGAGGCAAAATTTAAATATTTTAAAAACACCTGTAATTAAAAAAAAAATACACATTTTGAGTAAATTTAACATAAACTTGCAACTTTTATTATGCTGGGTGCTTTTATAAAACATTTTACACAACATTTACACAGCTTTCACCAGGGATTTACACATTTTCCTAATCAAATCCAGTTAGAAAAACATGTGCATCTTTGGTGAATTTTGTGTAGATCTTGTTTGAAAACCTTCATAAATATACCCCTACCAAATATGCTGTATCCCATTATCACTTGCTAAAATAAATTAAACACTGCTGCCGCTAGGGAACCCCAGACATCACACCTACTACAGCAATTCCAAAGCACCAACCTTGTCCAGGCCACAAAGAATGCCCATTTGTATAAAAGCACAGATACAATGAATAATGCTAGCAGCTGTGGCATGTTGTTTTTGTGCTTTTTTTTCCCAAGTAAAACCTGTGATCATTGCCACAAAGTTCTACAGACTGTTTCTTCATTCCATTAGTATGAAGGAAAATGTAAAATGTCAATTGTATGGAAAAAATAAACCAATCAGTGCTTGAACCTTATCCACTTATTAGCGTTATCGGAATTCCTGTTGATGTGGTGCTAACACCTGCTCTGAATATCTTCTGTATGTGTTACAATGCCCTGCCTTTATAATACACACTGTTTTAGACTGATATCTCCCTACACTAATGTAAAGTATGTAATGTACCTGGGAGCTGGCTGGAATTGACCTGGCAATGTCAGAATTTGAATCTGCTTGCCAAGTCATTACGGGAACCAGTGAATTTTTTAGAGTGAAATAGCTGTGGTCATTTAAGTTCCTGAGAATGGACTAATTATCTAATTGTATGTGTGTCCAATTAGACATTCTGTAACTGCAGCCATTTTTTTTTCAGTAAGGTGGACATACAAGGACTGGTGGACACACAAGGACTGAACCGTAATATACTTAAAGTGTCACTCTGAACTTTTTGGTCTTAGAAGGTTAAATGTTGTGTTTGAATTAAAGTGCTGTATAAGGCTGTCCCTATACCTGACTTGACATTGTTGGTAATTGTGCATCTTATCCTAGAACTGTGTTTTTAGTGGTAGAGAATGGAAGGCAGCGTGGACAAGTTTTAGGAATCTTTTAATACCTTTGTTAAGTGAGACTCCAATGTACAAGTGATTGTGTGGTGTATTTATAACTTCTACTGTATTTTGCAGCTTTTATATACACACTTTTATACTGAAAAAAATGTAAGATTAGCCATGCAGAGGGGGAAAAGGTTTATGGCAGAATACGTTTTTAATAAAGGTACAGATTGTCTGATTGGGTACACATACAAAAAATGAAATAGAAAAAAACTCCCAGAATTTGTGGGACCACAGCAGTTTCACTCACTGTCGCTGCAACATGTTTGAAAATGTTCCCGTCACCCAATACTTACACCCAGAGGGGGGAGAGGGGGATGCCCCAAACTGCACCTGTAACACCACTACCCTATCCCCACAAATGGAGGTAGGTGCACGGCAACAAAAGGATTACTGGGAGTTTTGGGCTAAGAGGAGGATGTGTCTTGCAGTTAATGTTTAAGAGGAGGGTGATGCTGGGGGTCATGGTGTATGAGGAGGTTGATGCTGGGTGTAATGGTATAAGAATACAGTGGCAGGAGATACTGGAGAAAGAATATGTGGCCATTTAAGCAAAACCTGAGTAATATCTTGGTGCTATTTGGGTGGGAAGAGATCAATTTTGTCAAAGTGTCAATATTTTGTGTGGCCACCATTATTTTCCAGCACTGCCTTAACCCTCTTGGGCTTGGAGTTCACCAGAGCTTAATAGGTTGCCCCTGGAGTCCTCTTCCACTTCTCCATGATGACATCACAGAGCTGGTGGATGTTAGAGACATTGTGCTCCTCCACCTTACGTTTGAGGATGCCCCACAGATGCTCAATAGGGTTTAGGTCTGGAGACATGCTTGGTCAGTCCATCACCTTTACCCTCAGCTACTTTAGCAAGGCAGTGGTCATCTTGGAGGTGTGTTTGGGGTCGTTATCATGTTGAAATACTGCCCTGCGGCGCAGTCTCCTAAGGGAGGGGATCATGCTCTGCTTCAGTATGTCACAGTACATGTTGGCATTCATGATTCCCTTAATGAACTGTAGCTCCCCAGTGCCGGCAGAACTCATGCAGCCCCAGACTGTGACACTCCCACCACCATGCTTTACTGTAGGCAAGACACACTTGTCTTTGTACTCCTCACCTGGTTGCCGCCACACACGCTTGACACCATCTGAACCAAATAAGTTTATCTTGGTCTCATCAGACCACAAGACATGGTTCCAGTATTCCATGTCCTTAGTCTGCTTGTCTTCAGCAAACTGTTTGCAGGATTTCTTGTGCATCATCTTTAGAAGAGGCTTCCTTCAGGGACGACAGCCATGCAGACCAATTTGATGCAGTGTGCGACGAATGGTCTGAGCACATTCACACCTGAGACCTTGTAACACTAACGAGTCACATGAAACCGGGGAGAGAAAATAGCTAAATGGGCCCAATTTGGGGTGTACTCACTTTTGTTGCCAGTGGTTTAGACATTAATGGCTGTGTGTTGAGTTATTTTGAGGGGACAGCAAATTTACACTTATATACAAGCTGTATACTCACTACTTTACATTGTAGCAAAGTGTAATTTCTTCAATGTTGTCACATGACAAGATATAATAAAATACTTACAAAAAGTGAGGGGTGTACTCACTTTTGTGTGATAATGTATGTAGATATATAGATATCTATTTATAGGCCAATTTTCAGCTTTTTTTTTTTTTTTTTTTTTGCCACATCAGCGAGATATTTTTCTGGGAGTAATCTTTCAATTATTTAAAATTCAAAATCTTCCCATCATTTCATCACATCATGGTGGCAATTTTAATCTGCGTTTTAAGAAAAAAGGAATAACCCAGGCAGTATTTGTTACAAATATTTCCATTTAACTCCCTCCCGAGACGCCCCCCATCCCCTCTCCCAACCCCCCCCAATCCCATGACCGTACCTCACTTATTCCCCCCCCTCTCCCCCTCCAGACTCTTCTTGTCTACATCCATTTCTGCTTCCCTATCCTCTTTCTCTCTACGAAACGACAACCAGGTCTCTAGGCTAAGTAGTCCATATCTCGGCAGCTCTTAGGGATTCCTTAAATTCTACCCTTGCCCTCCACTTTGTTTCAAAGGCCACCATTTTCATCCCTTCACTAAACCTTAAGTATTCTAAGCTATAGATCTCATTAATTTTGTTAAACCAATCCCTCATCGTGGGTCTTTCTTTCTTTTGTCAGTACTCAGGTATAAGGCTTTTGGCCGCATCGATAAAATATGGTAAGAGCGTTCTCAGATAGGTTTTAGTGGACATATCGCTCATATGGAATGACAAACCCAAGGGTCATCGGGTATGTCGACTCTAGTGATATCTTTAATATATCCCCTCACTTCCCTCCAGAATATCTTGATTTCCGGACAGAACCACCAAATATGGGCCATTGACCCTAATTCTTTACAGCCCCTCCAGCAATATTGTGAAGTTTCATTTTGAAATTTATGTATACGATCCGGGGTCAGATACATTCTAGCAAGACACTTAAAGTTTAGCTCTAATATTTTACAATTAGCCGAGGTAGCGGAAGCTCTCCTCAGTATCAGCCACACTTCTGGGGCTGTGAGCTTTCTTTCTAACTCCTTCTCCCATTTCCCAATAAAAGCCGGGGCTTCTGTGCTCCCCTATTAACGCTTTGTAGATCCTAGAGAAACCCCCCTCCTATCTTTATCAATACAAATTTTCTCTAATGGGAGTAGGTTATCTACTGATCTAATTGGTTGCGGTAGAGAGTCTATAAAGTGGCTCAGTTGGTTGTACCGCCATATATTGATGACTAACAGGTTTTTCCTATCTTTGAGCTCCTGGAGTGTGCATATTTTATCCTGGCGCATTACATCTTTTAGTTGTATGTTTTCCTCTAATAACCACTTACCAAACAACTCCTTTTTCCCTGGTGCAAAATAATCTGAGTCCTTATGTGGAATTAAAGGTGAGTTGAACTCCCAGTGCTCCCTTTTGTGCAGGGTGTCCCATATATTAAGTGCGTTTCTAGTGATATTGTGTGTTTCAGTACTACATCTTCTTAAGTGGGGTGGAATCCATATTATTTTGTTCAGTTTAGTGTCACTAATTTTATTTTCCATTTTTACCCAGTGTTTTTCTACGTTGTTTTTAACCCAATCTATTGCCCTAGCAAGGGCAATAGCTTCATAATACTTACGGACATCTGGTGCTCCCCATCCCCCTTTGCCTTTAGCGTTTATCAATTGTGTGAATTTTAATCGAGATACTTTTTCTCTCCAAATAAATCTTAAAAACATTGAGTGTAATCCTCTAAGGTATGTTTGCGGGAGCATTATTGGAAGCATTTGCATTTTATATGTAATTTTTGGCAGTAATACCATTTTATAGATATTTATTCTCCCCACCCAGGATAGCTGTCCGTATGAGATTCTATTTAGTTCTTGCTTTATCTCATTGAGGAGCGGTATGTAATTTGCCTGAAAAAGCGTCTCTATTGATGTAGTAATTTTGACCCCTAAATAATTTAATTCTTTTTTCCCCCACAAAAAAGGGACGTGCTTTTGATATGAGTGGTCTCTGGTTTTACTAGTATTGATATCCAGTGTTTCTGATTTAGTCGGGTTGACTTTGAAGTTGGATAACGTCCCATATACTAATAAGGTAGACATACTATTCGGGAGGGAAATCCTCGGGCGTGTTACATAAAGCAAGATATCGTCCGCAAAAGCAGTCAGTTTGTATTCATCTTTACCTATCGTTACCCCACTGATATCCGGATTCTGCCTGATCTTAGAGAGAAGGGGTTCAAGGGCTAACACAAACAGCAAAGGGGAAAATGGACACCCCTGTCTTGTGCCGTTATACATATCAAAAGGTTCCGACAGGACCCCATTTATCCTCACTCTCGCTGAGGGCCTAGAATATAATGCCCCAATCCATCTATGAATCCTATCCCCGAGGCCGATCTCCTCCAATGTGCCCTTGATGAAGTCCCAGTCTACTCTGTCAAACGCTTTTTCAGCATCTATTGACAGAAGTAGACCCAGGACTCCACTCTTTTTAATTTTCTGTACTACTAGGAGGGTTTTGATACTGTTATCGCGTCCCTCCCATCCCGATACAAACCCGACCTGGTCTGGGTGTATGATCCTGTTTTTTATCTGTTTCAGTGTTTCCGCGATCACTTTTGCAAATAATTTCATGTCCACATTTAGGAGGGAGATAGGTCTGTAGCTAGAGCATAGTGTACAGTCTTTACATTCTTTAAGAATAATAGCTATATTAGCTGCCAATGCTTCTCTCTTCATTTCCCCTTTACCTCCAATATCGTTCATATAGGAGCAAATTTTTGGTATTAGGTAGTCCTGATATTTTTTATAGTACACAACCGTCAGCCCATCAGGGCCTGGGCTCTTACCTACTTGCGTCTCCTTAATCGTCTTTCTTAATTCAACCTCGGTAATAGGGGCCTCTAAGGTGGTTTGTTCCCTTCCGGTTATTTTAGCCATTCCAATATCTTTTAAATAATTTTTTATTTTCACTCGTTTTTGTTCCCTCTCCTCTATGGTGTCGTTTTTATTTATAGCATATAGCCCCCTGTAGAATTCCTGGAAAGTTGCTGCAATATCTGTATCTTTATAACTGATCTCGCCTGTTTTAGTTTTTATTTTGTCGATATAGTTATTATTTTTCTTTTTACTTAAAACCTTTGCCAGGAGTCTACCGGGTCTATTACCACCTAAGTATCTTTATTTTTTTACGAGGTTGTATACCTTTCGATTTTCTTGTTCAATTAGCTCCCGCATAGCCTCTCTACTCCTATATAAGCCCACCAGTATCTCTCCATCCCCTGTTAACTTATGCTGTTGTTCTAGATCATGAATTTCTTTTTGTAGGGCTAGTTTGTCTCTAATCTGTCTTTTTTTTTCTCCAACCCCACCATCATTATGATGCCCCTGATATATACTTTGTGAGCCTCCCAGACTATGGCTTCTGATGTCTCACCCGACGTATTAGTTTTAAAGTAAAATTCCAGTTCCTCTTTAATGCGCTTGTTGATTTTGCTATCGTGGAGAAGGTCTTCATTTAATTTCCAATTGTTACAAAAATTTTTACGTTTACCTAATTTCAACTGTAAGCACACGGGTGCGTGATCGGAGAACGTCATTGAACCTATATTTGTACCCTCCACCTCCTCAAGGAGCCAATGCTCTACTAGAAAAAAGTCTAGTCTAGAGTACGTCGCGTGTACAGGGGAGTAGAAAGTATAGTCTCTTACGTTAAAATGTTGCAGCCTCCAGGTATCAACCAATTGGCATTGGCGCAGCTTCTTTTTAAGTTTGTTCAACCATACCCCTCCAGTCCCTTGGGTACACGACGTACTATCTTTCCCCGGCTCGAGGCATATATTTTAAATCTCCTGCTATAATGGCCTTCCCCTTCTTAAAGACCTCGAACTTTGAAAGAATTCCCAGTAGGTACCTGCCAGGGTTAGTGTTAGCTAATGAACACTCTAACCTGTTAAGTTTACCTTTTAGGAACAGAAAACGTCCCTCTGGGTCAGTCATTCTCTCTTCTAACGTGAGCCTAACATCCTTTGCGAAGCCAATCGCAACTCCTTTTTCTCCTCTTGTCGGGGAGTCCCCATAGAACCACGTCGGGTAATCTCTAGAGAATATTCTCTGGCTCT
This sequence comes from Aquarana catesbeiana, assembly GCF_042186555.1. NCBI lineage: Eukaryota > Metazoa > Chordata > Amphibia > Anura > Ranidae > Aquarana > Aquarana catesbeiana. The sequence goes on from NC_133324.1 coordinate 573,209,118, forward strand.
TACCAAGGTAAAGGTGCGTCTCCTGTAAGAAAACCACCTCTGCTTTAAGGAATTTCAATTCGTCTATTATGTTCGCACATTTTATGGGGGAATTAAGACCCCTTACGTTGTATGAGATTAAATTTAGCCCAGACATCTTGTTATTTGTACCGTGAGGAAGGCTTTGCTTATCCTTACAGAGCTAAGAAATGGGGAGCATTGAGGTGTATACAGGTCTCCCTCACCCCTCCCTCTCCTTACCCCCCCTGTGTCTCTCTCTCTTACTTTCCCTCCCCTTTCCCCTACCTCCTCACCCCCCTCCCACCCCCTTGGGGGTAATAGGCCACACCATGGCCCCACTCACTCCACCCGGCCCCTTGGTTAACCCCCTGGAGGCTGAGCTCAGAAGGGCAATCCTTGGAACCTATATCCTCCCCTGGGATTAGGATATTACCATGCCCGACTCCTCCCATCCCCTCCCTCTCCATCCCCACCGACCCCCCACCCAGCACCCATACTCCCCCCTCCAGCACATCCGATCGTTACATTTAAATGGCCCAGATCCTATAATTTTATGGATCTTGTTGTGACACATTATTCTTTTTGTATGGGCCTTTCATTTTAAAGACTGGTTTCCAAGCAAGTGACTCCTCTGTATGGTCGTGATTTACAGTTCTTTCCCACCATCCCGGGATTTCCACTAGTGGTACATCCAGGCGATGACAAAATTTCAGCGTCTCTTCAGGGAATCTCAATGTAGCTGAGCGACCTTCTTTACAACCAATTAGGCAGGCTGGGAAACCCCAAGAATATTGAACATCATGCGTTTTGAGTTGGGCCAGTAATGGTTTCAGAACTCTTCTCCTGGATAACGTCTCCGCTGCCAAGTCAGGAAAAATCTGCAGGTTTATCTCGCCGAACCTCACTTGTTGATTCTTTTTCATGTTAATCTTGATCTGTTCCTTGTCCTGGTAATTATGGAATCTTACAATTCCATCCCGTGGGACATCTTTGCTAATCTCTGCCAGCTTTCTTATCCTGTGGACTCTTTCCAGTTTGATTTTAGAGCTGCTTTCAGGTGGGTTTAACAGACCTCAAAAATTTGGTCAATTTTTTCTTGTAGGTTCTCATTTCCGCCCTGTATCTCTGGAAGGCCTCTAATCCATAAATTCTTCCTCCTATTACGGTTCTCCTGGTCCTCCAGTCTGTACAGAAGGTATCTCTGTTCTCGCTGAATTTCTTCCATCTGGTGTTTGAGACCTTTTATCTCTGCCCCTTGCCTATCCATCATTGTTTCAGCCTCTTCTACTCTTTTTAAGACATGGCTCCTCCCGCACTGTTTTGATTTCTCCCTTTATCGATGTTTCAAGCTTTGCAAACATTTCTGCCATTTCGCTCTTTGTTGGGAGTTGTTTGCTATGCTGGGGTTCCGTTGGTGCTTCTTCTATTGTCTCAGTGCTTGGAATATGCGTATCAGTCTCAGCCAGTTGTCTTCTTGTAGAAATTTTGGGTGGGCACTCTGGGGTTTTACTTTTAGACCCGGTTGCCTTTTCCGGGCTTACCCGATGGACTATTCAGGACTATTCAGGAATTAACAGCTACGATCACACTGTCCATTCAGTCTACACAATTAATTTTTTTATATCAATCATCGGACTCCTAGAGGTTCCTTCCACTGTGGAGTTAATGGGACCAGGAAAAGGACTTGACTGCACTAAACAGGGGGACCTTTCCCTTCGGTTACTATAGCCGTGTGAAGTAAGCCATGTCTGCCTTGCGTCTGATGTTCAAATTGCACATACAGTGTACTTGTGTAGAAACGTGCAGAGGATTGAACAGGTTCCTAGTGGGGGGGGAATTTTCACAGAATCTTTGACCATTAAACATCTGGGTAGGCTGGGAGCGAGTATGGAGATAAAGTGAAGGTTGGCGTAAGTTGAATAGTCCAGCAAACCCTCAATGGATGCCTTAAATTGGGTTATCTCTATGAACAGGCTTCAATATATACCTAGACATATAGTGCTATATGCTTTGTGCTGTGTGCCATATCACAATCGATACCAAACATTCAAAGTTCTTTTATACTGTTTAAGGTATCATAAAGAAAAAGGCAGAACTACCTGTCAGTCCTCCTGGTTCTTCTCTAGACCACTGGTAGGGGATCCCAGCAGCAAACAATAATATGGCACACTTACCCCCTCTGACTGACTCTCGTGCTTTAACAAACCTCTCGTTCGCCTGGGATTTTGCTTTTCAACCTTGCGCTCCTCCACTGCCTCCGCGGTTGTTTAATGGACGTCTCCCTAAGACGGGCGATCAGTGGCTGGGAAGATGAGCGGGGTTGTGAGCCCCATATCGGCGTCCAGTGCTGGATATCTGTAGCTGAAGATCACAGCGTTAGCCTTCGGGGAGAGTGGAATGCAGTGTCAGAGCGTCCGTCCAGGGCTTGAATCAGCTTGGTTAGCGTATCCTCCTTGCCGCTAAGTCAGTCGCTCACTTCCGTCTCTCTGGGCATGCCTAGGAGAAGCCGAGCTTGGCTCAAGGGTGTCCGGGGGGGGCCAGAGGCATCGGGTCGTGGAGCCCGCGGGAAGCTCAGGGGGGGATGGTCCGCGCCTAGCCAGAATCACGGAGGGAGAGGAGCCCGGCATCCCAGGCTTAGCACCGGTCCCAGCTAGACGCCCACATCCGGCTCCTCCCTCCCCAGATGCGCCAATTTTCAGCTTTTAGCACTGTTGCATTTTGAATGACAATTGCGCAGTCATGCAACACTGTACCCAAACAAATTTTTTATCATATATTTCACACAAATAGAGCTTTCTTTTGATGTTATTTAATCACTACTGGGACTCGACAATCACAGAGCGCGCCACCCACGTGCTGCAGGGGGCGCGCGAACAGTATGATCAGGAGAGGACGTCTTACTGGAAGCCCGCACTGTAGCCGTCTTTCAGCTATAGCCCGGGCGGAAAGTGGTTAATAGATTAAAATGATCTTGTTCTTGTTCCTTTAGCAAGTTGAAGCAACTACAGCAGGTACCTTTTTAGCACAGTGTGCCGAAAAATTTTTCAAAGAAATTGACTCTTTGAACTCTCATGCCTCAGATCAGCCCCAATTCCTGCAACTCCACACCTCAGATCAGCCCCAATTCATGCACCTTCACACATCAGAGCACTGTCCCTCCTGCTAATCTGCTTCACCACTGTACCCCCTGCTCGTCTGTCCCACCACTGTACCCCCTGCACATTTGCCCCACCACTGTACCCCCCTGCTCATCTGTCCCACCACTGTACCACCCTGCACATCTGCCCCACCACTGTACTACCCTGCACATCTGCCCCACCACTGTAACCCCCTGCTCATCTGCCCCACCACTATAACCCCCTGCTCATCTGTCCCATCACTGTAACCCCCTGCTCATCTGCCCCATCACTGTAACCCCCTGCTCATCTGCCCCATCACTGTAACCCCCTGCTCATCTGCCCCACCACTGTAACCCCCTGCTCATCTGCCCCACCACTGTAACCCCCTGCTCATCTGCCCCACCACTGTATCCCCTGCTCATCTGCCCCACCACTATAACCCCCTGCTCATCTGCCCCACCACTGTAACCCCCCTGCTCATCTGCCCCACCAATGTACCCCTTTTCTCTTCAGCCCCACCAATGTACCCCCTTTCTCATCTGCCCCACCAATGTACCCCCTTTCTCATCTGGCCCACCAATGTACGCCCTTTCTCATCTGCCCCACCAATGTACCACCCTGCTCTTCTGTCCCACCACTGTACCACCCTGCCTTTCTGTCCCATCACTGTACCACCCTGCTCTTCTGTCCCACCACTGTAACCCCCTGCTCATCTGCCCCACCAATGTTCCCCCTTTTCCATCTGCCCCACCACTGTACCTCCCTGCACATCTGCTCCACCGCTTTACCCCCATGCTCTTCTGTCCTAACATTGAACTTATCTGCCCCACCACTGTAACACCTTTTCTCATCTGCCCCACCACTGTACCCCATGCACATCTGTCCCACCACTGTAACCCCCTGCTCATGTGTTCCACCTATGTACCTCCTTTCTCCTCTGCACATATGCCCCACCTCTGTACCCCCCTGCTCCACCGCTGTAACCCCCTGCTCATCTGTCCCACCAATGTACCTCATTTCTCCTCTGTCCCAACACTGAACCCCCCGTTCATCTTTCCCACCACTGTAACCCACTTCTCATCTGGCCCAACACTGAACACCCCCTGCTCATCTGTCCCACCACTGTAACCTCCTGCTCATCTGTCCCACCAATGTAACTCCTCTCTCCTCTGCCCCAACACTTAACCCCCCCTCATCTTTCCCACCACTGTAACCCACTTCTCATCTGGCCCAACACCGAACCCCCTCTGCTCATCTGTCCCACCACTGTAACCCCCTACCCATCTGCCACACCACTGTACCCCCTTGCTCTTTTGTCCCACTACTGTAACCCCCCTGCTCATCTGCCCCATCAGTGTAACCCCTTTTCTCATCTGCCCCACCACTGTACCTCCCTGCACATCTGCTCCACTGCCATATTCCCATGCTCTTCTGTCTCTCGACTGAATCACCTTCTCATCTGTCCTAACACTGAACCCATCTGCTCATCTGCCCCACCACTGTAACCTACTTTCTTATCTGCCCCACCAATGTACCTCCTGCACATCTGTCTCACCTCTGTACACCCATGCTCTTCTGCCCCACCTCTGTTCCCCCTGCTCTCCTGCCCCACCACTGTAACCCCCTTCTCGTCTGTCCCACCAATACACCTCCTTTAACATAAATAACAACAATAGGGGATAGGAGAGGGGATTATAACGGTGCCAAGGAATTTAAAGATTTGTTACACATAGGTAGTTAACAAATATAATTTTATTAATATACATAGTAAAAAAGGGTACAAAGGACAAGGGTGTAATATATATAAAAATAAAGTAACTGAACAAACATACAAGGAGTACAACGGAGACCGGCCAGTGTGTAAGAAGGCAGGTCTTTAACAGGTAATACATTCCTACATGTTTCACCAACTTTGGCATCCTCAGGGAAAGATGGTTATACCTGTACACTTTCGTAAATTCAGAAACTCACAGCGCGCACAAGGGGACATACGGCACCCCGAGGGGAGTTGGAGGTCCTGTACCGCAACTATGCATGGCTGCAGGGGGCAAACAAAGACAGTGTGTATGATGAAGATTTCCACTAAGATGAATAAAGTCTCACAAAGACAGTGTGTACGATGAAGATTTCCACTAAGATGAATAAAGTCTCAGATGTAATGTTACAACAAGACAGCTGATTCTCAAGGGCGCCCACATTCGCTGCTACTACGCTTTAAGTGTCCCTCCTTGCAGCATTGCTCTGCCTTGGATAACACTTTGGCCCAATACGAATGGATCAGTATACTCTAACTATTATCAACCATATGCTGGTCTTGTTACATCTGAGACTTTATTCATCTTAGTGGAAATCTTCATCTTTCTCAGTCTTCATAGTCACTCAGCATTTTGGGCGCCCTTGTGTTTTGTTCTTGTTTTTACTACATACACACTATCTACATACTACATACACACTGTACTTTTTTTTTTACTATGTATATTAATAAAATTATATTTTTTAACTACCTATGTGTAACAAATCTTTAAATTCCCTGGCACCGTTATAATCCCCTCTCCTATCCCCTATTGTTGTTATTTATGATTACTGGGATGAGGTGCCGTATTCTATCGAGGACTTTCTAGCCATACCCCTTTTTTTCGTATTACCTCCTTTAACATCTGCCCCACTGCTCTACCCTCCTGCTTTTCTGTCCCACCACTGAACCTCCTTCCCATCTGTCCCAACACTAAACCCCTCGCTCATCTGGCCCAACACTGAACCCCCTGCTCATCTGGCCCAACACTGAACCCCCTGCTCTTCTGTCCCACTCCTAAACCCCCTTCTCATTTCTTCCACCACTGTACCTCCCTGCACATCTCCCACACCTCTGTACCCTCCTGCTCATCTATCCAACATCTGAACCCCTCCTGCTCATCTGCTCCACCGCTGTACCTTCTTCTCATCTATGATATGCAGAGTGGTGAAAGGAAGCAGAGATGAGACACATCTACCTGTCCTGGCACACTCATCCTGGTGATTCACCTCTTGCATCCAGCCCGCGTGCTTATATGTGATGCATGTGATGTCATATACTAGCAACTGGAATAGATGTGCAATGAAGGGACATTTTCAGAAAGCAGTGGGCCTGTGTGAACTGTGAAAAACTCAAGCGCTGTAATGAAATATATGATAAAGTAAAAAGGTTATTGAAAATTAAAAAATTAGGCTGCAATCAATCATAAGTGTTCAGGCACCCTAATGTGATGTAAAAATATAAATTATTGATGCGCTCTAATTGTGCACTGATTGATAACTTTAATTAGAGTGCATCAATAATTTAGATTTTATATATAACATTAGTGGGCCTGTGTGCAGGATCATAAGTTGGGCCCCTGCAGCTGAGAAAAAGTGCAGCGCTCTGCACCACAGGAAAAGTTGGGTGTGATTTTCATTGCTCTGAATACTGGCTCTGGCTTAAAGGGACACAGAGTGCAGGGGTTCAGTAGTAAGTGACGCAAAAGGTTCAGGAATAATTTCAACAAAGTTCCCAGAAGCTCAACAGTAATTCCACAAACTGTCACCTAATTGTGATTTTCTCAATCACAGTGAAATCCCTTCTTTCTGAGATTAGTAGTGGCAACCAAGCAAGTTATCTTCCTCCAGATGGTGGACGGGGCTAGCAGGACTGTGATTGGCTTTAGCAGTGGCCAATGACAGTCCTCCTCCTCCTGGAAACAGGGACCCCCCCCCCCAGCAGAACTGCACCCAATGTCTTCCCCATCACAAAAGCTGATGATCGCAGCTACAGAAAAGTTAGAGAACCAAACAATGTTTCTGTCAGGAACCATGAATCAGACCGCGACAGAAGTACAGTTTATCACACTTGTTTAATAATAATAAAAAGGTAAACAGAGTAAGCGTAGTCAATACATAGCCAGAGTTCAGTAACCAGATCAGGTAGTCAGCCAAGGCCAATGTCAAGTTTTCCACTCGTTGCCTTCCACAATCCTGATGAGATTGTATGCCCCTCTCAAATCAAGCTTCGTGAAAACCATTGCTCCCTTGAGGCGGTCAAATAACTCTGTAATCAACGGAATGGGATAGGCATTCTTAATCATGAAACGATTGAGACCCCTATAATCGATACAAGGTCTCAGCTCATCACTCTTCTCCTTCATAAAAAAGAAACCAGCACCAGCAGGAGACGAGGATTTGTGGATGAAACCTCGAGAAAGAGCGTCTGCAACATACTCCTCCATGGCCTTATCCTCCAAGACTGACAAAGGGTAAACCCGGCCACGAGGGGGTATGGCACCAGGTTGAAGGTCTATTGTGCAATCATATGACCGGTGTAGAGGCAAAGTACCGGCTTGACCTTTGTCAAAGACAAGTGGCAAGTGGAGTGTCACGCAGCTGCAGCGGAATCGAGTGCTTTGATACAAAGGCAGCATCAATGAACAGGCCTGCAGCCCCAGAGTCGATTAGAGCCTGTATCTCGATGGATGACTCAGCCCAAGACAGGGTAACCAAAACCAGGGGCTTATCTTTCTGGGAAACTGGAGATGATGTCCGTGACAGGACCTCAAGGTTCGGGCATTCCCTGGACGGGTAGGACAAGACTTCAAAAAGCGACCAGCCTAAAGGTACATACTCTCCCTCCTCCTAAGGGCTCTCTCATCCGCAGAGAGAGGCGTGAAGCAGGGACGGCCTGCAACACAGGTTGTACCGTAGCAGCCATATTGGAAGATTCCAGGTGAGCCGTGTGACTCAGGAGCGTTTGTAACGCCAAGGCAAACTGATCCATGCGGTGATCCTGGTCATCCAATCTGGAAAAAATATTACCAACAAGTGGACTGACTGCATCTTCTGAATTTATGGCCTTCGCCTACTGTCAGGAACCATGAATCAGACTGAGACAGAAGTACAGTTTATCACACTTGTTTAATAATAATAAAAAGGTAAACAGAGTAAGCGTAGTCAATACATAGCTAGAATTCAGTAACCAGATCGGGTAGTCAGCCAATGCCAATGTCAGAGAGCCAGAGATCAACGTAGTAGTACAGCAAGCAGGATCAGGAGCCAGAAGGGACGTCAGCTGAGCAAGTCTTCAAGGGCTAACAAGCAGATCATCAACAGCTGAGTCACTGTGGAGAGAAAGGAGCTGGCAATTAGCCAACAGCTGAGTGGCCAGCTCAGAGAAGGAAGGGCTGAGCCCAGCCCTGACAGTTTCCCATCTTTTACAATGTGTGGGTGCATGGTGCTCCCCCTCAGTGCAGGTGCGGCGTGGGGCACTCTTAAATTGGAATGCATTAGTGTCTCACTGACACTTCCCTGCGCTGCTCTGCTGATGGGGAGGGAATCAAGTGCCGGCAAAAGAGGCTTCTCTGATTAATGCTCTCCTTGCCCAGCCTGTCAGTTTAGGTGGACAGCCATGCCTTGGTAGGTTTGCAGTTGTGCCATACTCTTTCCATTTTCAGATGATGGATTTGAACAGTGCACCGTGAGATGTTCAAACTTTGGGATATTTTTTTATAACTTAACCCTGCTTTAAACTTTTCCATAACCTTATCTCTGACCTGTCTGCCTTTTTCCTTGGCCTTCATGATGCTGTTTGTTCACTAAGGTTCTCTAACAAACCTCTGAGGGCTTCACAGAACAGCTGTATTTATACTGAGATTAAATTACACACAGGTGGACTCTTTAATAATTAGGTGACTTATGAAGGCAATTGGTTCCACTAGATTTTAGTTATGGGGGCTGAATACAAATGCACACCACACTTTTCACATATTTATTTCTAAAAAACATTGAAAACCATTTATAATTTTTCTTCCACTTCACAATTATGTGCCACTTTGTGTTGGTCTATCACAAAAAAACTGAATAAAATGCATTTACGTATTGGGTTGTAACATGACAAAATGTAGAAAATTTCAAGCGGTATGAATACTTTTTCAAGGCACTCTATGTAATTTGCTCATGACCATATAATTACTGAATAATATAATCAGCATTCGCCAGTAAAGCTCAAAGTGAACATAAATGTCTTACTTTAGGAGAGCTTTATGCAATGAACGCAGGGGAAAAAAACTTTTTGCATTAACTGAACATTAAGATAAAATTATTATGAGTTGATAAGGGCTCAAAATAGAATAACAAGGAATTTTTCACAGGTTTGCGGTTTTTAATATATCAATTTATCATCATCAAATTGATGCAGATGTCATCCAACATCACTGTGATGGCCTGGAGATTTCTTTTCAAGGGAATGTTTTTTGATTATTTTTAGGATATATATATATTTTTTCTATATTTTACACTTTTTTATAATTTTATTGCACTTTTTTTCCCATGGGGGGTATGGGACTTCAAAGACATGATCCAGAACCCCCAATGCAGATGTGAAGCAGCAGATAAGTTCTAATTGCAATCAGCTCAGGGGCGGATCCAGAGCCTAGTCTCGGGAGGGGCACTGCCAGAAATATACATTTTTTTGCGGACAATTTATCGGGGAAATGGCTGTTGTTGGTGCTTTAATCATCCCAGCACCATGGTTGTTATGGTGTCAGGATTATTGAAGCGCATTATTTCTATTATTACATTGTAATATAAAATGAAATCATTCAACTCACCATAATGCAGAATCAGTGGGAACCCCGAGCATGTCACCTGCCACCGTTGCCTGCCACTTTGTGGATTGTCACTTGCCTACCACCAGATGCAGATTGACACCTGCCACTAGATGCGGATTGTCACTTGCCACACCTTGTGGATTGTGACTTGCCACGTCACCTGCCACTGGATGCAGATTGTCACTTGCCACGTCATATGCCACACATTGCGGATTGTCACTTGCCACGTCAATTGCCACTAGATGCTGATTGTCACTTGCCAAGTCATATGCCACACATTGCGGATTGTCACTTGCCACGTCAATTGCCACTAGATGCTGATTGTCACTTGCCACGTCATATGCCACACATTGCGGATTGTCACTTGCCACATCATATGCCACTGGATGCGGATTGTCACTTGCCACGTCATATGCCACTAGATACGGATTGTCACTTGCCACGTCATCTGCCACTAGATGCGGATTGTCACTTGCCACGTCATATGCCACATGATGCGGATTGTCACTTTGCACGTCATCTGCCACTAGATGCGGATTGTCACTTGCCACCAGATGTGGATTGTCACGTGCCAGTTAAGGTGGTGTTTTGCTTTTTTCTTGCTTCCTTGTCCCAGAGACAGGCAGCAGAGAGATAATGTAATCTCCCTGCTGCCCACGCTACCTGCACAGTGAGGGCGGAAGTTAATGCAGAGATGTGGGGGCGGTGAGAGATGATGTCATCTCTCTGCTCCCCTGCCCGTCGGCTCGCTGATTGGCCAGCCACCCCCCACACACACACCTAGCCTGCTCAGCCTTAGTTTCACCCGCCCATCCACACACGGAGACGCCCGTCCAATCCGCTCTCTCTCCCGCCTGCCTGCCCGCCCTCACACGGAGCTGCCGGACACTCAGCTCAGCTGTCTGCTGTATCATATAGGATAGGACTCCTCGGAGGCGCTGCTCCAGACTGCCTGCTGTGTCACAGACTCAGCCACACTCACTGAGTTACTGGCTGCTGTCTGCTCTCTCTGCGACTCACTCTGCTGTATGCTGTATGTATAGGATTAGGAGGCGCCGCTCCAGGGCAGGCTGTGTCACATCACAGTCACACTCACACCGGCCGCCGGTCGGCTCGGCTGAGAGTGTGACTGACGCTGACCTGACTGACGTCACTCGTTGCTAACGCCAGGGCCGCCTGGCGTCTAGCAAGGAGTGCAGGGAAGAGGCTCCACCCACCTCCTTCCTTCAGTGTTATTGACCGCCCGCCGCCGCCCGTACCACACGCGAGTCTCTCTCTCGCTGATGATCGGCACATGAGAGAGAGAGAGAGACTCGGGCCGGCACAGCGGCCGGAGCGGAGCGGCAGGATATAAATAACATTCAATTTCAGAGTGTCAGTGTGTGCTTCGGGGGGGCAATTTCCCTGTTGCCCCCCCCCCTGGATCCGCCCCTGAATCAGCTAACAGCAGATCACTATTGCAGTCATCTTCTGCTGTTGGTAGAGGCTGAACAGAGCTGAAACAGCTCTGTCCCAGCTTCCAGAATGACTAGAAGTGCAGTGACATCACATCTGACATCACTACATTCCGGATGTAAATGCAATGTGATCTGTAGAAGCATCAGAAGCACATAAAATAATAATTTTAGCTGTTGGGATTAGTGCTGGATGCTGGCTGTCATTGAACCCCTGCTGGGACAAGCAGGAGCTGCTGATCCCTGGTGCAGTTTTAAAACGGCATATGGGACTCGAGAGAGTAATATTGGCATTAAAAATCACAAGTGGAGAGGCGCCTCTGGGTGCAGTAGTTTTTTAAAAATCAATTTAATAGACAACGTAAGATCAACTCACATGTAGTATAAAAGTGAAAAGCATGGTATCAGATAGTCAAGATGACGTTCCCACATCCTGTGACAAGATCCGTGCTGTGTACGATGACCGGGGATCTTCCGAATGATGTAAACGCCGGCTCCGGAAGAGCGGCCTCAGAACGAAGCTTGGGACACGATGGATGGCTGGCAGCAGGGGGACGACGTCATCAAAAATGGACGACTATCTGATACCATGCTTTTCACTTTTATACTACATGTGAGTTGATCTTACGTTGTCTATTAAATTGATTTAAAAAAAACGACTGCACCCAGAGGCGCCTCTCCACTTGTGCTTTTTTTCAGCTCTTTGGAATATGGTTTCTTCCCTAATTTGATGGCAGCCTTGTGTGCTTCCTTTGGACATTTTTTACCTCTCCCAATACCATTACATAGCTGATTTGCCTGTGTATGCCAGATGGACTATATTGTCAATTACTAGCAGATTTATATTGGGACTTTTATGATTTCTGTGTTGATGCGCCTATACTTGTGTTCATTTTAATTTTGGCATTAGGACATGTTCCTCGTGGCAGTGCCTGGCTTCTCATTCTCTGAAGAAATCCGAGTGACGGATGAAACGTGTCAGCATGATGCCATCACGCTTCTCACAGCGTATCCACAGACCCACCCACTAGCCTCGGGAACTCCGTCCGTACCTCCGCAAGGTATTTCAAACAAGCCCGGGAACTGGATGACTGTATGCACTGCACTATCTACTGCACCTTCAAGTCAAACACCACGTTCCCCGAGCATCACTATCTGGACCTTGCTGGCGACACTCTGCATGTGGATGGAAGATAGCCTGATCAGCTACCCAGAGATGGTACGAGCAAGACACGGCTTCTCTACTTGATCGGTGTCACATTCCAGTGCCTATATTTGGGTGAGATCTTACCTTTTATATCCCCAGCATGGGACTGCTGCTTTAATTTTCATGCTTCGCTCTCCCCTAAAGCACTGATGATTTGACCGATACAGCTATACATTTAAGCCAGCTTCAATCCTCCAGTGTCCACAGCTTTCTATAGACAGGAACTTCCCCCCCTGCAATCTGCTTCCTACAGTACTGTATGTCTATGGTGAACTTTGCATACTAGGACTGCAGTCTTTACTGCACTAGCAGCAAGTTGGTCACTGTCAGTTCCCTTCACCGACATTCATACACTGGACGTTATTTCCATATGGCTGCATTATCATCCACCTTCCCCCCACTTGATATCAGCCTGCATGCTGATACTTACTAGGATAATCAGCTACCTGTTAGATGACCCATTAGGAGACATCATCTTGTATTTACATGAGAGGAGGTGTGCATGGTCTTTGTTTGTGGTGGCCATCTGTGTTAGTTCAAGATGTCTATTTTATGAATTTGTTGGTGGTACCTCTTTTTAAACTACATTTTTTGATTGGTGTTTAAGTGAATCATTAATAAACATAATTTATATTTTTGCTAATTACCTGCTCTTCGTTGATGAATTGCTTTCATTTGGAATTGGCTTCCAATTCCATTTCTTCTCCCCCTCCTTTTTTTGATATGCGTAATTAATTCAGAGGAACGCACCTATATAACGGCCTGAGCGCCATTGGTGTAAGCAATTACTCTGACTATATACAGGCACAGACATTACTGAACCTCTGCCTGTTGTTACTACATTGTTAAGCAGAGCCTTTCAGTTCCTTTTTACCCCTTTGTTGTTTTCTCATGGCTTTTGTTTGACAATAGATTGCTTATTAACCCTACAAATGGCCATCATAGAATAACAAGGTTTGCTCTTCATATTAACTGGGTTCGCCACAAAGTTTTCGAAATTTGAACTTCAAGCAAGATTCATGGAGTTGTTTGTGATCCGAAGCTGGGTATTTTAGCTCACCCTTATCCAGCAGAAGGCAGTGTCAGTGGCAGCACTGCTGTTGACATCCACTCCCTGCTGAACATGTGATAAAACTTATGGAGATGTTTTCTCTTGGCAAATCATTTTTTTAAACTCATTCCCTGTCCACCTATTTTTTTTAAGCATCATTTTAGACATTTGAAACAAAGTCATTGGTTGAGATAGTGCATGGGTGACCTAACTGTTGTGGAGAAAAACATGAAATGTAATTTAATTTCACATAAAAGATCCAACAATTTTCAGTATAAACTTTAATACTTACATTTTCGTCATATTTCGTAAAGAAAGATCCATCGGTCTTGTTGACTGCCATAATAACAGCAACAACATCTTTGCCATTCATAATTGGTGTAGCCAGTATATTTTTTGTTTTGTACTCTGTAAGCTCATCTGCAAATCTGCTGTAGGTGGTGTCCTGTGCCAAGACAATCAGTAAAATAAATAATTTAAAAGGGAAATATCATATTACACATGCATTGTCTATTTGCCTTTAAAAATGTTGTCCCTATCTCACTCTGTAGCTAGAGGATGCTCTATGTAGTTAGTCTCAGCCTTCTTCTTCATGCTTTAGCCTCCATTCACCACATGTACTGTATTCTGCTGGAGCTAAACTGCAAATTGTCATTTGGATCAAGTTACTCACTACTAAGCTACCGAAATTTAAGCTATCTCACTACAACTGTGTACCCTCGCAGGCACCACAGACTTTACCTGGTTCTTCCGCAAACAGTACAAAGGCCACCATCCACCAAGCAACAGTACATTCATTGCAAAGGATAAATATAGTGAAGCGCTACCCCTCTATTATTAAGAAATCAATAGTAGTGTGAACAGTGCTAAAAATGACTACACTTCAGAAACATGATATCATTACAACAGTGGTAATATCCCCTATTCCAAAAAAAAAGCCACTCAATAACTCATATGTATTGCCTACCATGGTAATATTAACATATCAAATTTTTTACAATGAATAAATGACAAGTGATGTGTGACACCTTCTAGTGATAACACATCGTGTGACAAATGCTCAAAATACAAGGAATAAATGTGAACAAAATCAACACACTTCTGTGAATCTGATGTTCTCCATAAGCCACCAACTTGTGTCCCTTCACCGTTCATAATATGCGCTCACTTCATATATAGACCTAAAATAGGTCCATATAAACCCTCCCCTTAGGAGTATAACTCCAATTGCTGGCAACTTTGCTCCTGTTCCAGGGACACTTTCTTCAGTGTGCAGTAATCCTCATGCAGATGGTGTTCGAAGAATTAAAAAAACTGACATAGTGCTGAACTGTATAAAATCAGTGCTTTATTAAAAAACTAAGAATAAAACTCACATTTGTAGATGCACTTCCTCCAGTGCACTTGGGCAAATCGCTTGACACATTTAGGGTGTGAAGCCCCCTTAACAATTACTTTAGTATTTACAGCGATACGGCTCTGGGAAATGCAATTACGTCTTACTAGTGTGTGATGATGTCACAAAGGTCCGCCCCAACGTGTTTCATTACTCATCTCGTGACTTCCTCATAGAGTCCTTGAGGAAGTCACGTGACGAAACACGTTGGGGCAGAGCTTCGTGATGTCATCACACACTAGTAGAAAGCAATTGCATCTCCCAGAGCTGAGTGACTGTGAATATTTAAGTAATTGTTAACGTGGCCACACACAAATTTGTCAAGCTTATGGAGAACACAGATTTACAGAAGTGTGTTGATTTTAAGGACCTCGTTCACATTTATTCCTTGTCATTTGAGAGTTTGTCACATGGAGTGTTATCACTAGGAGGTTTCACAGATCACTTATGTTTGTCATTTATTCATTGTAAAAAAATTTAAAATGTTGATATTACCACAGTAGGCAATATACAGTATATGCGTTATTGAGTGGCTATTTTTTTGCAGTAGGGGGTATTACCACTGTTGTAATGATATCATGTATCTTGAAGTGTAGTCATTTTTAGACTGTTCACACTAATATTGATTTTAAATAATAGAGGGGTAGCGCTTCACTATATTTATATTATTTACAGTTGAGTTTATGTAGAAACACATATAGGTGTTAAGCAGCAAGCCTCACGTGATATTTATTGATTTATTTTTTTTGGTTACTGCAAACTCTGAGTATATACAGAGTAGCGCAGGACATTAGATACTATACTAACAGTCCATTCATTCCAGCTCTAATAAACAGTCTAGGGACTCTCTTTTGTGATTTATCGCTTGTCAAATTTGTAGCAGGAGGAGGTTAGGGCATGGGATACTCAAAAACAGTTTGCAATTAGCTTTGAGGCGACAACCGTCTCCTTAAGCAACTGTGAATTTTGGACACTCAAGGCCTCGCAGCTGGGGAACTATAGGGCAAGTTTCCTTGGCATCCGTTTACCCTGCATCACTGTACAGCTACTGGTACCCAGTGCACTCTCCAAGACACTGCACAGTACAGGAGGGCACTCTTCTCTAAGCTCACAGCCCAGGGCACTGCTGAGCGCAGGGAATAGTCAGTATCTGAGACCCTATGAGAGCAGTCTCAGCCCAAGCAACCTCTGGCACTTATATCAAAAAAAGCACACAGTGACCAGGAATCAGTTCAGGGTCATTACTCACAAGTCCCTAGGACAGCTTTAGGTTTTCAGCATCCTCCGGACACAGCCCAGTGAGTCCTTCCCTAGACTAGATCACATTGGTGAAATCCTGCAGTCAGTTCCAAGTCACTTCTGGGACCACACAGAACAGCAACACAGTCCACAGGCTGCATCAGAGGCAATGGCCCCCTGAGGCTTGCGACTCTCCTTGCTGAGGAAAAGACCATCTCTCCACCATCTCCCCAGGGTTTCAGACTATTAATAAGCATCCCAGTCACCATCTGGGCAAACTCCCTAGGGTTTGGCTAGGCCCTGATAATTATTCAGGCTGGTTGTACTTTCAGAGATGCACCCATTTTTACACCCAGTGACATAATCACTGGGTCTACTCTAGAAGCTACAGTTGCGGGTGACAAGGGTTAGCAAGGTACTGTACAATATTGTAATACTGAATGCAAAGAACTTCTAAGTACTTATGAATTCATTCATGCACATACTAAATGAATAAATATTTCCCAGAATAGTACTAGCGTTTCTTTCTGCAACAAAAAAATGCCCAGAGAATGGTAACCCTTGTTTTTACTGTGTCCCTACTGGGGAGATTCCCCCTTGCTTCCTGTTTAGGAGACAGTGTTTCTGGGACAGGAAGTTAGGAGAAATTCTGCAATAGGGCACAGACAATGAGAAAAACCTGACTTAATTTCAAGCTACTCCCATGGCCAAATGTTAAAGAAAAGTTTTAGTCTCTCAAGGTTATAATCACTGATATATTATTATGCATGTTGTAAGCTCATTAAGTAAAGAGACAGAAAAACATTTGCTCCTTCATGGAAAGCATCTGGTTTTGGAACTTCCAAAATTCAAGACTAGGATGTTAACAACAGTGCTGGATATATAACCTTGTGAAAAGGTCTTAATGTGCTGTATCCACATCATGGAGCACAATATCATAACCATATTTTTAAGCATGGCAAAGAAGCACACTAAAGTCTAATGTGTCTATCATGAAGTGAGCAAGTAAACATCTCCATTTTGGCCAACCCATGTCACCCCAGAAATATAAGTGGGATAAGTGGGATGATTAAGAAAAATCTGCCATCTTTCTGTGAATAAGTGTTCTTTAATACAGAAAGGAAGGCCCTTATACACAGATGTTTGCAGGAGTTTTAACCACAGAGAAAAGGATGAAACACCTCACCCAGAGTCCAAATATAAGGTTTTATGGAACTACACTGTATCTGAGCACCATAAACTAAAAGCACTATTTAATTTATTTTAAATATTCAAAACAAACTCACCCATCCATCCATGTCTCTATTCTTTAAATTGCTGAGAAATCACTTAGAAAACACCCCCTAGAATTTCTGGTCGTAGCCATCTTGAGTAAGGGCAGATGATTCATGTAGCAATTACTTCCTGGAATCCATCTGCCCTTAGCTCAGACATTCAGGCAGGAGGTTGTGCTTAGCGGAGTAAACCCCTCCTCCTCTCCTGAAGACTCCTGGGATGTATGACATCATTTGCCTAGGCATGGAAACTAGAAAGTAACTAAAGAAATTAAAAAAACCTGTTTAAAACAAGTAAATATGATATACTTTCCTATCTTTTTACTAATGCTAGCAGCATAAGAATTAAAAAGAGTAAATGTTGATTGAGAGCATGAAATTCCACTTTTGAAAAAATAGTTTGTAAAACTTTTTAAGGGTCAGAATGTGTCCCTTTCATCAGGACTTCTTATATACAAATGGGTATGATAAATGGATTCAGGGAGATAATATAATGAGTCCATTATTCAAACTCGTCATTACACAACAAGCTCTGATAAAGGGATTATCTTCTAACTCCCGAAATGTGTTGGCCACAAATGCAGCATATATACTTGTTTTAATGAAATGCAACCTCATATTTGGGCTTTCTTAGGTGTCTCTGCAATTTCAGTTGAATGTGTTTTTGCAGAACCTACAGTACATATAATCCACCTACCAAGTATTTAATACACTTCCA
Organism: Aquarana catesbeiana; assembly: GCF_042186555.1. Lineage (NCBI taxonomy): Eukaryota > Metazoa > Chordata > Amphibia > Anura > Ranidae > Aquarana > Aquarana catesbeiana. The sequence continues at coordinate 573,227,187 of NC_133324.1, forward strand.
GACACTAAACTCCATGTGAATTTTTGGGAGTTAGTTCAGGAGCTTTAAGTAGTCTGAAGTAATCATTTTACTATAATGTACTAGGTTTTTCAGCAACAGAACCATTATTCCAACCAAGCCCTGTCGCTTCATTTGAAAAATGGCAGCAAGCATGATATTGCATGTGCATCAAATGAAATACCATTGTTGGGGATGCTCAAAAACTGTAGTTCTTAGTAGATTTGTTACATTGTAAAATACATAGCGCAACTACTTTCTAGCTCTATTAGAAAGTGTATTGTCCAATACCTAGTGTCCCAGTAGTAAGTATATTATCTAGTTCCTATGGCGCAGTGAAAATATACAGACAATCCATGGCAAACCAGTGTAAAATTTATATCTAAAGTCTTTGCAGGTGCTGCACGGAAAGTATATTGTCCAGTCTTTGCTAATCAAGTAGCTTTTCACTATGTGTTTCCCAATTTGTGTTCATATCCTTAACAAGCTAATACATGGCCTCATTAGTTAAAATATTTTAATAAACTCTCTGTGTTGCCTATAGCCATCAATCAACTTTTCTCATTTGCTTTGTATTCATGGAAAAGGAGGCTGAATGGTTGTTCTGGGTAACACACACTGCTAAACATTAGGCCTGTTTTGACTTACATCTGCATCCTACATTATTACATTATTTTTTTGTAAGTACCTATTGATATTTTAATTTTCTTTGCCTAATGTGTATACAACAAAGTCATGGCATTTGTTCTTGGATTATATTCCTGCTCTGTTTCCATACGTATTAATTGACTACTGACAAAGTAGGCCAGTTCTGTGTCATCTCTTTCTATATAGAAAACATAAGGCTCAATTCACTAAGATATTTTGAGCAATGAAAGATGAAAATAATGATCGTTATGGCAAATAATACATACTTTATAGTGAATTCAGTCTACAGCCTATATGTACCAGCCAATGTGCAACTGAATATCTACTGTCTTTCTCCTTGAAATTTAGAAAATAATTAAAGGTTTATATGTGTATTAACTGTTAATTAAGTGTGTTAAATGTTCCTATGAAGGTTAAATGTCCAAATACAGCAGTGTAATATCACCTCTGTATGTGTGGGTGTGTGTACCTGTGTATATATGCAAAAAACAGCTACTGTGTTTGAACACACAGACTAGAAAAGGACATACCTCAGACACATCCTTAATGTTAATGGTCTTCTTTGTATGTGCAACATGTCCTACAACTCCAATATCCAAAGGAAACACAATCTCACTATCAGGTGGTACAAGACAGTCCTCCAGTTTACTATCCTCGTTGACATTGAAAAGTCTGGTAGCTAACTCTGGAGTTCCATTCCTTTGCCTGTACATAAAAAGACTACAGCGATCTGCATGAATTAGAGTGCTGATTCTCCTTAGAGTCTTGAATACGACCTTCTCCATGTTTATACTTTCTTGCATATCCTTAACAAGTTCAAAGAGAATTTCGCTTTCTTCCACCTGAACAAGTTCTCGAAAAGTAGCAAAATCCACAGCAAGGTCTTTACGGCCAAAAGCAGCTGCTATCGTCTCTGGTTTTAATTTCTTCTGAAAGTATCTTTCTGTGAAGTTGGGATTATTTTCCAGAAAGGCCAAGACATCCTCTTTTTTCAGACTCATGGTGGAAATTTTAGGTTAAACCAAAATCGGTAGTCAAAATCAAGAAATTTCCCTGCGTAACAATATAAGAAATATTGATTTACTTTATAAGTCCAGCCTGGACCTCAGCGGTTATGATGAGAATGAGTCAACTGTGTATTAATCTCACTGTGATCAGCAAAGCGTATTCTTAATAATGCTGAAGGTGAGTCTCTAGGAGGACAGAGCTGCTCAAGCAAACCAGATCAGGTGACTCACCCTAAATCTTCATTCATCCCCTGTACTTTTCTATAACAATTTATAGATATGTATTTTTTCACATGTATTATGTTTTAAATGTGTATAATTGTGCTTTATTTTCTCAGCCACATTAATGTAGTCAACTGTTTGTTGTTTACTGTCTATACAGATGGATACATTTGATGTGTCTGTGCTATGCATCCTTAAAGCTTCTTAGGATTTAATTAAACAGGCACTCAAGATGGTATTATCCGAAGCCAACATGTGACCAATGTATTATTTGCATTTACTCGCATGTATTTAGGTGTTAGCCTGTTAATTGTATTGTTTTGTAAACATCATATACATTAAAAATGAAAAGTAGCAATAAATGTACATTCTATTGCTACCGCTATAGCACCTCGCATACAGGAGCCTCATAAAGGTTTTTTTTTGTTTTTTTTTTTAACATGAGCAAGCTGTGTGCTTTGCAAACATTAAATATAGCATTTAGTATATCTATAACTGACACTTTTGTATAGTAGAGAGAGGGAAGCTAAATTTTATATTATGGTAAACTTCTCTTATGTGTAAATAAAAAAAAGTTGCTCTTTTCCAACAATGTTTTAGCTTTTTAACCCTTAGTGAGCCCTAATTCATTTTTATCAACTCCTCCTTTTCCTATAATAAGGCTTATCTGTAGGTACTGTGAACTTGCACCGTTTAGGAGATATTCACTGTATCAGCATGTGCCGACATCATCGGCACATGCGCACTGAAGAAATGGTTTGCTTGTGCCGTTTCTTCAGATGCTGTGCCGTTACCGGCGGCTCCCGTGCGCATTCGTGGCAATTATGTAATCGCGGCTCCAGTCAATCACAGCACCAGAGCCTGCAATACCTAGAAATAACTCCGGGAGACATGTCGCTGGCCACATACATCGGTGTGCCGGGACCGCTGTGGGGTATTCGATCTAAGGTAAGTATTTCATAATAATCTCATTATGCCTTTGTCTTGTAGGTTTTTTTTTTTTTGGGGGGGGTTTACACCACTTTAACCCTACTTAGCTTTTTTTAATTCCTAAATTTGTAGTTGTTATGTTGTTTAATTAACTTTTCTTAGCATTTTTTTAATATGTGTTAGTTTTTACCTTTTCAGACAGAATTGACCTTTTCTGCCCATTGCCATCTCAATGTGCTTATCTTTCATGTGCCTTGTCCATTGCAGCTTTGAAGCTTCGCCTCTCTGTTCAAAATGAAACAAAATGCATCCTGAGCCCATCATTTCATGTGACCATCCAGGAAACTTTATATCCCTTTATGCACTGCCTTACTGCATCACAGAATAGTTGTGTGTTTTATGCTCTTGACCACACTTAATGACCACTGTATAATCAGATTCCGCAATCTCCTTTAGATCTACCATCAGTTATGTAGTGCAAGGGTCTGTCTGATTTGTTCCAATTGAATAAATTGTTCATGCATAGGGCAGAACAATGATTTAAATGGGCTGCCCTACACGCGGCAAAGTGGCTCATGGGACATTTTGGCGTGCTACCGTTGGCACATTTTTTACTGCAGCAAAGGGAAAATAATCTGGCGCGCATAGAATATATAGTCCAGTCAGCATTATGTATCTGTAAGACCAATGATAATGGTTGGGCGTAGCCAAGATAGTCTCTGATCCATATAGGACACACTCACAAGAAATATAAAATTAACAGGCTCATCTGGTGCAGAGTGTAGTGGTGTGGATTCCTCACAAATCCGACCTACAGGACCGTTGTGAAAGGTTCCAGCTGCTGGGAGAGACTGATGGCTGGGTCGGGAGCCTGGGGGAGCCCTGGGAAGCCATGCTAACCAGCATGGAGCGCACACCGTAAGTGACATCACTGGAAGGCGCTCGGGGCATCTAGCTCTTTCTACAGGCCTCCTGTAGTGGCCTGTAGAAGGAGCTAGATGCTCCGAGCATGTAGCCTAGTGCCTAGCCTTCTCTTATGGTCCTCTCTTCTTCTGGTGACATCAATTCCGATGTGCATTCCATGCTGGTTATTGTGGCTTCCCGGGGTTCCCCCAGGATCCCGAGCCTGCCATCCATCTCTCCCAGCAGCTGGAACCTTTCACAATGGTCCTGCAGGTTGTATCTAGGTGGTATCCACACCACTACACTCTGCACCAGATGAGCCTTTTAATTTTATATTTTTTGTGAATGTTTTTTATCCATTGCCATTAAAACTTTTAATTGGGATGCTGCACTTAGCTGGCGCTTCCTTCCCTTTGCTCTTTCACATTTCATTACTGCGTATTCCGCCACATATTTTCACATGTTTTTTCAAGTGGCAAAATTAGTATTTGTCAGGGCTGGGCTCAGCCCTTCCTTCTCTGAGCTGGCCGCTCAGCTGTCGGATAATTGCCAGCTCCTACCTCTCCACAGTGACTCACCTGTTGATGATATCCTGCTCGTCAGTCCTGCCTACTTAAGCTGTCCAGCCCAGATGATCTCTGCCTTCAAAATGGCTACATCTCTAGAGATGATCTCCTGTGTTCCTGTTAAAGACTGGCTTGGCTAACTTTCCTTCTGGCTCCAGATCGTGCTGGCTGTTCTACTATGCTCATCTCTGACTCTCTGACATTTTGGCTTGTCTGTCTATCCGTTACGGTCCCTGAACTCAGGCTATGTTTTGACAACGTTTACTCTGTTTACCTTTTTTTATCAAGTGAGATTTAACTGTACTTCTGTCTCAGTCTGATTCATGGTTTCTGACAGTAGGCGAAGTCCATGAATTCAGAAGATGCAGTCAATCCACTTGTTGGTAATATTTTTTCCAGATTGGATGAGCAGGATCACCGCATGGATAAGTTTGCCATGGTGTTACAAACACTCCTGAGTCGCACAGCTCAAGAATTTATGTAAAACCTCAAACTTAAATGGTGGGGGGATATATACATTGGCCAACACATATGGTTTATTCTCAATCAGACAAGACAAAAAGATATACTGGCCCTGTTCATCAATACAGCTCTCCCTGCAGGAGAACGCCACTCCTCTTCCAACCATTATGCTCACCCCCTTGTACAACCTGTGTTGCAGGCCGTCCCTGCTGCTGCTCCAGTCTCTGTGCAGGCACCCGCCTCGAGTACTACCTCTATAAGAGGTATGTCTGGTTCCGCTCCGCTTCCTCAGTGATTTGGGGGAGATCCAGTCCAATGCAGAGGGTTTCACAACCAGGTTGAGATATACTTTGAGATGCTGCCCCAGGCGATTCCCACGGACAGAAGCAATGTAGGTTTTGTGATATCTGTGCCTTCTGAGAGAGCCTTGGCCTGGGCAAACCCTCTATGGGAGATGCAAAAACCTGTTGTCTTGAGTTACCCTGAGTTTGTGGCTTCCCGCATGCTCCGCTTCTGCTGCCAAGTACCTTGAGTCCATCAAACAGAGTACGAAAACTGTTGTTGATTACGCCATTGAATTCCGTACTCTGACAGCAGAGGTTGCGTGGAACAATGAGGCCCTCGTGGCTGCTTTTTCTCATGGTCTCTCGGATACCATCAAGGATGAGATAGCAGCCCGAGATATACCCACTGAGCTGTAGAAGTTGATCACATTTGCCATCCTCAATGACTCCAGATTCAGAGAAAGACTCTCTTTTAAGAAGCGCTTGCAGAATCCTTCTGTATATTTGTCTCTGAGCTTTGAAGTCTCACCCTTGCCTCCACACCGGTTAAATGATTGTGCAATTGACCTTCAACCTGGTGCCATACCCCTTTGTGCCGGGTTTACCCTTTGTTGGTCTTGGAGGATAAGGCAATGGAGGAGTATGTTGCAGATGCACTTTCTGGAAGTTTCATCTGCAAATCCTCATCTCCTGCTGGTGCTGGTTTCTTCTTTGTGAAGAAGAAGAGTGGTGATTATAGGGGTTTCAATCGTTTCACGATTAAGAATACCTATTCGATTCTGTTGATTACAGAGTTATTTTACTGCCTCAAGGGAGCAACAGTTTCACAAAGCTTAATTTGAGAGGGGCATACAATCTTGTGAGGATTAAGGAGGGCAATGAGTGGAAAACTGCGTTTAATACCAGAACAGGTCATTATGAGTACCTCGTAATGCCTTTTGGCCTTTGTAACGCCCCAGCAGTTTTCCGGGAATTTATTAGCGATGTCCTCTGAGATTTGTTGCAGTTATGTGTGGTGGTTTATCTCAACAATATCCTCATATTTTCCTGGAGAGTCACCACACAGATGTCTGTCCTGTGCTTCAGAAACTAAGAGAGAACAATCTCTATTGTAAATTGGAGAAAGTGCGAATTCCATCATGAACAGGTTAAATGCCTGGGTTATGTCATTTCCACTGCTGGTTTTTTGATGGACCCAGAGATACTTTCAGCAATCCTACAGTGGCCCAGACCCGTGGGTTTACATCCTCTGCAGCGTTTTCTTGACTTTGCCAACTATTATCGGAAGTTTATTCGTAACTTCTCGTCTCTGGTCAAGCCCCTGACTGATATGACCAGAAAGGACGGTAACCCAAAGTGTTGGTCTCCGGAGTCCATTAAGGCCTTTGGCAGTATCAAGGCTGCCTTTGTTTCTGCTCCTGTGTTAGCACATCCTAATCCTAAGTTGCCGTTTATCCTTGAGGTTGATGCTTCTGAGACTGGAGTTGGTGCCCTTCTGTCTCAACATCCTACCACTGAGAGCACTATGCATCTTTGTGGCTACTTTTCCAAGAAATTGTCTCCTGCGGAGTGCAATTACGAGATTAGTGACAGAGAGCTGTTAGCGATCATTTAAACCCTGAAAGAATAGAGACATCTCCTCAAAGGTACCACTGTGCCGGTACTCATTCTTACTAACCATAAGAATCTCACATTCTTGTCTGAGGCTAAACGCCTATTTTCCCAGAAGGGCGCGATGGGCTCTTTTCTTGTCTAGTTTCAATTACATTGTCTCATTCTTTTTTTTTTTTTAAACTTTATTTTATTATTCTTCAAGTATCAAAAAGAGAGCATACAACGGCATAAAATATCATATAACATTTCAAAGTACAAAAGACAAACTGTTATTATTTTATCTACCCTTTCCCTCCCAATCTATTCCCACCCACCCTCCCACACACCACTCAATTATTAGTTATGCATATATTTCTATTAGTCACATGGCCAAAAAGGTAAGGGGGAAACCATCTCCCTGGGCAGGAGAAATATAAAAAGGAAAAACATCCAAGACCACATAATGGCAGAAAGCAAGAACAGGGGAGTGGCGAGGAATGAGAGAGAGTCCCCCACCATCCTCTTATAGGGGGTACCCCATCTCGTCCAGCCAAGGCCTCCACATTCTTTCAAACTTATTATAATTACCCTGCCTAATACATCTCGCCCCCTCACTCCAAACCATTGAGTTAATGGTCTCAACCCAGCTCTCCATTGTCAGGGGGGTATGCGCCTGCCATTTCTGTGCCATTAATTTCCTCACCTGAAACAGGCATCTCAATACTACTTCAATGGCACCAGAAGGGATTCTACCTTCTTCCAAGCTTCCTAATAGGCAGGTCTTGACCTCCGGTTCTAGTGTGGTTCCAAAAGTTTTATTTAACCTAGCTACTATCTCCGCCCAGTATCTAAATCGCTTAGGACACTTCCATACCATATGGATCAGATCTTCTGACACCTTACATCTGGGGCAATCATCATTTTGTCTCCTTCCAAATTTAAAAATTTTTTGGGGGGTATAATAAACTCTATGAATTAGGAACAAATGGGATACCTTCTGCGAGGGAGAAATCAAGACCAAGTCTCCACGTTCTAAGATCCTATCCCATTGTACCTTAGTCATTGCCCCCACATCTCTCTCCCACCCCACTTTACTCCTGGATGGTCCTGCTCCACTTATTATTCTAGCCCCCAATCTAGCATAGAACTCAGAAATGAATCTATTAGTTGCAGCTGGCTTCATTATTTTTAGAAGTATGGGGATCTGAGTCCATTCAATGGTTTGTGACCTAAACTGTGCTTGGATGGCATGCCTAATCTGCAGATATTTATAAAATGCCTTATTTGATATATTAAGTTCCCGTCTTAAATCCTCAAATGTCTTCATGAGGTTGCCCTCATATAATTGAACCAATCGGTTAATACCCTGCCTCTTCCACTCCCTGGGCCTCTCTATACTCCTTACTTCTGCCAAATTTGAATTGTCCCATAAGGGGGTATATTCTGTTACCCCATTATACCCCATTAATACCTTTGTTACCTGCCATACTTTACTAACTAATTTTATCGTTGGGCATCTATGAATAAATGAGTCCGCCTCTAACACCACTACCAGTACACTATGTGGGGCCTTCATTATCATCATTTTATTACAAGGGCTCCCCCCTCCCAGGTCTCCACAACCCTGGGAGGGGGGAGCCCTCTGGGATGCCAAGAAATATGATCTCGGATGCGGGACCGCCCTACCCCCTTCTTTAATCTGTAATTGCATGGTTCGCAATCCAATCCTAGATTGGCCCTTCCTCCAAATTAGTTCCCTAAAAAGGGATTCTATTCTCTTGAACCACTTCTGACTTATCCAGATGGGAGTGTTATGGAACAAGTATAGAATCTGCGATAGCCATATAATCTTTATTAGATTACAACGCCCTGCCACAGATAGAGGGAGTCGGCTCCAAATATCTTTCCTTAGCTTTAATTTCAGTAATAGTGGAGCTAAATTATCATTAATGTACTGGTTTATATATCGCTCATAATCCAGACCCCAAGATATTTCAATTTGGTAACTACCTCCAAGTGGGGAGCTCCAGGCAATATCTGGTTACCAAGTGGGTCAATCGGTAACAAAGCTGATTTAGCACAATTGATAACCAGACCTGAGAATCACCCAAATTCATCAACCATTTGTATCACTGCATTTAACAAGGCATTAACATCTCCAAGAAAAAACAGAACATCATCTGCGTACAGTGCTATCTTGTCCTCCATTTGGCGCCCGAACCCATGTATATCTGACCGTGATCTAGTCATAATTGCTAGTGGTTCCATTGCGAGAGCAAACAATAGAGGGGACAAAGGACAGCCCTGTCTCGTCCCTCTCTCCAGCTGAAATAATTCTGAGTATGCATTGTTAATTTTTATTTTAGCTCTTGGTTCGCTATAGAGTATTTTCACCCACTTGATAAAGGAGGGGCCAAACCCAAATCTCTCTAACACCCTCCATAAATAGTTCCATCCTAGGCTATCAAAGGCCTTAGCAGCATCCAAAGCCAATATGGCCCTAGAGCCTGCAATGTCAGTCAGTTGGAATCTGCATGTTTAAAAAGACTCTTCTGATGTTGGTACTAGTTGATCTATTGGGAATGAAACCTGACTGGCCAGGGTGTATCAACTTTTGAATACATCCATTTAGACGGGTTGCTAGAACTTTAGCCAAGATTTTTACATCGCTGCATAGCAGTGAAATTGGGCGATAAGAGGATACATCCAATTGATCTTTCCCCTCCTTGTGTATTACGTTGATGGCTGCTTCTGACATTGAAGTGGGGAGTCTCCCATTGGATAATGCCCATTCTAATGTTATCAACAGTTCTGGGAGTAGTATCTCACCGTATCGTTTGTATATTTCTACTGGGAGCCCATCTGGGCCTGGTGATTTTTGATTGGACATCCCAGCCACTGCTCGTTTTAACTCCTCAAGGATCACTGGTGCTTCTATATCTGTTCTATCCTTCTCTGATAAGGTTGGGATTGATATTCCCTGAAGGAAAGCGTCTATTCTTTCACTCTCAGCTCCCCTCTTGGATTTATACAAATATTTATAATATTCACTGAATGTATACATTATCTCTATCGTGTCAGTGGATATCTCCCCATTTGGTAACCTAATTGCTGGTACAGAAGAAGGGGGAGTATTAGATTTAATCAAGAGGGACAACATACGGCCCACTCTCTCCCCTTCTCCAAAATGGTTCTGCCTCTGAAATATATACGTCTGTTCTCCATCCTCTTTGTAGTGGCCATTTTGTAGACGTGTTGCTTATCTAGCCATCCCCTTTGCCTATCTGGAGTTGGGTCTTCAACATATTGCCTCTCTGCCTGCATCATCTTGTCCCTAGTGTCCCTTTCCCACTCTCTAGATTTCCCCCTTGGTTCTTGCCACTTGTTGGATCAAGAGACCTCTAAGATAGGCCTTCAGGGCATCCCAGACCACTCCGACTGATGCCGTGCCTGCATTGATCTGCACAAATTCGTTCAATCTAGTCACCATATGTTCAGGGCGGCGTTGTCAAACAATTCCAGCCAATAGGGACTAATCATCCATTCTCTAGAATGGGCTTTCTCCCCTATATTTATTGTCAACACCAGCGGGGAGTGGTCCGAGACTCCTCTTGGACCATACTCTATATTGCTTACCGATGTCAATACCTCCCTAACACCTAGAGCCATATCTATTCTGGAGAGAGTAAGATAGGAACTTGAAAAACATGAGTATTGTCTTTCTTGCGGGTGGCGTATTCGCCAGGAATTGAGAAAGCCAACCCTCTCCTATCATACTGGGCCTATTTCCCATCGGAAATCTGTCTAAGCTCTTGTCTAAAACTTCATTAAAGTCTCCCACTGCTGTTATTGGGATTCCCGTTTTATCTAATGCAAACTCCAAGAATTTATGTAAAACCTCAAACTTAAATGGTGGGGGGATATATACATTGGCCAACACATATGGTTTATTCTCAATCAGACAAAACAAAAAGATATACTGGCCCTGTTCATCTATACAGCTCTTCCTGCAGGAGAACGCCACTCCTCTCCCAACCATTATGCTCACCCCCCTTGAATAGGAGGAGTGGACTGAATGGTATTGGGTTTGGAACCTCCGGCTGCGGAGTTGTGTCACCGCGGCGTTGGTCAAATGCATCTCCTGCAGGCAGAGCAGACCAGGCCCACTCCCCTGCAATGGTGACAGAAACATAACTCTCTTGACTGGGTCCCCCAAACCTTCGGACATTTGAAGAGGTTATACTAAATGTCCTTCCTTGCATAGAAAGATATCAAAACAATTAAAGAAAAACAAACGAGAGAAAGAAGCACATAAAAAACAAAAGAAAAAAGGTAAACGGTCTGAGATTCTCGCTCTCTCCCCTCCACCTTAAATATTTCCACCTGTCTATATATTCCTTATTCCCTCCATATCTCACCCTTCCCTCTATTTGTGCCTTCAGTCGTGTAAATATTGATATTTGTGGTGTGTATTTCTTACCCTGCACCCTACCCCCATTCCCCCTCCCTAGCCCTACCCTCTCTCCCATATCCCCCCTCCCATGCCCATCTGGGCCTACCCTAGGGGCTTCATCTGTAACCATACCATTCTTCCCCCACCATTCCCACCTCTTGTTCAACATCAGTGACGTTAGCAATTCTAGTGAAAAACAACCAATTTGGGAGGCCCATTTGCTCCCTTATTCCCATACTTGCATTCATTCAACCGAGAAACGTGTCTCCCCTCCTCCACTCCCTCCAATCAAATCAAACCATCTAATTACAGTGTAATCCTGTTACAGTGATATTACAGTGATATTTCAAATACAATCCTGCTGCAGTGACATTATAGTGACCTATCAATCATAATCAGACCCCCCCCCCCAAAAAATGGGGGGTGTATTAAAGGGGGGGGGGACCCCTCACTGATGAACCTGAAAGAGAAGAAAAAAAAATTAGTCCTCCACCAATCCACCCCCCCACCCCCTCTACAGACTAATATAGATCCATGCACATTATCTTCTATAGGTCCTTCTTATGTTCCTTCAGCCATTGTAACACTTCAGTTGGTGAGCTAAAAAACAAAGTTCCGCCCAAAGCTGTCACCCGTAAACGTGCTGGGTATAGCAAAGCATACTCAAGTTTGTATTTCTGCAGAGTTCGCTTAATTGGTATGAATTCAGCTCTCCGCTTTTGGAGCTCTGGCAAAAAGTCTGGATACAATAATACCCTAACCCCATTATACCTGACATCTCCCATCTCTCTGGCCTACCGAAGTAGGATCACTTTATCATTGTAATTGACAAGCTTCAAAAGTAGTGGCCTGGTGTAATCGGTTGCTTGCCGGGCCCTGACAGAAAGCCGATGGGCTCTTTCAATTGCAAAAAGTACGTAAAAGTAGTGGGGCCAAAAATTTCCCTGAATCACCCTTCTAAGAATGTAACAGGGTCAGGACCTTCACTCTGTTCCGGTAGGCCTATCACTCTCACATTATTTCTGAGACTTCTATTTTCCATTTCATCAAGCTTAGCTGCCTGTTTAGCCATTTGTTCCCTCATTTCCTTAACTTCTTGCTAGCGGATATAAATTGTCCTCGACTGTACTTAATCTCTCTTCTAAAGCAGTAGTCCTTTCTACAGTCTTATTCAATTCATGGCTCATTAATAATAATTCCTCCTTAATGCTTTTTAGCTGGTTATCAAGACTGGTAATTGAGTCTTTACAGGCAAAAACTGCAAACAGCACGTCCCTCAGTGTAGGTTCCACCTCCTCCAATACAGGGCCAGTCACAATGGGCACCTCAGTCACTACAGTAGGTTTTGTGGTTACAGTTCCTAATTTTCCTCCCCCTGTCCCTTTCATACTCATGATTTTGCTGCTAGATGGCATAGTAGGATTTGAAGACCCCTGGCCCTGCTCTTTCTATCTGCGGGTTTAAGCCTGTACTGTTATCTGTTGATGGCTCCCCTTAACAGGTGACAAGGAAGATGCATGGACAAAGCACTCCAGGTTGGTTGCTGCAGCTGCCGCCGCCTGGTTTCCCTTCTCTTTTGCAGAATGGGTCATCTGGAACCCCTCCTGGGACAACTGCTCCTCTACTCCTCTGCTGCTAGTTTTTTTTTACATCTTAGGATGTTTCAAAAATTTGTCAAAAGTTTATTAAAAGTTTGTTGAGAAACTGAGAAACAGCTATTGTTGGTTTTATTGTTATTATGGGGGGGAGTGGGTTCAAGCGTTCTAGCGGGACTCCCCGTTTTACCCTGCAGCGCTCTCACTCTCACTGCATCCACTCCCCTTCTATGTCGCCAGGGCAGCAAGTAACCTCGGGTGCGAGTCTCGGCTGCAAATCCCGCAAAATCCTGTGAGATCACAGGCGGCTCCGAATGCAGCTCGACTCTCAGTTCAATCTCGGCTCCAGCCCGGCATCCTATCCAAAAAGACAAGGAGACACGGCACAAGTCGCGGGACCCGGCACAGCGGCAATACCCGGGCAGAACCAAGGGAAGACTCCAACAGTCTCGCCGTGGCTGCTGGCAAGCAGGAGAGGAGACACCCAGCAAACTCACTCTCTCACGCTTGCTCTCTCCTGCATCCGGTCACACCCCCACATGGAGTCGCAATAGAACATTTTAACCAAGCATCAGAAGTGTAAAAGCTTCCACACAGTGCTGTCTTTTAACCTTTGCTCATAAAGCATCTGACAGAGGCTTGCTTGTATGTTATTTGTGATGATTTCACTCACCAATCAGTTTGATTCTTAGTCCCTCATGTGCGGACGCCACTGGTGTCTCCAGCGTCTTGCTGACAGGTTCCCTCAGGGCATGTTCTCACAGTAGCTCACACACTGCTCAGTAACTTCACACACTACTTTTCTCTGTGTTCCACCTTCACTCTCACTGGTCTTGCCATGTCCCATGTAATTGCCAGCACCTGCGCTGCACTTCGGCTTTCCAAAGGCAATCATGACCGTTTGGGCCGTTCGGAGGTATACCCCGCCTCTTCTCCCGCCACTCAGCACCAAAGGAGGGTCAGCCAGCAAGCCAACCTGCCAAGTAAAGCGGCTGGTATTCACTGCTCTGCGCACTAGCCTCCAAAGGCTCCAGCAGCCCCAGCAATCTCTGGTCTCCGCTACACCAAGAGGGAGGATAGGGGAGAGCCCACATTGTCTCATTCTTACCCAGTACTAAGAATATAAGGGCTGACGCTTTGTCACAACAATTTTCCTTCACTTCTAAGCTGGGGTCGGTTCCAGCCCCTGTGATTCCTCCTGATCGTATTCTGGCTATGGTTCGCACCAGTCTCACTTCTACTTTGGGTGGCAAAATTCTTGCCGCTCAGGTCCATGCTCCTCCTGAGAAACCTTTTGACCGCTGCTTCATCCCAGAGAGTCTCCGTACTACCGTGCTCCAGACTTACCATTCTCCCAAGGCTGCTGGCCACCCTGGGAAGAATCAACTCTTTTGGGCCATTTCCCAACAATTCTGGTGGCCTAGTCAAAGTGCTAATGCCTTTGTAGCTGCCTGTTCCATGTGTGTTCAGAGTAATGCCCTGTACACACAGTCAGATTTTCTGATGGAAAAAGTGCAATCGGATTGTGTTGTCGGAAGTTCCGATCGTGTGTGGGCTCCATCGGACTTTTTCCATCGGAATTTCCAACACACAAAGTTTGAGAGCAGGATATAAAATTTTCAAAATCCAATCGTTTAAATTCCAATCGTGTGTACACAAATCCGACGCACAAAGCGCCACGCATGCTCAGAATAAATTAAGAGACGAAAGCTATTGGCTACTGCCCCCTTTATAGTCCTGACGTACGTGTTTTACGTCACCGCGTTCAGAACAATCGGATTTTCCGACAACTTTGTACAACCGTGTGTATGCAAGACAAATTTAGCCCAAAATCCACTAGAAAAAATCAGATGGATTCGTTGTTGGTATGTCCGATTGTGTGTACAGGGCATAAAACTCCATGACACCTTCCAGTGGGCCTCCTACAACCCATACCCAATGGAGAGAGGCTCATTGTGGAGTTACCCAATTCTCAGGGCAACACACTTATGGTGGTTGTCCTTATGGTGATTGACAGGTTCTTAAGAAGTTGCCTTTGTGCACAGTTGGGAATTCAGCTTGCTTTCTCCACTGCTCCCCCTTCAAAATTCTTTTGAAGGGGGAGCACAAAAGTCACCTGGAATCACCTTTAAGCACTAAAGTCACCTTGATGCTGTTTAGATCTGATGCAGATATTACTGTGTATGTGGGACTATTACATACCATCCTTATTTGCATATTATAGACTTTTTGGTTTCCAGCTGACAGCCCCATTGTCTAAGAGCCACTGTACCGATTATTGAACACTGGCTGCAAGGTCCTACCTGGATGATACCATACTCTTATATAGATGTGATAGTTATAGTGATGTACAGTGGGGACTGAAAGTATTCAGACCCCCTTAAATTTTTCACTTTTTGTTATATTGCAGCCATTTAAGTTAATTTTTTTTTCTTCATTAATGTACACACAGCACCCCATATTGACAGAAAAACACAGAATTGTTGACATTTTTGAAGATTTATTAAAAAAGAAAAACTGAAATACCACATGGTCCTAAGTATTCAGACCCTTTGCTCAGTATTTAGTAGAAGCACCCTTTTGATCTAATACAGCCATGAGTCTTTTTGGGAAAGATGCAACAAGTTTTTCACACCTGGATTTGGGGATCCTCTGCCATTCCTCCTTGCAGATCCTCTCAGTTCTGTCAGGTTGGATGGTAAACGTTGGTGGACAGCCATTTTTAGGTCTCTCCAGAGATACAAGTCCAGGAGGACAGACTCCATGATGACCGCAGATGCCTTCCTACCAGGTTGGGGACAGGGTCTGGCTGTCATCTCTCAACCTCCGACTTCATGTTCCCTCTCTGAAGTTCACAGCTCGGTTTATTGGGCCTTTCCGTATTCTTCGCAGGATTAACCCAGTGGCTTACACATTAGACCTTCCTTCTAATATGCGTATCTCAAATGTATTTCATGTCTCCTTATTAAAACCTTTGGTCTGCAATCGCTTTAGCTCCTCGGTTAAGAACCATGAGGAGTATGAAGTACAGTACATTGTTGACTCCCGTAGGTTCCGTGGGCGCATAGAGTACCTGGTGCATTGGAAAGGGTACGATCAGGAGGAACACTCTTGGGTCTCATCCTCGGACTTACATGCCCCTGCCCTCCTCCGTGATTTCAATAGACATTTTCCCCTCAAGCCTGGTGGTCCTTCGAGGGGAAGGGGTCATTGAGGAGGGGGCGCTGTCAGGGCTGGGCTCAGCCCTTCCTTCTCTGAGCTAGCTGCTCAGCTGTCGGATAATTTCCAGCTCCTATCTCTCCACAGTGACTCACCTGTTGATGATATCCTGCTCGTCAGTCCTGCCTACTTAAGCCGTCCAGGCCAGATGATCTCTTGGTCACATCTCTAGAGACGCTCTCCTGTGTTCCTGTTAAAGACTTGCTTGGATGACATTCCTTCTGGCTCCAGATCCTGCTTGCTGTTCTACTACGCTCATCCCGGGCTCCCTGACGTTTTGGTTGTCTGATTACCCGTTCCGGTTCCTGAACTCTGGCTATTTTTTGACTACGTTTACTCTGTTTACCTTTTGTATTATTATTAAACAAGTGAGATTTAACTGTACTTCTGTCTCAGTCTGATTCATGGTTTTGCACAGCATTTGGGGTGCCATTAACAATTAATGGCACTGAAAGCATGACTAGTTAATTTTTAGGTGTATGAAGGTGGCCTTGCACTATACAATCAGTTTGTAAAATTTCTATAAATCTCCTTAACCAAAACTATATAATAGGAGGACACACCCATCTGTCCAATCACTCTGCTTTCAATCAGGAAGGCCCTTGCACTACACAGTTCATGGTAGATCTAACAGAGAGTGTAAAATAAGATTGTATATGGTAAGCTTTACAGACTTCTAGGGACACACTTCTCCTGTTTTTAGTACTACAGCTCTGTTCCACATAGTCTGTTATGTGATCGCTCAGCTCCTACACATACTGCCAAATGTACAATCTATTCAAGGTGATGGTTAGGGGAGGGAGGAGCCGGATGTGGGCGTCAGGCTGGTTCTGAGGCTAAGCCCGGGAAGCCGGACGTATCCCTCCCCATGATGCAAGTCTAGGCGTCGGCTCCATCGACCCCGTGCCCCCCCTGCGTCCCCACCTACGGAGCGGTATTGGGGTCTGCAGCCCCCTCTGTGCCTCGGAGCTCTGTGACCTGCTGCGGGGTTCACCCGATACTCGGTGTTCCCCACTTCACCTTTTGCGGTCCCTCTGCGTTCCCCGCGGACTTCGGGCTCGGCTTGGCGTGGGTGTCTCCCCGTGCCTCTCCATGGTCCAAGCGGGGTTGGGAGCCGGGGGAGTGTGGACGAGTGCTGCCGGCAGCGGATGGAGCAACGCCATAGGCGGAGCAGGCGCTCGGTCCCCCCGAACCTAGAGGAAAGAGGTCCACCCGCGGAGATAGCTCCCATCGCTGCACGGGAGAGGTTACAGTGTCCGTCCGAGAACAACTGAAACATACGGCGGCGGAGGAACCTGACGGAATCAGAAGGAGGGGTGTGGGAGCACGGAAAGAGGAGAAGCAGAGCCGCTTTTCGCAGCAGGAAAAAAAAAAAAAACACACACAGGAATGGGGTAAGAGCATGAAGACGCTGAAACCCAGCTAGAGGGTAAGTGAAAAAAACCAAAAACAATAAACGAATGTGATCCGTGAAGAGGTGGTCTGCAACCCCTGGCACCGAATATGTGGAAGCAAATGACATGAAAACGGTAATGGTATGTAATTGAAGTGAATGGAATTGAATTACACCAAACCCTAAATGCTTTTATGCTTAGTATTCTGGATGGGGAAGTGTGATCAGGACTATGTTTTTTCATTTTTGGTGGAGCAGTTAAAATAGTAAAGTCTATGTTAAACCCATGCCAGATGTCAGATGAAGTGATCTGGCTATGGAACTCTGCCTAAACTTTAAGGTTACAGGACTGAAGTGGAAGAAGATGTGAGGCTCATTCCCCCTCGCATCTAACTCCCACCGATCGGAGAAAGCAAATAACACATTAAATAAACTATACAAGTCATAAACAAGCTAAGCAAGTCATACCTGAGCTCATATATAAGTTTTCGGCCTATCCCACCCTTGATTTTGAATAGAAACCTGAAGGAACTTTTGTGTTATCGTTAATACCGTCAATACACATAGGATTCGTGGGATTAAGAGGGGTACGCTTGCAGGTGTGGGAGAACTGGGAGAACTGGAACCAGGAGCTGAGAAAACTGTGTACCAAAGCGACCGGTGAGGTGGTATAGTGGATTGGAGAAACAGAGCATACTATAGCGGACTACAGTGGTCTGGGTGGTGAAGATACCTTGCTCAATATCTCTAAGCTTAAACCCCTATATGTCTGCCTGATAGTGCCACTCAAGGTAACAACATACAATTTCCAAAAATCAGGAACCCATCCCTAACGGTAGGGAGAGCCAGCCCAAGAAGGTGATCAGAGAGGAGGGGACAGGAGAAAGGGAGGCAGGGTGGAAGCTCCTGAAATATTAGGGAATAAAAAGGAAGGTATGAGAGGCAAATCAACAAAGGGGGTGGCAGCTAACCCGCCTAGAACAAGTGCAAGCCCGGGAACTATCAGGAAATATATGGTACAGAAAAGCAGTAAAGATAGCCCAGGTAAACAAACGAGGGCTAAAAACAAATCCCCGGAGAGTTTACCAAAGATGGGGACAAGAAGACAATTAGCAGAGATAGACACCCATACTGCAAGTGGTGAGATACTGGACGAAGAAACAGAGGAATCCCAATTAAAAAAACAACTACCAACAAAGGGCGAAATGGCAGAAATGTTTGCGAAGCTTGAAACCTCAATAAAAGGAGAAATCGACTCCCTACGAGAAGACATGAACCAAACTCTAAAAAGGGTGGAAGAGGCAGAAACAAGGTTGGATAGACATGAGAAGAGCTAGATGGCTTTAAAAAACAGATAGAGGAGGTTCTAAAAGAACAGAGAAATATCCTGTATAGATTAGAAGATCAAGAGAACCGGAGCAAAAGGAAGAACATCAGGATAAGAGGCCTCCCAGAGGCACAGGGAGAAAAAGAAGACCTACAAGGAAAAATGGATATGATCTTCGGGGGAATGATCACCCCACCCAACACGAGCGGCAAAATAAAATTTGACAGAGTTCACAGGATTCGCAAGCCTGCAAAAATCAAGGGAGATGCCCCAAGAGATGTGATCGCGAGATTCCACAATTACCAAGATAAAGAAGCGGTGAAGGTGTACATGAAAAAGAACCAACCAGCGAGGTACGGAGAGACGAACTTACAGATTTTTGCAGACCTGGCAGTGGAGACGCTGGCCAGGAGAAGAGTGTTAAAACCATTACTGGACCAGCTTAAATCGCATGAAGTCAAATATTCCTGGGGTTTTCCAGCCTGTTTAAACGGGTACAAAGAAGGCCTCTCGGCAACCCTAAGATTCCCAGAAGAAACACAAAAATTCTGTAATCGTCTAGGTATCCCTCTAGTACCGGGTTGGTGGGAAAGAACAGGAAATAGGGATTCCACTAATGAACAGCAGGCCTGGAAGCCAGTCTTCAAATCAAAAATGAGATAACCAGAACTGAATCTGTAAAGAGAATAGAAATAACTAAGTAGTAACCGAAGACAAAGATATCGGGGGGGGCTGGGGAGATGGGGGGGTGGACACGGGCAACCCCCGACTTAAGGGGGGAGCACTGGATCTAGAGACGCCTATGCTGAGCTCCACCTCAAGGGGGATAACCAGAGGGCCAGGTGGAGGGGTCGGGCTCATGGTTTCTCAGGCCATAGGGAGACCGGATTCCCCCAACCGAGGGGGGGGAGAGGAGGGGCAGGGGGAAGAGGGAGGGGGCGGGGGATGGGGTGGGGGGGGAGGGAGGAACAGGGTGGGAGGGAGTATGGGGGGTGGTAGGGGAGGGTGGGGAGAGGAGGGGGGATTAGGGAGGGGGGATGGAAGGGGAACCTACCAGGAACGCAACTGAATAATAAGGATAAGGCCCTCACTCTCTTGAAGAGGTATGATCAAACATAAAAAGCGTAAAAAAGGTTGGCTGGCCTAAAGATAATTACCTACAATGTACGCGGTCTAAATGCTCCCATGAAAAGGGCTAACATTGTGGGCGAACTGAAACTTCTGAAGGCGGATGTAGTACTACTGCAGGAGACCCACTTCGCCATAAACAATAACTATAAAATATTCTCGAAAGATTACTATTATGGGAATTCCCCAATCAGCTGAGCAAAAGGAGTGGCCATAGGGTTTGCCAGAGGTGTACGATTTGACCTAGACGAGAGAAAGGTAGACCCTGAAGGGCGATATTTATTTTTGAGAGGAAAATTAAACGGAGTAGAGTGCACCCTGGCAAACATTTATGGCCGAAATAAAAACTCCATTGGCTATTTATTGAAGTCAACGGCTGATCTAATGGAATTCAGGAAGGGGGTGTAATAATGGGGGGTGATTTCAATTTCTGCTTGGAACCAAAGGAGGATAGTACGTCACATGCACAGGGGACTGGAATGAGATGGAGGAACAAATTAAAACAGAAATTGCACCAATACCAACTGGTAGATGTTTGGAGGTTACAGCACCCCAAAGTAAGAGACTATACATTCCACTCCCCTGTCCATGTGTCATACTTTAGATTGGATTTCTTTCTGATAGAGCACAGGTTTTTAGAGGCAGTTGTTAGCACAAATATCGGTATAACGACTTTCTTTGACCACTCGCCGGTGACGGTACAACTAAAGATAGGAGAGCTAAACAAAAGAAGTAACATGTGGAGAATAAATGAGGAACTTTTGCATGATAAAGTAATAGAAGAATGAATGAAAAAAGAACTAGAGATGTATTTTAAAGAAAATAATACGGAAGGGGTATCTGAAACGACGGTGTGGGAAGCCCATAAGGCCTATATAAGAGGCATTATGATAAAAGAGGGGGCGGAGAAGAGAAAGAGCATTAGAGAGAACACAAGAGTCTTGAGCAAAGAAATTAACACACTAGAACAGCTCTATAAGAACAAGAACGATAGCGAAATTTTGCTAAAACTCAGCCGTAAAAGGGAGGAGATGAGAGAACTCATAGAGCAAGAAACAAGGACGACTTATAACAGAGTAAAGAGAGAAAGGTACCTACATGGGAATAAACCCGGGAAACATCTAGTGCAGGCTCTATCGAAAAAAAAATCAGCAAATTATATAGACAAAATACAAACAGGTAATGGGGAATTTGCACATAAAACAGTAGAAATTGCCAGGAAGTTTCAAGAGTACTATGAGAGTCTATAAGCCATTAATAAATTAGGTACCAAAGAAGAGGCCGAGCAGAAACAGGTAAAAATAAAAGCCTATCTGAGAGAGAGCGGCTTAGAGAGAATTTCAGAGGAGCAAATTAGTCAGTTAGAGGCCCCTATTTCTGAGGAAGAAATAATAAAAACCGTAAAATAAACACCGGTGGGGAAAAGCCCCGGGCCAGATGGCCTGACGATTCTCTATTATAGAAAGTTCAAAGACATCCTGATTCCAAAAATGTGCTCCTACATGAATGGGATAGGGGAGAAGTGGGAACTACGTAGAGAAGCTCTGGAGGCCACAATTGTTGTCATCCCAAAAGAAGGGAAAGATGAAATGCTATGCTCAAGCTATAGACCTATCTCTCTGCTAAATCTGGATACCAAAATATACGCAAAAATTCTTGCTGATAGGTTGAAAAAAATAATGCAAAATATAATACACCCAGATCAGGTAGGTTTTATTCCCAGGAGGGAGGGGAGAGATAATGGAACCAGAACCCTGTTAGCAATACAGGAGATGAAGGACGGTGGGGCCCCAGGACTACTCCTGTCGATTGATGCTGAGAAAGCATTCGACAGGGTAGACTGGGGCCTCATGCAGGGTACGTGGGAAGAAACAGGATTAGGTGTGAAAATGATAAAACGCATAAAGGCCCTATGCAATAGACCTACAGCAAGGGTAAAGATAAATGGGATAGTATCAGCACCGTTTGAAATGCTCAACGAAACGAAACAGGGGTGCCCACTGTCCCCCCTGCTGTTCATGCTGGCGCTGGAACCACTACTAACTAGGATAAGACAGAATCCAGATATAAGGGGGATAAAGGTGGGGGAGGAAACCCATAAGTTAGCGGCTTACGCGGACGACATTCTGTTCTACGTAACCGGCCCAAGGATATCTCTGCCAAATTTAATGAAAACCTTAAAAGAGTATGGTGAGGTTTCAAACTTTAAGATAAACCCATCGAAGTCCAGGACCCTAATTTTCAACATACCAAAAAAGGAAGAACTTATACTCCAAAAAAACTTTTCATTTGTATGGGGTAAAAAAGAAATGAAGTACTTAGGGGTCAAGATAACTAAAACTAGCGTAAGCTTATATCAAGCAAATTTTCTCCCTTTACTGGACGAGATTAAAACAGAGTTAAATAGAATAATAACAGGAAACCTATCTTGGGGGGGAAGAATTCATATTTTTAAAATGGTTATCCTCCCCAAAATCATATACAAAATGCAGATGCTACCGATTCCACTCCTGGAGGCCTTTTTCAAAACAATACAAAAGCTATTCCTAAGATTCATATGGAGAAGGAAAAAAGCAAGAATAAGTATGACACAGTTAATTAAAGAAAGGGTAAGAGGGGGTTGGGGTGCACCAGATGTTAGAAATTATTATAATGCCGTAATATTGTCAGGGATAGTAGAATGGGCAAAAGAAAATAGAGAAAAGAGATGGGTTAAGATGGAAAGCACAATAAGCACAGTTAATTTAGGTAAATAATTTGGATTCCAACTGAGAGACATCACGGACCAAGGTAAAATTTACACCTACCACGACTTAAAGGGTAAACGGGAGTGGAGATCGATAGATGAATGGCAGTACAATACAGAGTCTCTGCCCCAGCCAATAAGAACGGAGGCAAATTTGGTCCCCTTAGAGAAAATCTGCGTCGATAGGGGAAAGAGGAGGGTGATCTCAAGGATATATAGAGTACTTATGGAAAAGATAGGGCCGGAGATACCACCATATTTTGAAAAATGGGAGAACGAACTCGGAACATCCCTGAAAAAAGAAGAGATCAGACAAATATTGTGCCGGGTATATGTCACCACAGTAAATAGTAATATGATAGAAATAAACTATAAATGTTTAGCCAGATGGCATATCACCCCTGATAAAGCACATAAATATCAAGATGAAAAGTCGCAATACTGCTGGCGAGGGTGCAAAGAAATCGGGACGACGGCCCATATATGGTGGCAATGCCCGGAAATGAAAAAATACTGGGACGAGGTAAGGCAAATAATCGGGGAAATAACTAACATAACGCTCCCAGACGACCCGTGGGGTTGTCTATTTCACGGGATAAACATGCCAACCAAACAATATCTGAGAAGCCTATTGCCGCCACTTTTAAAGGCAGCTAAAAGTCTTATACCTAGACATTGGAAGGAACCGATAAGACCCACAATGAGGAACTGGTGCAATAAAGTAAATGAGATTCAAAATCTAGAGTATCTAAGGTTTAGTGATGGTGAAGGTCTGGAAGCTTACGAGGAAAAATGGCAGGAATGGAATAAATACAAACTAACAATGAGATACGCCGAAGTCATGGGAGCATAGGAACGAGAGTAGAAAGGGAGCAGAAGAAAAACATCAGTAACCAATAAGTGGAATACAGAAGAGTAATCGAGTGAAAGGACCGGAAATGTGATTGGTAGATAGGGGGGTTGGGGGCTGGATGAATAAGACTTAGCGTTGGTACGGGGAAATAAATGTATTTACATATACGACATCAATTTTTAAAATATAAACAAAAGGGGGAAAGGGGAGATTGCATAATAAATAAATAAATAAATAAATAAATAAATAAAGAGCTACTATGATGTGATTTGAGTGGGGAATAGAATGAACTGACAAGGTGAATTAAGTACCCCAAAAGAACTGAAGTAGCAAAAAAAAAGAAGAAAAAAAAAAAGGTGATGGTTAGGTACAAATCAATCTATCAGTAGAGGAAGATACTGGCTGTGTAATCAGGGAAAATAGTGTTTATTATTATTATTATTATACAGGATTTATATAGCGCCAACAGTTTACGTAGCCCTTTACAACTTATTGACATTGCCTGCATTGGAGAAGCATGTAACTACAGAGGTGGATAGGAGCAATCTCCTGGAGTGAGAGGACAGGTGCAGGGTGTGTGTTAATGAGATCAGCTGCTGAACTACTTCCTTCTAATGGTTTTCACATCTCAAAGGATGAATACCAGGAAATAATGGAGTAGTTATCTATAGGAGACACTGGAGACTGAGGTAAAGCCTGCTCTAGAATATAGAGAAAGCTTTTTCTTTTCTGCAACAGTAAATTCATAGTATATTGATACATAGGGAAGCTGGAATTTATAAAAAAAAGGGGAACATGGCCTTTAAAGAGCTGGAGGGTGCACTTTGGCATCCTCACCTTGGGTGCTAGAGAACATGCCTCAGTAGAAAATGGCCACAAAGGTTTAAAAAATTTGTGGTTATAAAAACTATCAGTGGTATAATGAGGTCATTAAAGCTTCCTTTCAATTGTTCTTTTCACAATTTATTATTACATGAGTAATGCATAACACAAAGAGCAATGTTTAATATTCATTCATACAAAATATAGGAAAGGTGATAATATAAAAAAACTAATAAATAAAACAAGAAAATAAGACATTATTTTGTTGGATAGGTGACCTTTATTAGCAGTTTCTGATAGACAGTTTAGGTTCAATATGTTTCAACAAACAAATATATGAACAGGACAAGATGCCTATCAGAAGGCAATCTGGAGTAATAAATTCAAATTATACAAAGAAAATATAAAGCATTCTGTGTAGCTCATATAGGTAACCTGAGGGTAAATAATTGCATTAAGTTTTCAAATATTGTACTAACATTCGTGTACGTGCAACCTCCGTCGGCCTGGACGCCCCTGTGGGAACCTACTGCGCCCAAAGGTCAAGGAAGTTAATGAGTGTGGACAGAGCATAGATGGTATGTCTGTACAAAGGTGTTAACATATTTTCAAGTCCCATGACTGTTAGAAATGTGCACATTTAGGGACCAGAATACATACGATTTCCTGGTATGGTTGCACGTAGCCAAACAGTTACATGTTGGGAAGAAATAGAAACGATAGAAAGAGAGAAGGGGGGTGAAGATTGAAGGGAGGGGAGGTCACAGTAGGTAGTAGGGGGAAATGGGGGGGGTAGAGAGAGACAGCGAGCCCCACTTTGATGAGGTGTTGCCAAGCTAAGATGTGAGAATCTAGTTTTGGCGTTAGTCTGTGTTTCAAGACATAGCCGCCGCTGAGATTCTGTGTTTCAGTTTATCAGAGGTAGAGTAATGCTTCCAAACACTCCAGATAAATGAAAATTTTGCTTGCTTATCTAGGGGTTTAGCTTGCATCTCCTCCATAAGCATGATGTCATTTATCTCACTCACCCATTCTATAAGGGACGGGGAGGAGGTGGTTTTTCAGTGTCTAGGGATAAGTTGTCTACCTGCACTGAGGAAGAATTTTAGGAGATTGTGCTTTTGAGATTTAACAGTGCCAGGTAGTATGGAAAGAAGGGCAATGAAAGGGGAGGGAGTGAGAGGCTTGTCATATATTTCTGTATAGATTTGGAAGATCTGCGCCCAAAATAGCTGGATCATATCACATTCCCACCAGATGTGGCTGTATAATGGGGTAAGAGGGCTCGGTTCTGTGGATAGCGAGTAGCTCTACTTTTTACAGTACCAGATTGCTAATGCATCCCTAGTAAGGGGAGACAGTGTTGTAACAGATTTGTATGTCCGATCATGTCCCCAGAGCAGTGTGGATGGGAGGGCAATTGGTAAAGCTTGAAATAAATCCAAAAGTTTGGGGAGTATGTCCATTTTTGTGTGCATGCGACCAAACCATGACATTGGTAGGTCCATTCTGCCTTCCGCGAGGTGTCAGAGTTTTGTAAGTAATGGGCTATAATTAAGTGAGTATATATCTGTGGTATGCTTTGGTATGACTGTTCCAAGGTATGATATGGATTTTGATTGCCATTGAAAGGAGAAATTGGATTTTACGGAAGAAAGGGTAGATTGTGTTACGGAGAGGTTTAGAGCTTCTGTTTTGGATATGTTCAACTTATAGTTGCTAAAGCGGTCAAACCGGTGGATCTCTGCTAGTATGGATGGGCTGGTGATATGAGGTTAAGTCACATAAAGGAGGAGGTCGTCTGCATATAGGGAGAGTTTGCATTGAGAGGAGGGGGTTTGTATGCCATGTATGTTTGGGTTTGCTCTAATGGCTTGGGCTAGGTGTTCGATTATTAGGGCGAACAGGAGTGGGGAAAGGGGGCAGCCCTGCCTGATGCCATTAGAGATCCTAAGTTGTTCTGATTGGGTGCCATTTACTAAAATCGTGGCAGTGGGGTTGGAATAAAGGGACATGATACGTGAGAACATGTTTGGGCCTAATCCTATCTGGGAGAGGGTATTTTGGAAAAAGGGCCAGCTGACCCTATCAAAGGGCTTCTCTGCATCACAGGAGAGAAGGCAGGTTGGTATGTGATTGCGTTGGGCGTATGCTATAAGGTTTATAGTCTTGGTAATGTTGTCCCTGGCTTCACCTCCAGTTACAAAGCCCACCTAGTCTCCATGAATTATTCCGGGTAGTAGGGGTGAGAGGCGATTTGCTAGAATTTTGGCGAATAGTTTTAAGTCAATGTTTACAAGGGATATCGGTCTATAGTTGGGGCATAAAGAGGGGTCCTTACCGGGCTTCGGGATAACTACTATTTGGGCTTGGAGTAGGGTGGAAGAGGGAGTGATGGTACCGTCTATGGCGTTGAATGCTTTCGCTAGGAGGGGAGCCAGCAATAGCGGAAATGTCTTATAAAAACGTGGGGAGAAGCCGTCTGGGCCTGGACTCTTTCCGTTCTTAAGGCCTTTTATGGCAAGTTGAAATTCAGCTTCGGACAGGGGAGAATCCAAGTCCTCCACGTCAGAAGCTGGAATGTTAGGAAGTGCCATTTCCTGGATGTATGAGAGTAGTGCCCCGTACACACGGTCGGATTTTCCGATGGAAAATGTCCGATCGGAGCGTGTTGTCGGAAATTCCGACCGTGTGTGGGCTCCATCGGACATTTTCCATTGGATTTTCCGACACACAAAGTTGGAGAGCAGGAGATTACATTTTCCGACAACAAAATCCGTTGTCGGAAATTCCGATCGTGTGTACACAAATCAGACGGACAAAGTGCCACGCATGCTCAGAATAAATAAAGAGATGAAAGCTATTGGCCACTGCCCCGTTTATAGTCCCGACATACGTGTTTTACGTCACCGCGTTCAGAACGATCGGATTTTCCGACAACTTTGTGTGACCGTGTGTATGCAAGACAAGTTTGAGCCAACATCCGTCGGAAAAAATCCATGGATTTTGTTGTCGGAATGTCCGAACAAAGTCCGACCGTGTGTACGCCCTATAAGTCTTTCATAGTTTTGCGTGTGTGGGGTGAAGATAGGGTTGACTGGGGAGCGAGATTGTATAAGGTTGAATAGTATTGGCGAAATTCTTCGGCAATAGCTGAGTTGGTTAGTATTTTGCCTTTAGTAGGGGAGTTGATAAAGGTGAGAGGTTTCCGAGATTGTCGAGGTTGGAGTGTATTTGCAAGGTGTCTGCCACATTTATTGGCTTGTGAGTAGTGGACAAATCACCCCTTATACTGTGCAAGCATAGAGCGTTCTGTGAAGATCTGAAGGAGGTCCCTTCTGGCATTGTTCAGTTCTAATTGTACTGCAGGGTCAGGAGTCCGTTTATGGGACTCTTCCGAGGAGGCTATAGTGTTGAGGAGGCGTGATATGCGTGCGCGTTTAAGTCGGGATCCATGTAGTATGAATTTGCCCCTGAGGACGCATTTAAAGCGGGATTCCACTGTCTCTGAGTTTTTGTTTTTTTTGGCACAATGACAAATATTAAGATATAAGAATAAGTAACTCACGTATTCCAATTCTAAAGACCTTTGCTGTCCGTTTTCTCCACAAATATAAACTTATATAATAGGATCATGACGGTATTCATCTTGCCTGTGGGCATGTGAAGCCCACAGGCATGCTCTTCCGGGATACGGTGCTGCTGATCGACCAGCATGCACCGCCCGTTCTATTCAGGATCCCACGCATGCGCAGTAGAGAGAAATCGGAGCGCCGTCAACAGCTCCGGTTGCCATCCCAACGAGCGGCGTCGTAGGAAGTCCCGCCCCGTTGTGATGGCAACGTAGATAACTAAAAAATAAAGGAGGATAAATGAGCGAGACATAGAGGAGAGAGCGGCGCTGGAGTTAGAGGAAAGGTAAGTATAACAATCTCTTTTCTAATCCTGCTAACATCGTATTTTATAATTTGCATTCTCTTTGGGCACAAACATTTATATTCTAACAAATATCTGCCTTCTGTTATTTAATTTTTTTAGCACAAATATATATATCTAGATCTCTCTCTCTCTCTCTCTCTCTCTCTCTCTCTCTCTCTCTCTCTCTCTCTCTCTCTCTCTCTCTCTCTATATATATATATATATATATATATGTGTGTGTGTGTATATATATATATATATATATATATATATGTATGTATATGTATATATATATATGTGAGAGAGAGAGAGAGAGAGTGTTTTACAATATTTATAAACAGATTTTTATTTTAAGATAATTTTTATTATTTTTTTTGGGTGATAGACACAGTCTACTTATTTATTTTAAGAATGGTAATGATTTTTTTTTTTAGAAAAGTATTTTACTTTTTTTAATATATCTTGACCTTTTTTATTGTCAACATAATGCTTATCTCTATTGTGTTATCAAAGTGGCATACAAAGACTTTTCTAAAAAAAGGTGGTTGTATTATTTTATCAATAGTGTTATGTATGCAAAAACATCGGAACAATATACATATATTTAGGGATAAATTGCGAGATAGTGAGAGATATAGATGTATCTCTAAACAAAAATTTGATTTATTTAAATTTTCTGTGAAATTTTAAATCCAAAATACAATTTAAATTTTTTTTTTACAGAGTTTCTATCGTTCGAGAATATTTAAAAGTAATATTTTTGGATCCCTTTAGTTTAATCGACTGACATGGTAAGTAAAATATTTATAATATATTTAATTTTTTTAACTTATTTATAAAAAATTTTTTCAAATTTCAATATCAACCTAATCAACTATAAATTATTATTTATTACTTGTTTAGGACAATCCTGCTGTTGAAGAATCTTCAACCCTAGAAAATCCAATGCCATTGACTCAGGAAGAAAAAGTAAGTCTAATTTATATGTAATGCAGTTCATCAACACATATGTGTGTATTTCTTTGTGATTTCTATGGTTGTATATTTACATATACATACACACACACACACACTCACACAAAAAAATATACATGAAAATCTCACTTACCGTATTTATCGGCGTATAACACGCACCGGCGTATAACACGCACCCCAATTTAGGAGGGAATTTTAAGGAAATAAAAACTTTTAGGAGGGAAGTTGAAGGAAAAAAAACTTACATTTAAATGCCCATCATTGCAGCCTTCTCAGTGCAGCCTTGTCAGTGCAGCCTTCCCCAGTGCAGCCATGTCAGTGCAGCCATGTCAGTGCAGCCTTCCCCAGTGCAGCCTTGTCAGTGCAGCCTTGTCAGTGCAGCCTTCCCCAGTGCAGCCTTCCCCAGTGCAGCCTTCCCCAATGCAGCCTTGCATCCTGTGACCCCTGCCATCCTGTCTTTCAAAATCGCCGACCGCGATTTGAAAATGGCGCCGCCGGCGCCGAAATACACAGAGCCAGTCCTCGGCTCTTCTCGGCAGCTCTCGCTTACTTTTGGCTCCACTCGTAGTCCCAAGCGGAGCTAAACGAACCTAGCCGAGTACACTCGGCTAGGTTCGGGCGGCGCTCGAGTGAAGACGAAAGTGGCCGAGAAGAGCCGAGGACCGGCACTGTGTATTTCGGCGCCGGCGGCGCCATTTTCAAATCGCGGTCGGTGATTTTGAAAATCTGACAGCTCCGGATCGCAGGGGATCGGCGTATAACACGCACCCGCGATTTTCCCCTGATTTAAGGGGAAAAAAGTGCGTGTTATACGCCGATAAATACGGTAAATACGGTATATCAAAAGAGATATATATATATATATATATATATATATATATATATTGCCACTCAGTCAATGCCCAGCAGTGACCTTCAGTGCTAACCATCGCTGACACCTCAATTTGACCACCAGTTGCACGTAACAGTGCACACCATTTCTGACTGTCAGTGCTCACCAATGCGGTATTATCAGTTCCTCTCAGTGCAGGCCATCGGTGCCCATCAGTCCCGCCTTATTGTTGACAATCAATGCATTATTTTAGTATACATCATCAAAGCCTC
The DNA here is from genome assembly GCF_042186555.1 of Aquarana catesbeiana. NCBI lineage: Eukaryota > Metazoa > Chordata > Amphibia > Anura > Ranidae > Aquarana > Aquarana catesbeiana. The sequence continues at coordinate 573,257,332 of NC_133324.1, forward strand.
TGCACATCACATAACTGATGATCAAAACATGCTTGTTTGCTAAATGTTCAAAATAAATAAATGTAATTAATACAAAAATAAATTATTCTAAAATAATTTTTTGTTTTGATTATTTACTCATAGCGAAGATTGCTTATATCTGGGCTAGGTATCCAGCACAAGAAAATGATGCGGCTTTCCCAAATAATCCCACCATATCCTCGACTAGCGATGGATCTTCAACAGAAGACACTGAAGTAACCGAAACAGAAAGAATAGGCAATACCAATTGGTGTTCGTGTGAAAGGTGCATAAAAATGCCCACACAAGTTGAGTCGATCTGTTGCCGTGAAGTTGATGCGGTTGATGCTTGCATACCAGAGGGACATCAATGCATTACGCAGGCAGATACATTTCTTTTGCGAATTGTGCACCATGAACATGTGAGGATAGCGAATATCGCGATTCATCTGGATAATATCCCGATTGTAGATGCCAATAACAACAGGTCATTAGATCTTTCATGTATTTTTTCTCTTTTGAAATATAGATTATTTAGAGTAAATCCGTAAGCTGATAATATTTATATTTATGAATTTCATGACTTTTTTTTTAAATATTTTTTTTTAGATAATAATTTTACATGTTTGTTTTATTTATTCCAGGAGATTACGTAAAACAGCATATCGAATGTTCATCGCTTGGATTTATGGGATTTTAGGAAAGGGAAACAGAAGGGTTATACCTTCTTGTGCTGTTAATGCAGTGAGACATGTTTTTCCTAATCCAAATGGATCATATGTTGGATTTCTTTACTCAAATGATTATGATGCTTCTGAAATGGCTTTCTATTAAATAAAAAAATAAATCAATTTTATGGTTAATTTTAAAGTTTTGTGTATTTTTGTTTATTTTCTTATTATTAAATAAAAGTTTATTCTATAAATAATTAGTGTGTGCTTTATTTACTGCTAATGTTTATTCATTTTCTTGATATTTTTGTTATAAAAAAAAATTAAATTTATTAATAACATTTTTCGATTTAGTGCAAATAAACAAATTGTATATACTGATTTTAAAAAAATATATATCCAAGTTCAATGTGCAAACATTATAAACCAATTTATTTTTCAACCATCGATAACATTTAAAACCATAAACTTTAATAAAATCATAAAAATGTATGTACCGTTGATAAAAAAACACATAAAAAAAAAAAAAAAAAAAAAAAAAAAGATATCTTAAACAATGGGAAATCGTGTTCTGTGCTTTGCTATTGCAGCACTGGTTTCCGGCCTTTCTTCTGTGGCAATGTTTTTTGGAAATAGCACATTTTCAGATTTCCATGTACTAATCAAGGTTCCCTCTATGATAGCCATCATGTTACCTAAAATAGTTTTGGAATGTTCATTAGACATGTTTTCGTACACGTTTCTAACTATCCATTTTTTCCGTCCTCTAGGGAATTCTAAATTTTTCCGCTCCACTTGAAACACCTCACCACTGTCATCAATTTTTTTTACTGTTGCAAGTTTTCTTCCAACATTGAAGTTGTGTTGCAATGCAGCCAATCGGGTTCTAGCCTCCATGGAATCATATTTATAATGAATCCTCTTAGGTCGATATTTGAGCATCATGCTGTGGTATGTCTCAATAGTACCAGTTTGGCAGAAATATGTCAGATGCTTTAGATCTTTATCTATTTGAAGGTCCATTATAATTGTAGATAATGAATCGAATGCAGGTGTGTTTTTTTTTAGCCATGGAATCTTTGGACAATGAATACTGAGATCATCATGTAGGCAATGATGTTGCATTTCTCCAACTGTCCACGTATGTTCATTTACTATATGATGTAGCAGAGATTCCCATCGATTTTTGAAAACATCCTCTTTTCCATCACAATTTCTGCTACACCAATAGAAATGGGTCAATATGGCTCCAATCCACGGTTTAATTGGACGAAAAACTTTTTTTTTGGAGATTTACATCAATTTCCTTTTTAAATTTTTAACGTAATGCCAAATATCAAATTGATGATTTATTTTTTCATATTTTGCTGTAGTCAATAGTTTCCGAATTCCCGTGTGCCTATCAGTGCCTACAAACTGAACATCAAATCCATTTTCCAGTATTCTGTCCAGACTTTTGGTAAAGGCCAATTTTTCCATGGCAACCGAGGATGTTGTTTGGGACACCTGCACCAATTCAAAATCCACAATTTTTTTAGAATAGATATCCATAAACGTATATGTGGTGTATTTAGCACAAAACCCGGGGCTGTCACATTGTCCATCCCCGATGAGGAATAACAAGGTTCCTGTCAATTCCTCTTTCACTTTTTGACAATTTTCCTTCCAGCTGTAATCAATGGAAGGATAAATATACTTTTTTTTGGCTAGGTTATAGGACGATTTTCCAAACATCACTATTCCACTTAGATTAAACATTTCTTTAACCTTTAGAAAGCTTCCACCTGACAAACAAATTGCGCCTGCAAGTAAAATATTGCCTGCAGCGTAATTTTTTATCTTTGGCTGGCTTTCCCAAAGTTTCAAGCGATGTGATGCAGTACAGGTAGAAAAGACAGACAGCATTGTAACAACTATTTTCTTTTCAAGTGTCTTAATTTTAGAAAAGCATGTCTGGTCGGGACATTGCATTTGAAAAAGCAATGTATCGAGACAAGTTTCGAATACAATAAATTTTTGTTCGTTAACCAAGTTAACAGGATCATTAATTGTTTCTACGGTTTGTGTATCAATTACACTCTCATTTAACGTGTAGTCACTTTTTTGAGGGGTGTCAAAATCAGATAAGTGAAAACTTGTGTTTTCTTCATATGCCAGTTTTCTTTTTTTGACAGTGATTGGACTTTCGATATCAGTAGCAGGAATTGCCTTTTCTTTATTTCCAGTTTGTGATGGAATATCAAATACTGTAGGTGATAGTGGGAGCAATGGATCCAAATCTTCTGTATCAGTAGTTTCAAAAATGTTTGAAGATCGGAGACTTTTAGATTTGGAATGAAAGTCTGGTGTTGAGGCATCAAGTGGTCGCATTAACTCTTGCTCAAAATACGAATGATCTAAATTGACTAATCTTTCGTCCGCTATTTTAATGTATGTTTCATCGGATTCAAAAGCTGGAAAATCAAACATGCCTGTTTGCGTACCCACATCATTCATTGTCACTGTATTAGATTCTTTTTTCTTATGACAGTCACAGTTGCATGTTTTTTGGTAAAATGAAGCAGATGTTGAACTGGCCGACATCATTAACTCTTTCCGAGCTATTTTTGACAGTCTATTTTCCCATTTTTCTTCATAACTTTTGGATGTTGTTGGTATGGCTGTAAAAATAGTCGGTATTGATCCTGTTTTTAATTTTCTTCTTGTTCCCTCAATATTAAAACAATCTGATGCGAAATGTTGGGAACATATGCGAAAAGAATCTCCTCTTTTGTCTGCCAATATCAGTGCAGAAAACTTATCAATCAAAGAATGTTCCATGCCTGTGTGCTCCAACCAAATTTTGATTTCATTGCAATCTTTTGGGAAACGATACAATGTAATATTTGCTGGACTAGATAATTTACCACTATAATGGCAGCAATTCGGTACAAAGCAGCTCGGCATTTCTAGGAATACAAAAGTAGAAAAATATTATTTTTATTTAGAATATATAAAACCATTTTCAATTATATCCAATATTAAAAAAAATGTATATATATATATATATATATATATATATATATATATATATAATTATTGATATATAGAAATTAGATAGATAGATAGATAGATAGATAGATAGATAGATAGATAGATAGATAGATAGATAGATAGATAGATAGATAGATAGATAGATAGACAGACAAACACACATACATAGATTTATGTAAAATATATCTATTTATCTATTCCTACATACACACAAAAAAATACATATATATACACAAATAACATACTTATACGTAAACACACACAAACACACTGACAAACGTTTACAAACAAACACATAAAAAAAACAAAAATATATTACCTTTTTTGATGTCTAATTTTGAATAAGTATAAAAGGAATTATACACGCTCCAAATTTTCATATTACCGTGACAAATTAGAATTATGTAATAAAACTGTTAATGGTCAATTTTTGGGTTTGATTATAAAATATTTATGTAAAATATATATATTTCTATAATATTATTTTTTTAAAATCTATATAGGTTTTAACTCAAAAGTGTATATATTGTCTAATTTATTTTTTGTTGTTATTATATATCGAAGTTAAAATAATAATTCTTGTGTTAAATTATATTTAAAAATTTTAAATAACGGTATAATGTCAAAGCAAAATAAATAACAACTTATAAAATAAATTAACATGTAAATATGAACATATGAACATAAAAAGACATATAAAAATACAAACAAACACTATATATGATAAATTAAAGTATATTTTATTAATTTTTAAATGCAATATATTTATATTTATTAATTCAATAACAATAACAAGATTTAAAAATATTTGTACAGCAAAAATGAGAGCGAGAATAAATTAAATAATAATAAATAACTAAATTTAAAAATATATATCTAAATATACAATTTAATACATAAATAATTAAACCAACCAACTTAAAACATTATTAAAAAACTAAATATAAAGAGAGAAGAACAGTTGATAGAGAGTGAACTAAAAAAAAAGAGATAAGAGAAAGCTAAACTAATTATGATAGAGTCAGAATAGCGATTGATTGATGAATGATGCCGAGAAGACATAGCTAGCTAAAATAATAAAAAATAGATAAAAGCAAACAAGAGAAAGATTTACAAGTAAAGATGAGCAAGGCAGACATAAATTAATTAAATTTTAGTAAAACTAAATTTTAAAAAACAAGTAATCCCTCTTTCACACGAACGATCCGTAAAGGTCCGCCTTTCTCTTTTTTGGACGTACCTGAGCGGACCATCCATAGACCTCTATGGAGCATCGGATGTCAGTAGTGATATGTCCGCTAACATCGGAGCCGCTCCCATGAGAAAAAGCGTAAGTGCTCTTTCACATGGGGCGGATCAGTGATGATCCGCCCCGTGAACATCCGCTTGCTCAGTGGGGGACGCTCCGCCGATCCCCACTGAGCAGGAAGATGACAGGTCCATCGCTACACACTGCGCAGCAACGGACCTGTCAGAGTGCCGCTCTCCCCTATGGGGGATGGGGTGATGACGGACCGTACAGTCCGTCGTCACCCGATCCGGAAACGGACGGAAAATTAGGTTTTTCCTCCGTTACACTTTTTCGGATCAGAGCGGGTCGGATGTCAGCGGACATGTCAGCGCTGACATCCGACGCTCCATAGACCTCAATGGAGTGTCCGTTCAGTTCCGCCTAAAAAACTGACAGGCGGACCTGAACGGACAGTCCATGTGAAAGAGGCCTAAGACCTCTTTCACATGGGACGGATCCATGACGATCCACCCCATGAACATACGCTTGCTAAACGGGGACCTGTCCGCCGATCCGCGCCAAGCAGAAAGGAGACATTTCCGTGGGTGCACACAGTGCAGCAACGGACCTGTCAGAGCCCCGCTCTACCCTATGGGGGATCAGATGATGACGGACCATAGAGTCCGAAGTCACCTGATTGGGAAAAGGATGGAAAAGTAGGTTTTTGCTCCATTACAGTTATTTGGATCGTAGCGGGTAGGAATGTCAGCGGACATGTCACCGCTGAATTCCAACGCTCCATAGAGGTCTATGGAGGCTCTTTTCAGGTCCGCCCAAAAAAACTGACAGGTGGACCATAACGGATCGTTTGTGTGAAAGGGGCCTAAGGGAGGAAAAACCTACATTTCAATTGGTTTTGTGGATCGGATCGTGTGATGACGGACTCTATAGTCCGTTATCATCCGATCCCCCATAGGGGAGAGCGGCGCTCGGACAGGTCGGTCCCTGCACAGTGTGCAGAGACAGACCTGTCATCTACCTGCTCAGCGGGGATCGACGGAGCCATCCCCCACAGAGCAGAGGGGGCTCTACACACGTACACGTCCGTGTGAAAGAGCCCTAGGAGAAAACAAAAGATAGATTTGAGCGACTAAAAGAAAATTTGAGAGAAAAGCAAGTAAAAAAAAGGGGGGGGGGGGAACCAAACCAAAGAAAGTGAAAGAGAAAAGAGCAAGTAATATAATGAAATAAAAGTAGAGAAGAGCAAGCGATAGCACGAAAAAGCGAGAACTATGTATTAAAATAAAACCTTTAGATAATCAAATAGGCTAGAGACTAATAACGTTAGAGTTGAGCAATCAAGAGCAACTGAATAGAACTGCTTAAAGCGGGAGTCCACCTAAACCGCCCAAAAAAAAAAATTAAAAGCCAGCAGCTACAAATACTGCAGCTGCTGACTTTTAATACATGGCCACTTACCTGTCCCAGGGTCCAGCGATGTCGGCAGGCGACGCCGAGAACCCGCTCGGTTCTCGGCAGCTGCCGCCGCCATCCTAGGTGAGGGGTTCCCTACTGCGCATGCGCGAGTCGCGCTGCGCTTCCTAACTGGTCCCCGTTGTCTCTGGGACCCATGTGTGTCCCAGCAGACAGCGCGGTGGGGACGGGAAGAGGCATAGACTCCCGTGGGAGTTTATGTCGGAAGTGGGTGCAAATACCTGTCTTAGACAGGTATCTGCACCCCCCTCCCCCCTGAAAGGTGCCAAATGTGACACCGGAGGGGGGGAGGGTTCCGAAAAGCAGAAGTTCCATTTTTGTGTGGAACTCCGCTTTAAAAAATTATAAAGATCACGTGAGAAAAGAAAGTCAGAAAAAGACAAAGAAATATAGAAGATCAAAAGAGAGAATGAGAAATGAGTGAGCCAAAACAGTTGGTCAAGTTAGAAAATAAAGTGTACCATAAGGAAAGAGAGAATAGTGAGTCCGATAAGTAAAAAATAAAGATCAATTTAAACTAAAAAAATAATAGGGAGAGAGAGAAAAGTGAGTTTGGAAAAAAAAAAAAAAGAAGAGCAAACAATAAATAACCATTATAAAGATAATAAGGACTTCTAAAAACCCCCCCAAAAAAAAAAAGTTTATAGGATCGAGTGGTCTAAAAATATAATTATTTCAAACGAGAGAAAAGATAGCCAGATGAACAAATGAACCAGAAAAGGAGAGTAATAATATGAAAAATAAAGAAAAATAACAAACGAATACCGACCAATAGAAAAAAAAGAGAGAGGCGCTATGTAGAGAGAAAAGTTCAAGAATAAAAAACATAAATATAACATATAAAATATCAATACATATCGCAGATATAAATATATTCAACATTATAATATAATATACATTTCCCTTTAGCTTGGTTTTGATAAAAATCAAATCCAATTGTCTTTGCAATCTAGAGAATAAGAAAGAAAAATAAAAAAGAATTAAATTTATCATAAAAAATTATACATAATAAAAAAATCTTACAAATATGCTTATAGGGATATAAAGAAAAAAAATATTCCTACCTGGACTGTAAAGTAAAGAAATGTGATGAATGGTGTACAATAACAGTGCCTTAGGCTCTGTATTACCTAAATAACAGAAAAAAATAAATCTAGTGAAAATACAAAAAACTATATAAATATTTAACATTTGCAAGGATTCGAGCCACAATGGTTGGGAGTAAGAGGTGATTGTGAGGAGGAAGAGAAGCAGTGTGTATGAGAGATGTATTAGGCCCCTTTCACACTTATACGACTTCAAACTCGCACGATTTTACCGCGATTTCACGGCCGCGATTTTGCCGCGATTTGGGAGCAGTACTACTTTGCCACGTTTTTGGCATTAACAAATGAAAACACAGTAGTTGGTAGAACTCCACGCCAAGTTTTAAATAAAAAAACTGGCGTGGGTTCCCCCCAGGGGCATACCAGGCCCTTAGGTCTGGTATGGATTGTAAGGGGGAACCCCCTACGGGGGTCCCCCCAAAATCCATACCAGACCCTTATCCGAGCACGCAGCCCGGCCGGTCAGGAATGGGGGTGGGGACGAGCTGGCAGCCCCCCCCTCCTGGACCATACCAGGCCGCATGCCCTCAACATGGGGGGTGGGTGCTTTGGAGCATGGGGGGGGCAGTGCGGCCCCCCCACCCCAAAGCACCTTGTCCCCATGTTGATGAGGACAAGGGCCTCTTCCCGACAACCCTGGCCGTTGGTTGTCGGGGTCTGCGGGCGGGGGGCTTATCGGAATCCGGGAGCCCCCTTTAATAAGGGGGCCCCCAGATCCCGGCCCCCCACCCTATGTGAATGAGTATGGGGTACATGGTACCCCTACCCATTCACCTAGGGAAAAAAGCGTCAATAAAAAACACAGTACACAGGTTTTTAAAATAATTTATTAGGCAGCTCCGGGATCTTCTTCCGACTTCGGGGGTCCTCTTCCGACTTCGGGGGTCTCTCCGCCGTCTCCTCCCGGTGTCCGCATCTTCTGCCGGCTCCTCCGCTATCTTCTGCAGCTCAATTGCTAGCGGTGGTCCGGACTTCTGCCTTCTTCTTTTCTTCCAGAGATGTTGACACGACGCTCTCTCCAGCCAGAATGGTCTCTGTGCGCCGCAAGGGACGTATATAGGCGGTGGCCCCGCCCCCTTATGAGGTCACTGTCCCGGGGCATGCTGGGACTGTGCCGTCATAAGGGGGCGTGGTCATCACCCGGTGACCACGCCTCCTAAAACGTCACAGACCCAGCATGCCCAGGGACTGTGACGGCATAAGGGGGCGGGGTCACCGCCTATATAAGTCCCTTGCGGAGCGCACAGAGACCATTCTGGCTGGAGAGAGCGTCGTGTCAACATCTCTGGAAGAAAAGAAGAAGGCAGAAGTCCGGACCACCGCTAGCAATTGAGCTGCAGAAGATAGTGGAGGAGCCGGCAGAAGATGCGGACACCAGGAGGAGACGGCGGAGAGACCCCCGAAGTCGGAAGAGGACCCCCGAAGTCGGAAGAAGATCCCGGAGCTGCCTAATAAATTATTTTAAAAACCTGTGTACTGTGTTTTTTATTGACGCTTTTTTCCCTAGGTGAATGGGTAGGGGTACCATGTACCCCATACTCATTCACATAGGGTGGGGGGCCAGGATCTGGGGGCCCCCTTATTAAAGGGGGCTCCCTTATTAAAGGGGGCTCCCGGATTCCGATAAGCCCCCCGCCCGCAGACCCCGACAACCAACGGCCAGGGTTGTCGGGAAGAGGCCCTTGTCCTCATCAACATGGGGACAAGGTGCTTTGGGGTGGGGGGGCCGCACTGCGCCCCCCCATGCCCCAAAGCACCCACCCCCCATGTTGAGGGCATGCGGCCTGGTACGGTCCGGGAGGGGGGGCCGCTAGCTCGTCCCCACCCCCATTCCTGACCGGCCGGGCTGCGTGCTCGGATAAGGGTCTGGTATGGATTTTGGGGGGGACTCCACGCCGATTTTTCGGCGTAGGGGGTTCCCCTTAGCTCCATACCAGACCTAAGGGCCTGGTATGGGGGGGGGGGACCCCACGCCGTTTTTTTCATTTAAAACTTGGCGCGGCGTTCCCCCTCTGGATTCATACCAGACAGCTGTCAGCACTGCCTGTCGCTCATCGGGAAAGGAAAGAAAAGTTTTCCTTTCCCGAATAGCGAGGCCAGGCTTGTACTTACAAAGTCGTACTGAAGTCGTGTCTATATTATTCAGGCACGACTTGCATGCTACTTCAGGGTTTAACATTGAGGTCTATGGAGTACAACTCGCATAGAAGTTGGACCAAAGTAGTGCAGGGACTACTTTCAAGTCGGCACGACTTAAAGTCGTGCCAATATGAATGGTAGTCATTGAAAATCATGGAGAATGACTTGTCATACGATTTTGCAGTACAAAATCGTGGGACAAGTCGTATAATGTGAAAGGGGCCTTAGCCACAGCTTACTTTTTGGCACAACTTCCACAGTTCTGGGACCTTTTTAAGTATTGGTAAAATAGGAAGAATTAGAGCCTCAGTTATATTTTATTCCTGTGGATACAGACATTAATAAAAGCCTTTTAGTAGTGTGGACATAGTTAGAACCTCTGTTTTTTGTGCTGGCTGCAAGGCCAAGACAAAGGGGGGGGGGGGGGGGGGGTAGGAGTGGCAGTTACCCTGGGCATGGTGGCTTAATGTGTGGAGTGGGGACGTGGTGGGTTCCCTTTGTTAGAGGCTGACAGAAGAAGTAACAACAGCATCATCCAAATGCTGGAAGTGGCAGGGAGAGAGCAAAAAGGATCTGTGGGCTGTGCACTTTCTCCCGCTCCAGATCCTCCTTCATGCTACTACAGCACTCATGTGTCCCTGTAGAGGCATAGAAAATATAACCAAATTCCATTTATATTAAATAGACAACATATTACATATTTTAAAAATCAAACCTTACTTTCAGTATAATATTTATTGTAGATTGACAATACAGCAAGTGAATGAACTATGATATATTTCTAAATATATTTTCTTTGGTGACTAAGATGCAGAGCGTTGTAGTTCTCTGCTTGAATAGATTTTTTTCTCAAATAATCATTTTTAATATATTCCCAGTGCTTGTTTTGACATTACCTCAAGTGTTCTTTGTGACAGATCACACTGAGGTTTTCAGGTCATCAAAAAGAAGCGATGTTCACTGATTTTGCTAAGTGAAGCTAAATCCAGCTAAGCCAAATAAGGCAGCAAGTCTTTATTACAAACTGCGTACTGGAAGTTTTAACTCTTTAATCCTTCCATGATCAGCAATAAATCTATAAATAAAAGACTCACATTCATTATTAGAATCTTCAATTACATGTCGTCAGTTTTCAGCAAGTGCACTGATATCAGGAAATAGGCTTAGGTCGTTTCTAGACCACCCTAGAAGCATTAAAAATAAGGGTGTTTTGTTAGAACCTATTTACACTATTGTGTTCAATACACATTAGAGATGTTGGTGCGATGCAATGCCATTCATTCTAAATCCATTCTAAATGGTACCCCACTGCACCTTGTCCATAGACATGCATTGCAGAACAGCAGAGCTGCCAGCAATGATATATGCACCTTTTTAGTGCATTTAGATGTGTGGTAGGCTAGGGGGTACAGAGCTCAACAGGAACAGCTGTAGTCACCCTGACTCCTCGGATTTTCTTCTTTGGGTCTTGAGCGGAGTGCAAAAGGCCTTGTAAGCCTAGCCAGAGTCCTCTGATGTGAGCACTGGTAAAGTTTAGGAACAAGTGGGCCTTCTGATAGTGTTCCCAGCTAGGCAGAGCTATGAAAAGGGACTTTGGGCTCCATTTATGAAGTGGTATCTACTGCTTTAAGATCAGTGGTAAAATAGCTCATACTGTTTTTCTAAAATTTTTTTGCACTTTACTAAAAAATGCTCGTAAAATAGGGCATGTGTTATTTCATCGAAATTTGTGGAATTTATCTCATGAAACCAGTCAGTGTTTTATTGTGTGTATGGGACCATCTTCGCCCTGTACATGAGGGTACCTTTCACACAAAGGGAGCTCATCAATGCCTGAGACCAAGTGGAGACTGTATTAATGTGAACAATTGACATCAAAGCCTTTCCCTGACTTATGCCGCTTACACACGACCGGACTTTCCGAACAAACGGACTTGCCCACACACGACCGGACTTTCCGGCAGACTAGGTCCGACGGTTTTCCCGACGGACTTTCTGCGGAGTTACGGCGGACTTCCGAACAAACGGACTTGCCCACATATGGACTAAAGTCCATTTATTTTGAACGTGATGAGGTACGACAGGACTAGAAAAGGAAGTCAATCTCGCCACTTTTATCGGAAAAACGGCATGGGGGTCCTACCAAAATCCATACCAGACCCTTATCTGAGCACACAGCCCCCCTCCTGAACCGTACTAGGCCGCATGCCCTCAACATGGGGGGTGGGTGCTTTGGGGAATGGGGGCGCCCTGCAGCCCCCCCACACCAAAGCACCTTGTCCCCATATTGATGAGGACAAGGGCCTCTTCCCGACAACCCTGGCCGTTGGTTGTCGGTGTCTGCGGACAGGGGGGCTTATCGGAATCAGGTGTCTTGCCGAGAATGTTCCCTCGGCGGATAGGTTCCCCCCCTGTACTGCGCAGGCGCAGCGCCTGCGCAGTACACACTACTCTCAGCCGCCGGAGATAGCCGAAGCTCAAATGCTTCAATCAGCTGTACACGGCGCCTGCGCTCTGGGTCCATCTTCCTTCCCCACCATCCAAGTGGACCTAGAGGGGGAATCTAAAAGTGGCGAGCGCAGCGAGGCCGTGCCCGAAGCGTGGCGAGCGAAGCGAGCCCGCGAGGGGCCCTCTTACAGGCGCCGTGTACAGCTGATTTTCAGCTGTTCTGCTTCGGCTATTTCCGCCGATACCTACTGCGCAGGCGCAGTAGAGGTGGGAACTTATATGCCGAGCGGAACTTTCTCGGCAGAACACCGGGAGCCCCCTTTAATAAGGGGGCCCCCAGATCCCGGCCCCCACCCTATGTGGATGAGTATGGGGTACATCGTACCCCTACCCATTCACCTGGGGGAAAAAGTGTCAATAAAAAACACACTAGACAGGTTTTTAAAGTAATTTATTAGGCAGCTCCGGGGGTCTTCTTCCGACTTCGGGGGTCTCTTCCGACTTCTCCGCTCTCCCCGGCCTCTTCTCCTGCTCTCCGGCCTCTACTCTCGGTGTCCGGTTCTTCTCCCGCTCTCCGGTTCTTCTGCCAGGCTCCTCCACTATCTTCTGCTCTTTTGACACTTTCTTGCTAGCGTTGGCCCGGTCTTCTCCATCGTCTTGTTCCCTCTTCTCTTCTTCCGATGTTGACACGACGCTCTCTCCCGCTGTAATGCCGTGTGCAAGGTGCGCAACGACTTATATAGGCCGGGGCATGCTGGGACTGTGACATCATAAGGGGCGGGGTCACTGGGTGACATCACCCAGTGAACACACCCCATGCCTATATAAGTCGTTGTGCACTGCGCATGCGGCATTACAGCGGGACAGAGCATCGCGTCAACATTGGAAGAAGAGAAGAGGGAACAAGACGATGGAGAAGACCTGGACACCGCTAGTAAGAGAGCGGCAAAAGAGCAGAAGATATCGGAGGAGCCCGGCAGAAGAACCGGACACCGGGAGAAGAACCGGACACGGGAGAAGAGGCTGGAGAGCGGTAGAAGAAGCTGGAGAGAGCGAAGAAGTCAGAAGAGACCCCCGAAGTCGAAAGAAGACCCCCGGAGCTGCCTAATAAATTACTTTAAAAACCTGTCTAGTGTGTTTTTTTATTGACACTTTTTTCCCCAGGTGAATGGGTAGGTGTACGATGTACCCCATACTCACTCACATAGGGTGGGGGGCCAGGATTTGGGGGCCCCCTTATTAAAGGGGGCTCCCGGATTCCAATAAGCCCCCTGCCCGCAGACCCCGACAACCAACGGCCAGGGTTGTCGGGAAGAGGCCCTTGTCCTCATCAACATGGGGACAAGGTGCTTTGGGGTGGAGGGCATGTGGCCTGGTACGGTTCAGGAGGGGGGCTGTTCGCTCGTCCCCACCCCCTTTCCTGACTGGCTGGGCTGCGTGCTCGGATAAGGGTCTGGTATGGAATTAGGGGGGACCCCCATGCCATTTTTTCGGCATAGGGGGTTCTCCTTAAAATCCATACCAGACCTAAGGGACATTGTCGCTCCCATCTCGCGCTCGCTGCAATAGGAAAATGTGTTTTTCCTAATGCAGCGAGCGCGAGATTTACAGTACTGTCGCCTGTCGCCAAGAACCAGCCTGATAGGATCGCGCTGGAAACATTCTCGCGGGCTGGTGCTGTAGCTGCTCTGTGTTGTATTTGGTCCGTCGGACCAGCATACAGATGAACGAATTTCCCGATAGGAACTGGCTCCGGCAGAGTTCCGGTGGGAAGATTTGAAACATGTTTCAAATCTAAAGTCCATCGGATTTTTGACTGAAAAGGTCTGTGGGAAGTCTGATGAAGCCCACACGCGGTCGGATTGTCCAACGGATTCGTTCCGGCGGACAAGTTCGGTCGAAAAGTCTGCCCGTGTGTACAGGGCATTAGAGATGAGCCTTCACTGTGTGCAGCAATTAAAGTACAGAGTTCTTCTAAAAAGCGTTGTCCGTGTCACTACACACTGTAACTTAGATGTTGTATTAGGAGAGATGTGCTGAGCCTGTGCCCGCACCACCGGTCCAGCATACCTCTGTTACCTCAGTCTCAGTAACAGAATGGTGTCCCGCCAAGTATATAGGACAGACCTCATGCATGCTCATTAACTTCTTCCTTCCCTTACCTCATGACCAGGGCATAGATCTTCATACCACAGGTTCAGATCTGGTTGCTATGGGATACCGACTACTAGGGAGGGAACCAGACAATGACCCCCTTGCTACCGGAGGACCTGTCACCTCCTAGGTACCATGCTTAACGACTGATTGATTGGTGTTTTGAACTTGTGTTTGGGTACTCTTAGCAATTACACTCCTTCTCCTTGTCTTGCCAAGTTAACTCCTTGTGTAAAGATGTTACTTTATACCTCTTTGTGCCTTAAAGACCTTGGTTCTTTAGATATGCCAGAACCAACATGCACCCCTTTGAATAACTTCAGACCAGGCTCAGAACAGTTAATCTAACTTTACTGAACAAGTTGCAGCATAACAGTTCAATATCAACAATGCCCTCGTCCCTAATCTAACTATAGTTGAGTGGCTGCCCAGGTGGGGTTCATGAGGTGATATTCCATCTTAATATTCTCAATAACTTGGATGTCCTCCAAAAATCCTGGTACCTTCAGTGGACTGCAAGACGCAGCTGACCCAATACCACGAGCCGTGAGAGGGAACAGAACCAACCAAGGACCCCGGACCTCAGCCTTTCCCCTTTTTATAGCACAGGTGGGCTGGCTTGGACCAACATATTACAACCTACCTATAATTGCATGAAATCATATCCACTGGGATGGATACAGGGGAGAGGGATTACAACATCTGTCAGTTTTTATTGCTGTCTGTGCCCGTTAGAGAGATCCGCCATCTCTATTTGTACTGTTTCTCCTTACCAAAAGTGAAAGGAAAACAAAAAATCCCATATTTTGGGTTGACATCAGTACACTAAGAAAAGGGAAATCTCTCCAATTTGAAACAGATGGCAAAAAATAATAAATTATGGGTGTTCTAACCCTCCCTTAAAACCTATCCAAAATAATATATAATATATATAATAAAAAATTGCCTTTAGTTCCAATTTAGTCATTTTTGCTGTGATATTTGGTGAATTTGTGCCGTATCTTTGGATATGTCTGTTTTGTCTTGCTAGAGAATAGATACTGGGGAGAGTTACTATGGTTACTATGGTTGGTTTGGTTACTATGCTCAGCTGTGCCAGATGTTCTGTGCTCCAGTTTCAGTAAATCTCCCCACTGTCATTGTCTGATGTTCTTCAAAGTTTCACTCTGGTGTCCATCTGCCAAACCTTTAAATTTATGACACCCCTCTCCTAACAATTCACCACACCTTTGTAAGAATACTTGCCTATTCCTAATAAAATTCTGCCTTGCAAAAATGTTTGCCATGGATATCGCCAAAAATATTCCCAGTACATATGACATGTGTGCTAACAAGGGATTAGACTATTGTGATATGCATGTACATTGTATTATTTTTTGAGTGATTGTGAGCAAATTATGTACATGCTTGTGTATACACAAAAAAAGGCTCTGAAAATCTGGCGAAATTACAGGAGAAAATAAATATGTTTTACTAAATGTAACATTTCTGTGTTTTATCCTCATTTTGGTTTCTATGCATTACTGTTGAGAGACTACTGATCCAAGAAGGTAGAGACTATTCCAAATTGGCTATTATATTCCTTCAATATCGCATGCCTGAACCACTACTTTTTTAACACATTATTTATTTCCTTTAGTGAATTTACTTTAACGCTGTTTTATGTGGTATTTACTGAGTGGTTTTGCTTTTTGAGGTAAATACCGCATAAAGGGATAGTGAATTGACATTTTCAGTCTCACGTGATATTTGGGGAAAATTGTCAGGTCACCCAAAGACCGCATGCAAAATGCTTTAGTGAATGGAGCCCATTGGTAGAGAAACTGGTATACTAATGAGGGCACCTTGATTGTACTCTGTGATGGAAGCTGAATTCTGTGGGCTTGGTACACACATGGAAAGTGGCCCCAACTCCATAGTGCTCCCAAGAGGAGATGCAGTAGGAAGATGGCTTACAAATAATGTACTGGCTATCTGCGTCTAAACCATAACTACAGAATGTTTACTCCTGTGTATGGCTTTCTTGCCAAAGAATTCTGTTAATATGTCAATGCGATGTCAGATGATACAGAATTCCTACAAAGTTACAGTAAGGTTCAGGAAAATGCTTTTTATGTGTGGACATTCCTTTATTCAACAATATTAATGCCTATGGCTGGAAACGTCACAAGCTGGCCTACGACACAAAATGTTAGAGGGTTCCATCAGCAAATTGTGTCATTTGGTGCCATCATCTAGCCAACTGTGAGCTCCCTTAAATGGATTCAAAAGTTGAATTACTTGTATAATGGACCATGCCAGGTTTCAGGGCCCCTGAAACCATCTAAAGCCATGTGCTGGAACATCTAGGCAATTGCAGGTATTTCTTGATTTAATTGTACTTTTTGTAAGTACAGTACATGTTTGCATTAAACCATACGATCACTTTTAGTGAATTTGTACTATACTAAATTGCCACCATTGAAACCTGCTATGTTAAAGAAACTGTCATTAGACCATTATTTCAACAACAAATCTTAACATAAGATTATATGTGCATTTAATGTATTTTAGTTGTTATTTACCATTAAAAGCCTCCTTATATTGAGTTATGTAGAGAGGGGAGGGATAAGGATGGAGTGTCAGTAATTAAACACTCCAAGAAGAGGAGAGGGCTATTATATGGTTGGAGGGAATGGGGTTTTGCTGGGAAATTGACAAGGAAAATTTGCTAACAAGTTCAGAGGCACATTGAAGTTTAATAATAATAATAATGGTTTATAGGAAGTAGAAAAGCCGTAAGTATACATTTACTATACTTTCTGTGCTTTTACCTGCAATGTTTTTCAGTTGGCGACAGGGTTTCTTTAAAACTTACTTTTCTCTGCGCTCTAGAAATGTGCACTGTACAGCCATGTTAATCACTACACCGTCTTTCTGGCAAACACATCTCTGCCAGCTTCTCCTCTTAGTGCTCCCCATCTATTCCTATGGGTGAGCCATATTATGCTGGACAGCTGGAATACAGCTTACCTATAGGACTAAAGGAGGCATTGACACCTACATGCAATAAAAGAGAAGATGAAAGTGAACTGAACTTTAATAAATATTATCTTGTCATCAGGGCCGGTGCTAGACTATCTTGCACCCTATACAAGACCAGATACTTGCACCCCCACCCCTGAGAGAGAAGACGGTTGAGGGGGACTAAGAGGGGGAGGGGACAGGGAGGGCTGAGAGAGGGGGCTGAAAGTGGGGGACAAGGAGAGGGAGGGGAAAGAGAGAGAGGGTCGAGAGAAAGAGGGCTGAGAGAGAGGGGGCTTAGAGAGGAAGGGCTGAGAGAGTGGGGGCTTTAGAGAGGAGGGGCTGAGAGAGGAAGGGGAGAGGGAGGAGAGAGGGAGGGCTAAGAGACAGGAGATTAGAGAGGTGGGGCTGAGAGAGGGAGGGCTGAGAGAGGGGGAGGCTGGAAGAGAAGGGGGCTGAGAGAGGGGGGCTGAGAGAGGAGGGGGCTGAGAAAAGAGAGGACAGAGAGAGGGAGGCTGAGAGAGGGAGGGGAGAGTGAATGCTGAAGGAGGGGAAGGCTGACAGAGAAGGGACTGAGATAGAGAGAGGGGGGCTGAGCTAGAGAGAGAGAGAGGGGAGTGAGGGGGGAGATTAGAGAGACCCCTAGCCCTGTCTCTGTCTGCAGATCTGCAGGCCAGGTCTGTGTATGTAGATGGCCGGTACATTCCATGACATGATGCCAGTCTGTCTCCTTGATCTGCTTTGATCCATCCCTTTCCAGCAGCTCCTGCAGCAGCCTGCACCTCCTGCCCATCCTCTGTCACAGCTCTGTGCCCCCAGTCAGCCTGTCCTCAGGCTCTGGGTCTCACGTTAGAGCGGAGAGGAAGTTGGAGCAGGGGGGCTAGGTAAAGGAGGAGGCAGTGCAGTGGTGGAGCTCTTCTCCCAAGTCCCGGGCTCTCAGGCCTATCTGCCCTCAGCCGACACCTTGCTGATCACCACCGTGTGGCGAAGGA
The DNA here is from genome assembly GCF_042186555.1 of Aquarana catesbeiana. Lineage (NCBI taxonomy): Eukaryota > Metazoa > Chordata > Amphibia > Anura > Ranidae > Aquarana > Aquarana catesbeiana. The sequence continues at coordinate 573,275,603 of NC_133324.1, forward strand.
TTGCCATGCCACCACAGACAGGGCTGGTGCTAGACAGCCGTGTAGAGGACAAGGCACACTAACAAGCTCCAGGCGCCCACTCCTCCCAGTGGAGAGTAGGTAGGCCAGTGGCCGTGGCTGTGCCCTAGGCGGCAGTGCGCCTTAGGCAGCAGCCTAGTTTGCCTAGCAGTAGCACCTGCCCTATTTTCCATACAGTCACATTTATTTAGCTAGAACTCCTAGGGTGAAGAATCTGCAAGAAAAGAAAGATCACACTACAGTAACAGCAAAGGGGAAGCTAAAGTTGGATTACTTCATCACCTACCAAAATAAATACATTTAGGAGTACAGAGGTGAATGAAGGCAGCCATTGTCTACCCATAATTAAAATATATTGTAGCTTTGTGTGTGTGTGTTTTTTTTTTTTTTTTGTGGTTGACTTCAGTCTTCCAGTGTCAGATCATCATGTTAATCTAGTTATTATGTTTCCATTGTCAACTAGGGGCAATGTCAGACATGGACAGCCTTAACATGGGTAAGGTATTTAGTTTCTCTGGTTTGTATTAGCTAGCTGCCACAACTTCATTGTGAAAGTGGATCACATATGACATATAAAAAAGGAAGAAATATTTTGGCCTTGTATAATTAGAGCTAAACTACAGGCAAGCACATGCACACACATTGAATCCTTAATGGCCTGTGTCAACATGCTTTGGTTTGCTTTTTTGAGAATGCAAAACCTGCTTGAACCAGGTTAAATACAGGTCAGGAGGTAAACTGCAGATCAATGAACTCTGAATGTTCTTAGAAGTATATCAAACTGACACTATCGTCACAAGCCCAAAGACCATCGATTCAGGACCTGTTCTGAAGACCTGAGTTACCCTCTACTACTACATTGCCTATGGTAATACCTTCAAATAGAGCACCCAATGCTTTCACCTCATTATATGAGCAGAGACCACTACCCTACTTACTGATGAGCTTATCCATCAAGCTTATCCCTTCTATGAGCATGTTCACATTGTTAGAGTAACTGGTTCAGAGTGTTGAAGAGATTACAGGAGGCTGATATAATTAAGAGGCAGACATGTAGCCTAGTTCTCTGCAATGTAATGTAATGACTTTTCTTTAAATACATAAGTGAATGAATTTGTGTTTTTTTTAATACTTGCATGTTTTAATGCTTTAACTGAACTTTCAGACTCAAAATTAAGGTTATGATATCATTAATTCATCTAAGAGATGTACTGAATCATGTGACCAATTATAGCAGAGAGGGAAAAATATAATCTTAGAAAGCAATGTGTGAGTATTGTACCCAACTAGGCCAAATATGTGCGCTCTTGGAATTAGAAGAGGTAGATTAGATTTCTTTTCACCCAAGGAATTCAAAATGTGTTTTACAAAATGTGTGTTTAATTATTTTTAACAAGGTAATAAAAAAGCACCACAAGTTTTTTCATACAAACTTCAATATGTGCATATAAATTAAAGAGTTTGGATAAATTACTTGCTGTATGTTTTGGATTGAAAAGGGAAGGGTTAAAGCCCTCTTTGGGATTCCAAAAATGTACCTTTGGGATTAATAAAGTATTCTAAATCTGAATCTGGTAATGCTTTGCTGTTTACATCCTGTCTTAGAGACGCAACAGGAAAAGAGGAAATCTCTCCAAACTGAGGGGAATTCCCAACTCAGACAGTTGTTCCTGGAACAGGTAACCTCAATGGAAAATTTTTCCTTAGCTCTTCTTTTGGGAGCAATGCTAAAGTTTTAGATTTCCCATCATTTGCTGTTTCAAGGCTAATGCCGCGTACACATGAGCAGACTTTTCGATGGACTAGGTCTGACAGTCTTTCCGACGGATTTTGCAGCGTACGTCCGCCGGACTTTTTAAACGAACGGACTTGGATACACACGATCACACCAAAGTCCGACGGATCCATACGTGATGACGTACGACCTGATTAAAATAAGGAAGTTGATAGCCAGTACCCAATAGCTGCCCTAGCGTCAGTTTTAGTCCGTGGGACTAGCATACAGACGAGTGGATTTTTCGACTGGACTCGAGTCCATCGGAAAGATTTGAAACATGTTTTCTTTCTAGGTCCGTCAGACTTTTGGGGAAAAAAAGTTCGCTGGAGCCCACACACGATCGAATTGTTCGACGGAGTTCGGTCCACCGGACCAAGTCTGCCGGAAAGTCCGCTCGTGTGTACGCGGCGTAATAGTCACCAAAAGAGAAATGAGTCTCCCATATGATGGCAAAGACGTCAATAAAAACCTGATGCAGGGTCTAACCTTTCCCCACTCTATTCAAAATTTAAAAAAAGTTTTCCTGCTACATACAATTTAAGTTCTCTGATTCAAACCATAGTCCAGCATTTATCTATTATTACATAACAAGAAATAGAGGAGAGTTTGCAGTATCAATTAGTAGAGGAACATGCAGCATGACAACATTACAGGAACAACAAACCTATAATATATTTTTACAGCCCGGAGGCCTGTGGTAAATTTGGGGGTGGTGAGGCTTACTACCCCCTTATTCCCCATAATTAATGTACCCCTTTAGCCTTTGATCTACCCCTTCTGTAAAGTTATGTGGGTATTTGTGCAATCCATTTAAAAATATCATCATTGTAAAACACACACTAGCAAAGCATTTAGAATTCAGAAAGCACAGTTGAATTCTTAATCATGATCTTCGATTTCCTATGCTCGTCCTTTCTTCTAATGAACACTCACTCTTATGCAAACATGACATTTAGTAAAATGAAATCCACTTGCCAGGCCATTGTGAAGCCCAGGCCTTGTGACCATTAGCTCTTTGTCCATCCACATGGACAGATAAGCCATGTGCAGCATGAGTAAGCATGGTCTTTCCTCATCCTTTTCAACTCTGTTTTCTTTCACAATTAGACGAGCACACATCAGAAAAAAGGATTACACACAGATTTTATGTAATGGATTAACAAACGTAAGCCTCTTACTGTCCTCTATGGACCAAAATAACCACTTAGGTAGTCTGTGGGCTTATTATTTAAAGCAGAAATACTTAAATAAGCAGAAAGAGATGCTCATTTGATTCTGTAGGGAGCCCATTTAACACTGGTTTACAACAGAGAAGAGTCAGGTAAGTTGTTTCTGCTGAAAGTTTTAGTTTAAACATTACATTTGTTAGAATGGTTTTATATTTCTGACTGATTGTAAATGGCACGATTGTACTAAGAATTAAATCAAAGTCTACATTTAGGTAGGCTAGAGCTTTCTAACTATTGATATGTGTCTGTTACATGGGGACTACCGGTCTGGAAATGAAAGTCAAGTTTATGGTTTAAACTGCTTTGAATACTAATCAAATCAAATCAAATCAAATAAATTAAAAAGGGGTTCAATTATTTACATAGATTTCTTGGAACATCAACATTAGACACATAGGAGCATAGGAGAATCCCATGAGAGAAAGACAATGTAAAGTCTATAATTATTTTGCATTGAAAATGATATTGATCATCAGTATGTGGCCAAATGTTCCTGCTTCACAAAGGTATTATGTACCTTTTAGTAGAAACTGAACAAAAGGAACAAAGAACACATTAATCATATGCCGTTGTTGGGGTTAGTTTATTAAAGGAGTAGAGGATGTTCCCTTCCCTTAATGGTAATGGTGTTGCTATGTTGATTTTGAATACCCAATCATGTGGTGGGGAAATTAAAACAAAAGCTAATTTTGCTTGCACATGATTGGATGATTAAGCTAACACTTCAATCTTATTCAGGAAGATAAGTAAACTATAACGTTGGTGTTCTCTACATATTTAGTAGTCTATTTACATCTTAAAATAGGTATTGAAACCAAGACATTGCATTGGATTAATAATATTGGAGAATTGGAGGTATCCTATATACACAAACAGCATTCTCTATACAAGAAATAAAACAATTGTCTATGGCAAGGTTTCTCAGCTCCAAACCTCAAGTCCCCAACAGGTCATGTTTTTAGGTTTCTTTTAGATAAAACGGCTGTGGTAATTACTAAGGCAGTGAAATTGATCAAATCACCTGTGCAAAATAATGGTAGGCCTGAAAACATGACCTGTTGGGGGTACTTGAGGACTGGAGCTGAGAAACATTGGTCTATAGTACCACCTTTTTTTTACCGGAGCTTACCACCAGCGGTACACATACTTCATGTGATCTGCATCAAATACTCCGGCGGCCAGCACTAATATATCATTTGGTAGCCGATAACAGATAAAGCTCTGATTTTGTTCTTTATCTTGATAACATATAATAGAAGTAATGTTTTCATTAGCACTAGACCTTTCTCAAGTCAATTATCATTTTATTGCTTTACTACATAATAAGGGTTCTTTATTTTCACAACTTTTGCACTGTATTTTGCAACACAACAAAATGCATTGGGTAATAGAAGCATAATAGTAGTAATGTCATGCAGTTGTAAAAACATACTATACTTATTGCTTGTATTTTAGATATGTTTTTTATACATTTTACTGTTATGGAAGAGAGTAAATTCTTATAGAAAACATATAAAGGGAAGAGAGGGAAAAAAGACATAAGTACTGAAGTCTTTTGATTTTGGTAACCTAAATAAAAGATTTGATATAAACTCCTATTTAAAATGTTACCTACAGTATGTATGCAATCTAAATGATAATAGTTACAGTTTGTTAAGTCAAAAGCAAACTTACGTGCTACATATAATACCTGCTTTATCTTATGAAAACTTTCTATTTTTCTCTAGAATGAAGTCTTTCAAGTATTTCTTCCTTGCTGCACTTATTACCATTTTTGAGCATTGTAGAGCCCAGACCTGCGTGGTAGATAATTTTAAAGTGAAGGATGACTTTGATTTGAAAAGGGTAAGTTGTTAATTTTAAAAGTAAGGTCATTATGAGATGATGTACTAAATACAAATAAGAAGTGATTTATTAAAGATATGCTGGTAATGTTATCTGCCATCATCCTTAAAGCGCCAGTCCACTGATTGCATATGTTTTTAGATGTTTGCATTAAATCACCCAATGATGCCTTTTGTATCTTAGTAAATCCATTGGTTAAATCTCTGTATTTGAGCACCCATATCTGTATACCTGTTTATAGACCGGGGATGGTTTGAGTAGAGCGATAGATGGTCATGGAAGCCCCAGTGGGTTAATCTCTGTATAGCATTCGAATATGTATCTATTTGTGAGCTGAAAAATTTCAGCCACTACACTCAATCAAGGATAAAAGTCTAAACTTCTATATAGCAGTCACGCATAATACTGGTACAGTATTATGCCATATTACTGGTGGGGCCTCCATGGATCGGAATTTGGAGGCCAAGTAATCATCTGGGACTCGGTGTGTTCCTTAAACTTTTTATTATTATTATTATTATTATTCAGGATTTATATAGCGCCAACAGTTTACGCAGCGCTTTACAATATAAAAGGGAAACAATACAGTTATAATACAATACAATACAATAGGATTAAGAGGGCCCTGCTCAGAAGAGCTTACAATCTAATAGGGTGGGGCAGGTGGTACAAAAGGTTGTAACTGTGGGGAATGAGCTGGTGGAAGTGGTAGGAGATTAGTTGGAGACGTGATAAGCTTTCCTGAAGAGATGAGTTTTCAGTGATTGCCTGAAGGTAGCAAGAGTAGGGGATAGCCGGATAGATGGAGGTAGCGAGTTCCAGAGGATGGGAGAGGCTCTGGAGAAATCCTGGAGACGAGCATGGGAGGAGGAGATGAGAGAGCTTGAAAGCAGGAGGTCTTGAGAAGAGCGGAGAGGTCGATTTGGGTGATATTTGGAGACAAGATTAGTGATGTAGCTTGGGGCAGAGTTGTGAATGGCTTTGTATGTTGTGGTTAGAATTTTGAATTTAATTCGCTGGGTGATTGGGAGCCAGTGTAGGGATTGAAGTAGAGGGTTGGCAGACACTGAGCGGTTGGTAAGGTGGATAAGTCTGGCAGCAGCATTCATGATAGACTGAAGAGGGGATAGCCTATGGAGCGGTAGGCCAATGAGAAGGGAGTTGCAATAGTCAAGGCGAGAGATAACAAGGGAGTGAATGAGGAGCTTGGTGGTTTCATTTGTTAAAAAAGGGCGAATTTTAGAGATGTTACGGAGGTGAATTCTACAAACTTTTGACAGCGATTGGATTTGAGGCTGAAATGACAAGTCAGAATCTAGGATTACACCTAGTACCCTGGCGTGAGGGGAGGGACTGATGGTTGCATTGTTGATTTTGATGGAAAAGTCATGGAGGGGGGCACGGGCGGGGGGGAATATTAATAGCTCAGTTTTAGAGAGATTTAGTTTAAGGAAGTGGTGCGACATCCATGCTGATATGTCAGTTAGTAAGTTAGTAATGCGAGAGGAGACTGAAGGAGTGAGGTGAGGAGTAGACAGATAGATTTGGGTGTCATCAGCGTATAAGTGGTATTGGAAGCCATGGGCAGTTATTAGGTGACCAAGGGAGGAGGTGTAGATAGAGAAGAGAAGGGGTCCAAGAACCGAGCCTTGAGGGACCCCCACAGAAAGGGGCATTCTTGAACCATGTATGCAGTGTGGCAGAGCTCAATATCCTGCTAAAAGAGGTCACTGCCATCAGGAAATACCATTTACATTAAATTATGTTCTTTATGTAGTTGGTACATGTCAATGTAACATCCACATGAATGGCAGGACCAAGGTTTCCCTCAGAACATTGCCCAAAGTATCACACTGCCTCTGCCGGCTTGCCTTCTTCCCATACTAGCTCCTGGTACCCTCTCATCCCCAAGTAAGCAGCACACACACCCAGCCATCTGCATGATGTAAGAGAAAACACGATTCATCAGACCAGGCCACCTTATTCCATTGCTTCATGGTCCAGTTCTAGTGCTCATGTGCCCATTGTAGCTTCTTTTGGCTGTGGACATGTATCAGCATGGGCACCCTGATTGGTCAGAGACTACGCAGCCCCATACACAACAAATTGTGAACGCAATTTTTTCCTGCTTTTAACACATCAACCTCATGGGCAACATGTTTACTTGATGCCTAATCTATCCCACCGACTTTCAGATACCATTGTAATGAGTTAATCAATTTTTGTAAAGATTACTCACTTTACCGGTCAGTGATATCAATGTTATGGCTGATTGGTGTATGGGTAAACACAGTGGGCTTTTGACATCAGTTTGAGATAAATTATGAATATTTACTTTGCCATATACTTTGAAGAAAAACCATTCTAAAACATAATCAAGCCTGTCCACACTGACCTTAGTTTGTTTTTTTATGCCTACTTGGTATTCTTTCATTCACCTTATTTCTGTCCCTCGCTCATTACATTTTTCTGATTTTATATATTTGAACAATGAACTGAGCAGCTTTTCCTTGCACTTTACCTTAGCTCTTTTAAGGGTACATAATACTGTTTTTATTTACTCGTATACATTTGCCCTTCTTTATTTATTCACATATTTAAAATTCTTAATGGTACTCCATGAACAGGAAACCGCAGCGCATTTCCCAATGCTGGGAAATGCGTAGCATGTGGTTTTCCTGCGGCTGCAATTTAGGAAAAGGTACAGTACATGGACCTTTTGCCTTTATTTTCTGTAGGTATAGCAGGCTATTTACATGAATAACCTATTGTGCCAACCCAAATGCATCCGCAGGGAAACGGCAACAGTGTGAACCTAGCCTAAAGGCAAAACACTAACCTGCCATGATAGGAAATATTTGTATTGCTGTATGTAACTGTAACCATAGTAGTTAAGCTGTCACTTACAGGAGCAATTATACACAGAGGAGGATACCCACTTCAGGACCGCCCACCACAGTTATACTGCGGCAGGGCAGCCCCATTGCGCTGGATCATGCACATGATTTTGCATTTCCGGGTAGGGGTGCGTGAGCATGCACCTATTGCCCCAGCAATTTTGCCATTTGTTACAGCTTAGGCCATTCAGTGGGTCCTGGGCAATGATTTATGGTTGGAACCTGACGATCGACTGAGCGAATGGCAGGGAGTAAAAACCTGCACATTGCATAGTAAAAGCAGCACACACTACACACAGTAAACATTGTTGTTAGGCACACATTTAACCCCTTGATCACCCTAGATATTAACCCCTTCCCAGCCAGTGTCATTAGTACAGTGACAGTGCATATTATTAGTACTGATCACTATATTGGTGTCACTGGTGATGTCAGTGGCAGTTAGTCAGTCCCCCCCGCCAGCGTCGGTTAGCGTCAGATTTCTGCCGCACTATCACAGTCCCATAATAAGTCAATGATCACCGCCATTAGTAATATAAAAATAAATAAATAAATACAAATTCCAACATATGTACCATAGTCTTTAAATGCTATAACTTTCATGCAAACTAGTCAATATACACTTATTGGGATTTATTTTTTTATCAAAGACGTGCAAGCAGAGTACATTTTGGCCAAAATTTATGAAGAAATTAAATATTTTTAATTTTTTTTCATTTCGATATGTTTTATAACAGAAAGTAAGAAATAATTTTCTTTAAAAATTGTCTTTTTTTGTTTATATCACAAAAATAAAAAAACCCAATGGTGATCAAATACTACCAAAAGAGAGCTCTATTTGTGTGAAAAAATAATTACAATTACCAGTTAAAGCAATGCAGTGCTAAACAGCAAACAAATAGCCCATCTTGAAGTGGATAACTACAGTACATGCTAATACAAGGCAGATGAAGTCTGCTGCAGAAAAATATGTGGGAAACAAACCAGCCAATATTGTTTAAAGCCTAGGACTGCCATTTTTTATGCCTTCAGTTATACAGAATAGTGTATATGGCATTTTTCCAAGGCAGGTTTAAGTGGCGGCCCATCCACAAGGGGAGCACAGGCACCACCCCCCCGCCCCCCATCCATGCGCCTGGCCCCTAATCTATATGCAGAGTGCTGGATGCATGGATTCCAATGGGGTTTTTTTTTTTTTTTTTTTTTTTAAGCACATGATTAGAGCCAGAATCTCTAATAGGCTTCAAAATAGGGTGGGCTCGAGCCCACCCAGTTGTTTGTCACTAGCGAATGAATATTTGCTATTGTCACGCTAATTCTCCTCCAATCAGGATTGATTGGGGGAAACCAAGGATTGGCTGAGAAGCTACGCTGGCCACCGGGAGGAAGAAAGAGGAGACGCAGGGGAAGCTAGCCGGCTGCCTGACTGGGGTGGGGAGGGGGGTGCGGGTGACCCAACCGGGGGGGTGCCTAGCTGTGCGCTGTGTTTGCTGCCCCCCCCAAAAAAAATACCACCGGCCACCACTGCAATATGCTGTTAATGTGTAAAGAAAAAAAAATTCTTCGCATAATAACACAATGGTGGAGTTCACAATTTCTTTGTTCAAGTGCTTATGTATTCAAACATTAAGGGTAGCTATTAACACTTTCAATACTTTTCACTAGTATGCAGGAAAATGGTATGCTGTTAGCAAAAAGGACCCTGAAGGCCTGTTCCTGCAAGATAATATCTCTGCTGAATACACATTAGATGGGGACGGTACAATGACTGCATCATCCAAAGGCAGAGTTAAACTTTTTGGGTAAGTAATGCTGATATTTGGGCTGCATATTGGAATGTTTTTGTTTTTTTTTAACATTGTATTGGAACTTCAAGCAAAACTTTTTTTTTCGTTAAAGCATGGAACAGTTGGAACTCTTCTGGTTATTATTGCTTTAGAGATTCCCTCATATTCTAGCCTGGTAACTTTTGTTCCTGGATCAGGAGAGAAAAACCTTGTTTTACAGTTGTCAAAAGGTACATAAGAAGGAAAAAATCTTCCAACAAAACTGTGTGTTCCAAGGTTTTCCTTTCACATCCTGATGTGTCTCCAAGACAGGATGTGAGGGAAAATCTTACACATTGAATACTATTTTAATAATAATATTTTTGCAATAGTGTATTAAATGTTAGAAGCCTTGTTCACCTTTAAAATGTAGTTTTTTTTCAGCTACATTTGCTCAATTGACTTTTTAAAAGGGTAAATCTGCTCCTAGTTTGACTGAAATTGAGAGATAAGTGGGCACATATTGTGTATTACTACATGCCATGTTT